>NC_056731.1:377422167-377657167 GCF_019279795.1 Protopterus annectens
ATATATATATATATATATCAGAATTATATCCTCACAATTGAACTAGATTTGACTATATCTTTGTCTGCATATATTAACATGTTATATGATGTCCGTTCAGTAAACAAAGTGCAGATTCACTTTACATCATGTATGTATAGTATCGCAGTGTAAAGTATATGGCAACCACTTACAGGTAGTGCAACACTTATACTAAATATGGATACGCAATCCACTATTCATGCGCTGTGTTAGTGTATGTGCTATTAGGGCAGGAAGCTAAACCCATTAATATGTAAAGTATGGTGGTGCCTATCCGTGTCGTACCTGTGTTAACATACACCAGCAATTTCAAACACATTTATGATATAAAAAAACAATACAGTCCAAAGCTCAAGGCGAAAGGATGGTCTTTAATTCCACAATATTCAACGTAAAAGCAAACAAACAAACAATTGAATAAGTCTTTCGCCTCGCTTAATAGCTATACAGGCATCTTCAGAGTCAGCTTCATTAATGCTAAACTCCCTATTTAAAAGCATTGTATAAAAATGTGAGTGGTAACGTGCTTACGACATAAATTCACAATTGTCAATGTTAACCTGTTCCTATCCAGTTAAAACTTTACAAAATTAAATGTCATACTAAAATAGGTGAATAGGTGAATACACACAAAAGGGGACTACATGTCCTCTTCATTTAGCCAGTCAGGAATTTATTAAGGGATGAGTGCATTGCTGAGCAGGGCTAAGGGTACACATAATGTAAGTTGGGATCTATTTCAAGGTATCTAATGGCTTAATTTTCGAAATCCATATGGTCAACAATTCAGTCTGTCGAACTGTTCTAAGATCATGGTAAAGTGGGGATCAGGGAATTGGCCCCTTTCCCCACTCTAGTGCTCTCTCAGAGTTGGTGCATATAATTAGTTGGGGGTGTGGAAAGTGTAGGGGGTTGCCCCCTCAAAAGCATGGTTTCTACTGTTTGCGGGTTTTGTCTGGGTTTGTGTTTTTTGTCGACGGACTGAATTGTCAACCATATGTTCTCGACCAAATTGGATTTGACAATTAGGCCATTCAATACTTTTAAATAGAAATGTACACTCATGGCATTCCCCAAAAGGTGTGTGATATATAGTTGCATGGTTCCAAGGCAATGACCTATCTATACCAATGACAAGGGTAAGTGAGAACAGTGTATGCATAACAATTCAACATCTGTCTGTAGCACTTTAAGGTATCCATGCTGGGTGACTCTGCCATATACAGTGGTGTTATATGTCAACACCTTTTCCCTGTTACCAGCTGCCCATGCACATAAGCTAGCATGCATCAACCCTCTCCCCAGCATACAACTCAGAAGTGCACCCTAAAAATGTAGCAACTTCCCTATACAGGCATTAATGGATCCAGGGCGCATTACATGAGCACAGGCCCATGTATTCCATTGGTCCATCCCTTCACTTTCCTCAGACGTAATAATGTGAAATGGTCCCTTCACTTTCCCCTGACATAATAATGTGAATCAGTGTCATGTCTCTCTGTCTCAGGTTTGTTGGTGATCCACTACAGTCCCTGTGTGTTCCAGTCATATTTCCTGCTTTACATGTCATGCAGCTATGTACAAGGAATGCAATGATATCTGTCATGTACCCAACTTAACTGCACCCCATATGTCTCCATTCCCTACCCCTACTCCCACAACAGCATGCCCACATACACACAGCACAATGTTCTATCACAATCTGCTAATAGGGCCACTGGTCTTTGTCGGCCATTATTGCATCAGGCCTTGCGTGAATTATGTTGCATGTTATAATAAAAAAAAAATAATGTTTTAGCAGGGTTGAAAAAACTGACTCAGTCTGAAGATGGCATTTTGTTCAACAGTTAATCTACTATATCAACTATTTTACCTTTATAAATATAAAATAAATAACTGTCATATATAGGTTCATAGGTTCATAGGTTCATACTAGGCTATCTGCCCTAGGGCATTTATAAGCCTAGCCAGAATGTGTTTGGCTTTCGCCACCCATTTTAAATTTATTTTGCTATGCCCTTTTTCGAGGTTAGTATACTGTGCCTCTGTCTAACAGTGACACAGAAGTGATACCCGGGGTAAACCTACAATCTCCCATCCACTCATCAAGATTCCTCTTGAAGAGAGTCAATGAGGGACTCTGCCTAACCTGGACTGGGATTTTATTCCAGAGTGAAGGGAGCCTCTGGGTTATGAATCTGTCCCTCCAGTATGTCCTATTTATTTCAGTGCTGAGGTTCAAGTCTCTCGAGCGCATAGCTCGATGGGATTTGGATTTTCTGAGGTGCAGCATGTCCATTAATTCCGGGTTGGACATGGCTTTATACGTCAGGCACAGATCGCCTCTGAACAGGCTGTATGCCACTGAGTAGAGCTGGAGTTTCTTTAACCAGGCAGCATATGGCATCTGTTTGAGCCCTTTGATCCTCTTGGTGAGGTACTTTTGGGGTCTTTCAAGTTGCTGAAGGTGTCTTGTAAGGTACATCCCAAAAGGGGCATTATACTCAATTATGGGCCTGATGAGGGATGAGTAAAGAGGCATGATGACCTCCCCTGATCTAGATGTGAATCCCTTCATGATTAGGTGGGCAATATAAAATGTTTTTCTAACCACTTTGGCCACGTGGTTGTCAAATGAGAGATTGCTATCAACTTGGGTCCCCAGGTCCCTAATTACTTCTTCTGTACTTAATGGATTACCACCTATGTGGTAATTTGTGGGCACTTTGTTTTTGCCAAAGGGGATGACTATACACTTTTTGGCATTTAGCTTGAGGCCATGGCTCTGGCACCAGTTGTCTGTTTCTATGAGGCCCTTTGGAGGATGCTTGTGTCGGCTGGAGAGTCGATTATGGCACCCAGTTTGCAGTCATCTGCAAACTTGGTCAGCCACAGTCCTTCCGTGTTGGCCTGTACCTCTGAGAAATATATACCGAACAAGAGAGGTCCCAGGACTGAGCTTTGTGGGACACCACTTGTAACTGGTTTGGAGTCTGACATGGCTCCAGCAATTCTAACCATGTGGGTTCTGTCCTTGAGCCAGTTTGCAATCCATCTAGTGACATAGGGGTTTATATTTAAGCTGGTGAGCTTATCTATAATGCCCGAGTGGGGTATTGTATTGAAGGCTTTTGTGAGGTCCAGGTAGGCTGTGTGGACCATCTTCCCCTCGTCAATGGCCTTGGTGAATGTTTCAAAGAAATCAACCAGGTTTAAGAGGCAGGATCTGCCCTTAACAAAGCTGAACTGGGTAGGATCCAGTGTCTGTAGGTCCCCAATATCTTTATTTATGAGGTCCATGACGATCCTTTCCATAGCTTTGCAGACCAAGCTAGTCAGGCTTATGGGGCGATAGTTTCCAGGATCCGTTGAGGCACCACCTTTATGGAGATGGACCACTGTTGCTGTACGCCACTCTTTGGGCACATATCCTGTAGTAAGGCTGAGATTGAACAGTAGTTTTATGTTTGGGTTTAGCTCTTCTTGGAGTTCATGTAGGATGCAGCCCGGGACACCGTCTGGTCCCATTGATGCTGTGTTTTTGCTTTGGAGAGGCGGCTCTTACCTGAGCATCTGAAATGTCAGGGGCAGCACTCTGCTGGGATAGATATTTGCCCTTTGGTGGTGGGGGTTTGGGCTGAACCTGTCAGCTAGGATGTTGGCAATGTCTGTGGGTTCGTGTATTTTTGTCATTTTGGACTAATTCTGAGCATATCTGGGAATTACCACCCAGGTTCCTAACATAACTAAAGAAAGCCTTATGATTATCCTTAGTGTCCTGTGCAATTTTTCTCTTGAAGCTGGCCTTAGACAATTTTATGAGTGCCTGTAGTTTTTTGCTAATACTGATCAGTGATGCCTTCCCTTTTTGGGATTTTGCTCTATCATTTAGTAGCTTCCTCCTTCTATTGTATAGTTTGTTTATGGCTGGGGTCCACCAGACAGGACGTCTGCCTTTGGAGGATTGGGTCTTGGTTTTATTTGGGATCGCATGATCCATGCATTCCTGAAGGTGTTCATAGAATATATGGGGCAAATAGCTTTAAGTGGTAATGAAGTAGCTACAGGAAGCTATATGCCATGTGGTATACTCTTCAAGAAGCTCACATCTACACCATCTGAGCTGTTTCCTTCAAGAGTTGTTCTTTGGAAATACATAAGTATAATTTTTAATGGAAAATGACCAAGCTGCAACCACCAGGAATTCAATCACAGAAAAAACGAAAGCTTTGTTTTCAGAAATTTTATTTAGTTTATTCTTTTCTAAATGGCTTGTCTTAAAAACCTTAAAAGATACAGCTAGTCACATTCTTGTATATTTCTAGAGTAAAATATGTCATTATTTTGCTTTTGCTGTAGATGAGGAAGACCAAATAGCAGAATTTAGAAAAAAATAGTCAAGAATTATTCTGAGTATAAAATGAATTTGCCATTTCTTCACCATTTGCATCTGTTTCAGGTTTCTGGGTTAAGAGTAAGAGTATCTAAGAATGAAGACATACTGACAATCTTATTTTACTTTTCATTTTTACATACTTCATGTGTTTTTAATTTAAAGCAATCAGTTCTGTCACATCCTAGTCATTATGTACCAACTCTTAATTGCTTTAAACAGTGAACCCTAATTGTTAAAAGATGAGCTACTTTTAGTACTCCAGATTGTGAAAGTATACTTTGTAGCTGCAGTCCTGAGCAAAGTTTTGTTGAGCTGGAACTGGTAAATGCTTTATTGTGTTTACATTACAGTCTGTATTTTATTGGTGGCCTCCTTAGTACTCCGTGAGACTGAGACGCACAACTAGGGGAAATGATACTACCTTCATTTTGTTCCTTTGCAGGCAGTACTGTGACGCTAGTGATCTTGATATGCTGTTTTTCTACAAAGGGCTTGTTTTGCATCATTGAAAAGCTAATTACTGTGGCTACATGGAAACGGTGCAGTAAACACAGCAATGGTACCTGCAGACTGTATCATTGTGAGTACCAGCATTCAGCAGGAAAACTGACAAATCAGACAGTACAAACTATTCCCTTTTGTGCTTTTTTATTCAATGCTCTGATGCTTAATTATTTTTATTACGGTTTTAACAAACTGTTTATTCCTTGCTTTGCTACATTGGTTAAGCAGGTACTGAACATTGACATTTTTACAGATATTTTTACCGATTACTGGACTTAAGTTTCTAATTTGGTTGCTGTGAATGCCACTGAATTTTTCCTTTAGCAGTTTATCAAACTGAAAACAATTCAAATGCCATAAAGATATCTTCCAAATGTCATATAGCTTCATTACTCCTAATATTGTGGTTATTTTTTCTTTGATGCATATTCCTTGTTTGGATAGCAGCTATAACAAGAAATCTTTCTCATATTTCAACCTTTAACTGCTGATGCTTGATTAGATGCAATTTAAGGAAGGTAAAGGAATTTACCATTATTCATGCTTGTTTATATCTGTAACATTTGTTAAGCAGTCTCCATAATTTTAGCATAACAATGAAGCAGGAATTTATGCTAATTTTATTCTTGTTTGCAGTAGCTTTAGAATGTATTGTACACTAATATAACAGTGTTGCACATCTACCTTAGTTGTTTTTTATAAGTGGGGGCTTTATTTTAAACAAGTCATAAGATATGTCAGTAAGTGTTTTATATATATATATATATATATATATATATATATATATATATATATATATATATATATATATATATATATATATATAGGTAGTTACTATCAGTGACTCTATCCTAAATTGTATTGCTATTGATTTAATATAATATGTTCTGTGGTTCGGTAATCGGTATAATATGCATATCTTGTAGTAATGTAATGTGAGCTGTCTTACCTACACTCTTACTATTCACAATATTGCTACAACTATTAATCTTAATAATACAAATTATATTGATCTACTAAATATTCAGTGGACTAAAACTGGCATAGATACCTCTACTGAGTTTATATCTAACCATCCAAAAATGTGAACTCTACAGGGCATACTAAAAGAAGCCTACATCTCCTTAAATTGAATCAGACTGGTAGCTATCACCAAAGAACTGGGGCAAGATAAGAAAAACAAAAGCCTGCCAGATGTCTGTAACCAGTTCCTTGGAACTTCTGTCAGCCTTACACCTGATGATTAAATTTAGTGCCTCAGCAGCTATTTTACATAAGCAAGACCCAAATCATGTAGGACATGGAAAGGTTTTGTAAGGATATTAAAAACATGAATGGTCAATCACTACTGCCACTCCACACACATCCCACAGCACAGGTGTAATAGAACTTTGTTTAGATGTACATGTAAACAGTCTGGCAGCAGTATTATGTACCTGATGTAGGTTTTCCAAATCATCATCTAAAAGGCAAAGGTAGAGAGTACTGTAATCATCAAGACAGGACACATACTACACCATTCGCTACTGTCTCAAGATCCAAAGATGATCGATATAGTTTATCAAAGTAATATTCTTCAGCTGAAAGTAAGACGTCTTAATGAACAGCTGACACCTGGTGTCTTACCATCAGTCTGTCATCAAAAATGATGCCCATATCATAAGTACAAGAAACACATTCCCATTGATTCCCATCATAGATAACCAATGGTGAGGACAGAGGAATATTAGAAGGCTGGATGGCAGCATGAACCAACATTGCCTCAGTCAGTGTTGGGTTGGGATTCACTCTATTACAAGTCCTGCAGTTGGGGATAAAATCTAAGCAATCTTCCAGAAGATGAAAATCAGGTTTATCAGACAAGCTGGGCTAGACAGGTTGCCAGCTCCCTGAAAGAGTGAGCTGGATGATTTTAGTAAAAGTTTCCTTGGACATAAAATCAGTCCCTTTTTGGGATATCTCAGCCTGGTATGAAGCATAATATTCATCCAGAACAGGTTTCTTCTGGAGAATGTATGTTTCATTATCACTCCAACCTTTGCCCTAACCTGCCCATCAAGCAAAGGATGAGGTCATACCATGGATTCCAACAAGCCATCATCCTAGGTCATACAGTCATTGGGACAGTCTGATCTAATACCTGGTAATACAATCATTATATGCCAAAACCAGGTCATCAAGATCATCTGCATTGACCTGTCTTCAAAAGATGGTCAAACAATCTGGCAGTCTACTGCCCTGGAATCTTTGTCTTTCACCAACTCTGAAGCTGCAGACCGAAGTGTGGGAAAAGCAAGCTGAAAATGAGGTAGGAAATGGTCAGGCCAGAAGACATGCTCCACCTCCCATCCACAGTCTCTTGACATAGTTAAAAAATCAACCCAAAATAATGCACAGATTTACAGTTTGGAGGAGAAATAACCTGAACAAAACCAAAAGTTTTCATTAAATTTAAGAATTTTGTGGTGAATTCACACGCTTCATCATCTTTCAAGACATTGAAAATTTTATGGACTAGCCCCTTGAAGGAAGTATGAACTAAGTCAATGAGGAAATCTAAGTAGTTCTGCAGAAAAGCTCTACAGTAGTATGGTAGATGACAAACAAGTAGAAATCTGCCATTAGTCTTTGTTTCAAGGAAAAATACAAAGGAGTTAGACTTTACAGAATCAACCTAGGCCAGCTGGAATACAAATTGCTACCCTATCACCTGATTAATCAAGATCAGGCCTGCAAACAAGCTGAAATAACAGCAGAACCCAGAGAGCTAAACAGCAATTACTGTTTTCATCCAACCATATCTTGGCAATGGAAGCCAGGATGTCAGTAAAAAATATATCAGATGTAATATCTTATTTGTTCCTGATTCCCCTAACATTGCATAACACAGCCCAAGAACATTTCTGGGATAGGTCCACCAACTAATGATGCAAACACTGTACCCAGGGTACTTGTACAAGACAAAGATGACCCTGACCATGGTGCCATTTCACACTCATGTGGTGCTCGGAAACCCTAACCTTGACAGAACAGGACAGCACACATCAGGGCAGGTGATCAGAAACCTTCTACTGCCCCTGCTATATTTTTTATTTTTATTTATTTATTTAACATTTGTTGACTGGGAATGTCCGACTAGGTTCCACAGAGCCTGTTTTCAGCGGAGGCCCGGGGAGAAATGCTCCAGATGCATGTCTTTGGAATGTGGGAAGAAACCGGAGTACCCGGAGGAAACCCACGCGAACACAGGGAGAACATGCAAACTCCACACAGAAGGCACCCCAGCCGAGAATCGAACTGGAGAACCTCTTGCTGTGAGGTGACAACGTTAACCGCTGCACCACTGTGCCGCCCTGTTGATTATGTAGATTATGTATATGATATTTCCAACTCCATGTCACCTAAATTTAGGTGAAAGAAGAGGGCTGATATGCCAAGAGAGAAAAGGATGATGTGGCAGAAGAAGGTTCCTGGTATAGGGGGAGACTAAACATCCCAGCAGGCATCCACAAAATAATGTATTTATTTATTTAACATTTGTTTACTGGGAAAGTCTAACTTGGAACAAAGCCAATTTTCAGCAGAGGCCCGGGGAGAAATGCTCCAGTCACCAATCCCCAAAAACTATTAAGTACTACTAGACAACCTACAACAATGAGAAAAAAAATAAAGATCTTATGTATACCATTGCTCAGTAAACTACTGATTTTAATTACAAAACAAAGCAACCTAATGAAGTCGGAGTCTTTGGTTTTATATAATGTGTGCTGTTTTCAACCATTAGTGTTTGTTTTGCTGCTTTTCAAAATATACATGGTTTGGTATTTGTTATCATAACAGATAATAAACTAATGTTTCCTTCCTAGCTCTTACTGTAATTACCAGCTTATGGTTTTATATATTATCTCATTGTTTATTTAAGTTCTGATAAGAATGGTTTTAGTACATGTTATTTGCATTAATAGTTAACATAACCAATTAATATTCTTTTTTTTTTTCTTCCCACCTTTTCATCATTATTACTAGCCCGACCCTTATGCCACATCCTTGCTGAGTCAAGCAGTTTCTCCATGCCCCCCAAAACATATTCCAGTAATTAAAAAATAAAAGAAAACAAACCTTAAACCAAGAACCAAAAAAACAAATAGGCAAAAACGCGTAAAAGTCCACTGATACGAGTTTATTGTGTAAGCGCTTTCATGCACATAAAATCTGTGCACTTCTTCAGACACCAAATTGTAATTAAACACTGCTTTTATAGCAGCACAATTAAACCATGATTGATTCTCATTAAGGACTTAATGAATAATTAAAGAAAACACTATTCAAAATAGAACTATAGTAAATACTACATAATCAACATATAAAAAATTCTAAAACGTCCTAAAATCCAAGTCATGAAAGCGCTTACACAATAAACTCGTATCAGTGGACTTTTACACGTTTTTGCCTATTTATATTCCAGTAATTGCTGGGGCCTGTCATAAATCACAGGCAACTGGGTTCAGCATATCTGAGCTTTCATTTGGGATGGTCTTACTCTTGTACTTTTGGCCTAACCTGTTACTCCCTCCTTTTGTGGCAATGTGGTACAGTCCTGTGAGGCATGCAGTGTGGGATCTGCAATGTATTGCCCTTCCTCTGCAGCATCTCAGCCAACCCTACTGCCTCCTGCTGACCAAATCTCCTCTGGTGGCATTCTCAGCCTCCACCAGGGATCATTATCTTCAGATGCACATGCACCCCCCCAGATGGAAATGCCCATCCCTCCCTGCCACTCCATCAGTTGCCTAGGACACTAATCAATTCCAGGTCGCGTGTCAAGGATGTCAGGAGACATACGCACTGTATGCATTCCTGTACAAGATATGCAATGCGGGGGTAGCAACAGAGAGCAAGCCCTAGGACTCGGTAAGCCACTCTAGCTCTAATAATAAAAAATGGTTATATACTGCAGGAAACTTACCCAACAGTGCTCCGAACTTTGCGGAATGCTGTGCATTTAATATTGCCCAAGACTATTGTTCTGCTGTTCCACATTGAAAAGTGGTAGCTCTGCTTTGCATTTTTTGATTGGTCATATACTACAATTACAGCCAATTGGCATTGTAGTATATGATCCAGTCGATAACCTCTACAAACGCAAAGGGAGCCAATGAGCAGACACACAACACATAACCCTCAAGTACTGTGCAGAAAAATGCCATTTGGTGGCTGAAAGTTAAAAGGTGTCACAAACTTCTGCTTGGCCCCTTTAAATTACAATTTATATTTCACTTCCAATTTTACTTCCCAGTTTTTTGAAATGTTATATACCGCCAGTGAGCCTCATCGAGTCAACAATGTACAAGGATGAATGAGATGACAATTGAACCGCCCTTTGAGTGAGCAGGAAAGTAAATGGTAAGTAAAAAAAGTCAGTCAGAAAATGAATACATGGAAGTGGAACTGTGAGATGTAGGAAAGCAGTGTATGAATGAAAAAAGTTCAACAGGCAGGTGTTGCTTAACCAGACTTGCAACTCTCGAGAAAAGCCCGTTGTGCTGTTATGGATGGGTATTGCAGTGCTCCTACAAATTCAGGCTATGTAAATATGAGTGAAGCAGCAGCACTTTGGATAGAAGCATATTCCTAATGAGGACATCATAATAGGGTACTGGCTGTTAGAAAATAGGATCGTCAAATATCAGTGGTGCGGTAACGGCTAAAGTTTTAAACTGCCAAAATGTTTATTGTGTGGTATTTTAACTGCATCAATTACATTTGTAGCAACTAGTATGTGCATTTCAGAAGAGCTCATTTATTTTTATTTATTTATTTGTATTTATTTATTTTTTGCTCCTCATATTTGAATTGAAGATAACTTTGCACAGGGTACAAGCTAATCTAGCTAAATTTTCAAATTAAGTTAGATTTAAAATACAGTATACTGTGCTAAACATGCTGCAATAAATTGTTTGCACCCTCCACATCAATTTTGCCCAAAGGAGCTTTAAACTAATGCATAGCTGAATGAAAAGGAAAAAAAATATATACATATATATATATATATATATATATATATAGAGAGAGAGAGAGAGAGAGAGAGATAAATAGATAGTCCACGCGGAACAGAAACATTATAAGGAACACGTTTACTATTCTTTTTTTCTTCTAAGGGAATCAGAAAAAGAACGTGACAGGATACTTGTGACTGATTTAAATAAACATAATATATAACGGACTGACCGTAATGTCACAGAGAGGGAGGGAGGTAATTGACAAAGTGGTGGCAATTTCTTGCTTTCGGTCTGAGGTAAGAATGGATACCTATCTTTCAGTAAAATATTCCAAAACATCCTAGTACCCCCTGGCCTGGATTACTTTTCAGTTTTGCTTACTAACTGCATGGTCTTCTCATCCTGGTGGTGGGGTGGCATGGACCAGTATACATATTTCAGCTTTCCTTTCCTTCCTGGAGTTAATCTTGGCTTGCTGCCCCATTGGGAATCTGTTCAATTACTGTCTTTTTTCCTTTCCTTTTCGGACCTTATCTGATTAGATAGAGGCAGATAGAGGCATTAAACTGTTAATAACTTCAGTTCAAAAATCTCAGAAGCATTCCCACTTCTATGTGGTGTTACGCTGCAAAGGTGCACTTACGCAAAGTTTAATGCTTGCTTAACTTGCCTGGTTAGGTATCTAGATTTTTTTTAGTATTACATGCCTGGCCAATAACCAGACAGTGATCAAAGATGAGAATCAAACCCTGTTCCTTGTATCTCTGAAGCAAACACCTTAACTGCTCTGTAAAACTCCCAAGATCATTATTAAATGCATAAATTGCAAAGTATTACAAACCCCCCCCCCACACACACACACAGAAAGAGGCAATCTATGTTCTGTTAGCAACATGGGTACATGATGGAACATATAGATGGGCATGTCTCTTCTCAGAAGAAGGAATAGCAAGTGTTGCAATTGAACATGCATTTGGCTCACCCAGCTGGAAACATGGTAACCTTCCTCAGCAGGTGCACAGAAGCATGCACATGCATGAGGAGGAATAATTACCCTGTGATGACATGGGTCGCACATCTCCCACCCAAGAGATGTTGATGTAGGCACAATCAATCCCTATGTCTGCTTGGTATAACATATTGCATTAAAACGTTCTCATGAGTGGCCAACTGGATGCAGGGTAAATTCTACAGTAATGTAAATGTACAGCAACTTTATGTGCTTTTCTACACAGGGAAGATGTACATTTGGACGGAAATGTCCATTTTTATTTTGCTGTTTCATGAAATTATGTGTTTCGTTGTGTACATTCGTTGCAGGTTGGGTAGGAGAGGGCAGTTTGTGAGGGGGTGTGGTTGTGAAGTAGTATGTAGGGGTGGGTGGATAGCAAGATGCTGAGAGGGTGTGGCTTGATTGAGGGCATCATCCTGGGAGTAAACATTTGAAAATCCTGGCTACACCCCTGATAACACATAACTGATCAAAATATTTAGCCTTAGGAAATTAATGATAATATGTTTCATAGGTTTATCAAGGATCTTACTATGATTCTGATACTGGGCAGCATTGCTTTGTGTTTCATTCAAACTGATCTCAAAATGATTCAAAATGATTCCAGTTATTCTCATTAGGGGTAATATATAATTATCGAACATGAGATGGGTGAGGCTAATCTAGAACCAAATGGGATAGATTATTTCAACCACCAAAAGGGAAACTAGCTAAGCTTAAAATGGCCTGCAAGGGCAGCTTGCCTAGTACTTATCTATGAAAGTATATTTAAAGAAAGATTAATGTCTAGTTTGTTTGTGCTTACAATTGTTTATCATTGAATCTAACTGTGTATTCTTCTAGAAAGGAGTGTTGCTGTAACCCTTTTAAGAGAATGAGGCTTTTTTGACTTAGATATATTCATTTATAAAGAACACACTAGGGGATAAAATAATAGCATAAAATGTCATTGCTCATTTAAAAAAAAATGCATTTGAGGAAATGAGGGTAAAGTTTCTGATTCCCTTGTTATAAATAATTTGATAGATATTTGGTAAATCAAATTGTCACAACAGAATGGTTATATAAATCTAGAATTAAAGTTTAAAATATTAAACAAAGCATATCATTTCTATATATATATCCTCTTTTTCCTGAGAAAAAATGCACAGATTTTAAAGAATATCCAAGGATGCACCCTGGGATTCATTAACAATCATACAGGCTTTGCACTAAGCCTACACAATTAAAATCCAGCCATATTGATGTAATAATAATTAAAATGTCAATGACAATACTGGCATTATGCACATAAATTAGTCTAGTCCTCATCTATAAACATTTTCAGGAAAAGAAACATTACTAGTGAACCTCTGTAAGCACCCCATTGTGATAAAAGCCTCAAGAGTTTTTCTGTGGCCCTGCTCTACTAACTAGTGTAGCCTCACCCACTAGTTATTCCTACATGTGATCTCCTTTCTGCCATATTCCCATTTTGGACAATATAAATTTACCTAGCACTATGGATGGACAATTTTCCACAATTTCTCCAGCAGCCTGGTCGACATGGGCATCCTGAGGCAGTGTAGTAATTGCCTCATGTACACAGACAACCCCCTACTTCTAGTCCAGGCAAACTCAACATGTGAGAGATGCAAATATATTAAAAACCTTAAATCCATGCTCTCTCACATGCCAGTCAGTACATCTGACACTGAACGAGTTGTCACCATGCATACCTCACCACCTACTCCACCCAAACACACATCACACATACCTACATATGCGGAGGTCCTTGCAAGAAACTTACCTAAACACCAGAGACCTCCCAAGCACAAAGACAAGCATGCTACACATAATACTTCCTCTGCAGAACACATTACACACAATAGCTCATGCACCAGTGTCTCACCTGTGAAGCCCATATGGTTAAACACTAAACCTAATATATTAGTCATAGGTGACTCCATCGTGACACATAGATGTCCCTCTCTCCAGGCTAGATAAGGAAAAGGTCACAGTCAGCTGTCTGTCGGGTGCCAGAATCCACCATATCACACATACACTCAAGTCTCTCAACAACAGATACTGTTATGACTCCATCATAGTCCATGTTGGTGTGAACGACTTGAGATGTACCTCTCTGGACTATATGAAGAGAGACAAGACTGAGCTCTCAGACTATGAGTCTCAGGCAGGTATGTTCCTAGCCTTAAGCAGCATTTTAACTTCACCTAGAATGATGCCTCTATACAAACAGAAAATGACTGACTTCAATAATTGGCTTAGCTTTTGGTGTCATTCTACGGGGATCCAGTATCGATCAGCCTGGGATGACATGATCGACAGACCTCGATGCTTTGTCAGAGATGATCTTCATCTGTCACCCCTGGGATTTTGGCTACTGGCTAAGGCTCTTGCCACCCCCATAGTGCCTTTTTGAAGCAGTGTCACAAGGACAAAACTCCCGATGTAAAAATACCAACCAAAAACAACCTCAAGGTCATGCTGCTAAACACTAGGAGTCTTAACATGAAACTGCACTCACTGGAAGCAGTGTTCTCCCTGGAGGACACAGGCATTTGTGCAGTCATGGAGACCAAGTTCAAGGTTGTGGAAAGCACCCCAGCCATACCAGGTTGCACCTCCTTCCACACATTCAGACCACAAACTGAAGGCAAGAAAATTAAAGGAGGTGGGGTATCAATATTCATCAAAGATAAATACACCTCCAGATTGGTTAAACAGTATGATGCCCTAGAGATACTTCAGGTGCAATTAACTGTTGGTAGGACACCTATTCAAGTCATTGCCAGCTACAGAACTCCCTCCATGAATCTGAACACCCACTCTGCTTATTTGGATCAAGTGGAGTCTATCAAGATACATCTAAACACCATGGTGTTGGGCAATTTTAACTACCCTAGCATTGACTGGGTGAATTAGTTGTGCTCAAACTCACCTCCCCAAAGATTCCTCGACTTTGTCAGCTTCAATGGTCTGGACCGGCTGGTTGACATCCCCACTAGGGGTGCCAACATCCTGGATCTAGTGCTTACAAATATGGGAGGCCACTGTAGCACCCCCACTGTGAGTTCATCCCTGGTGAGATCTGACCACAAATCAGTCTCATTTGAAGTAACTATCACACTACCCCCCCCCCCCCGCAGCAACAAGTAGACTAAAAAAAGCTTCTCCAAAGCAGATTATAACCTCTTACAGGATGGTATAAATAGCTTCATTGCACCTCCCCCCTCAGATGGAACCGGTAACTACTTCGAGCTTTAGACCAATACCCTATACACCACCTGTATAACTGCATTGACTCAGCAGTACCTGTTAGGACCAACATAAGCTCTTCAAGGAAGAGCATAGCTGCCTGGTGGACAACTGCCATTAACAGGCTTTATAATAAAAGGAAGAAAGTGCTGTCTAAGAGTAAGAAGGAACAGGCTCTAAATGGGAGACACTCCTTCCTCTGCTTAAATATGCAAATAAGACTTCTTCTGAAGTCCTCCAAAGCAAATTATGAATCCAAGTTAGCTTCCTCAATAAAGAACAACCATAAGTTGTTCTTTAGTTACATCCACAACCTAAAGGTTAAGGCACTGGTAGTTAATGGTAAATCGTGTACATAGCTAACCTGTTATCTGACAGGTTTGGTGAAAACTTCACTACCCTGTCCCCACCACATGTACCTCATGACATCCCTACCACCTGTCCCCTACCTTGTATCTCTAAACAGCAGGTCATAAATGCCCTCTCTAAGGCAAAAAACAGCATCTATGGGACCTGATAACATTCAAGGATGCATCCTACATGGGCTCAAACAAGAATTGGTATCAACATTAGGTACACTTTTCAATCATAGTCTAAGTACCAGCTTTGTCCCAGCTAAATGGAAATTCAATTCCTGCTCTGTTGCCAAACAATGGAACTCACTTCCACCTTCTATAAGAAACACAGGCAGCACCGCCAACTTCAAACAAATACTGAAAAATCATCTCAGCTCTTCCTGGCTATGTTCCTGCTCTATAACCTAACCTCTTCACTCTCCTTATATGATTACTAAACTCCTATGTCTTTTGCTACTATTGACTGATGATACTTTCTCCATATTTATTTTTAATTTTTATCTTCACTTGATACTGGTACAATAATACTGATTAATATATCTCTGTTTATACCTGTCTGATTGAATTAATTGAATTCTGCTTTAATGTATATTTTCTGTATCAAACAAACTAGATTCCTGCTTTTATGTATATATTCTGTATATGTTACTGTATTTACTATCTGTAACACTATTTCTACTTCTGCACCAATTAATGTTTATACCTTTTCTGTATCTATGCTCTTGTTGGAGCTTTTCTCCCCGAGCCTCCACTGAAAATGGGCTCTTTTAGGCCCAGTGGACTTTCCCAGTACACAAATGCAATAAATAAATAAAACAGCCACCATTATCCCCTTGCACAACGGTGGTGTTTCGACTGACCCCAGGAACCACAGACTTATTAGCCTGACTAGATTTATCTGCAAGGACATGGAGAGAATCATCATGGAACTTATCAACAAAGATATAAGTAATCTCCAAACATTAGATCCTACCCAGTTTGGATTTGTCAATGGAGATCATGCCTGTTAAACCTGGTGGACATCTTTGAGACAGCCACCAGGGCTCTGGACAAGGGATAATATGTGCATGCAGCCTACCTAGACCTAGGCAAGGCATTTGACAGTATCCCTCACTCAGGCATGATTAACAAACTCTCCCAGCTAGATATCAACCCTTATATTGTAAGGTGGGTTGTGAACTGGCTCACTGATAGAAGCCATACAGTCAAAATAAGGGAATCCACCTCCAACACCAGACCTGTAACCAGTGGTGTTCCACAGGGATTGGTCCTGGGACCTCTGCTGTTTGGAATCTATTTCTCCAAAGTACAAACTAAAACCAAGGGACTGTGGCTGACAAAGTTTGCTGATGACTGCAAACTGGGTGCGGTCATAGAATCTCCAAACAATCTTAACATCCTTCAAGAAGGTCTTATGCAAACAAATGATTTGTGCCAAAGTCATGGCCTCAAACTCAATGCAAAAAATGTATTATCATCCCTATCAGTAAGAGCGATGTTCCTGCAAATTACCACATCATTGGCAATACCCTAGTATGCACTCAGTGGTGAGAGATCTGGGCACTCAGGTTGATAGCAACTTTGCATTTGATCACCATGTTTCCACAGTGGTAAGAAGGGCATTGTATATGGCTCATCTCATAAGTAAGGGCATTACCTCAAGAAAAGGAGAAGTTATCAAATCCCTGTACCCTTCACTCATTAGGCCAGTAACTGAGTACAACCACCACCCCTTTTTGTATGTACCTTTAAAAGCACTTACAGCAATTGGAGAGACCATAAAGGTTCCTCACAAGGAACATTCAAGGTCTTCAGCAGCTATCCTATGTGGACTGGCTGAAATCACTGTTACTTTATTCCATTTCATACAGACTACTTAGAGATTATCTCTGCCTTGCAAATAAGGTGCTCTTTGACCCTACTTTATTGGAAATGCTGCACATCTGGAAGTCAAATGGCACATGGGCTACTCACTCTAAGGACCTAAACCTGGTATGTGACATCAATAGAACCTGCTGGAGGAACAGATTTGTCTCCCAGAGGTTACTATGCCTTTGGAATAGACTCCCACTTCCCATCAAGCACAGCGACTTATTGGCCTTCTTCAAAAGCAGTCTGGATGACTAGGTGGGTAACTGTAAATTCACCCTGGGGGTTCCACCTGTGCCCCTCTTGGGTAGGGGCAATAGGTGCTGATCATGGTAACAAGGGTAAATTTGGTTAGGCTTCTAAGGGTCCTCGGGCCATTAGCCTAGTAACTTCCTATGATCCTATGGTAAATAAAACTGGATAAGCTAATAAAGAATGTGATCAGTTTATAAAACTGTAGTATAACAAAGGGAAGTTAAAATGTGATATACGTGTTAATAAAATGCTGAGTTGAGATAACAGCAAGGACAGAAGATACATTATGGGACTAATGCATGGACTTCAGCTATTGTATATGAGATATCTATCTATCTATCTATCTATCTATCTATCTATCTATCTATCTATCTATCTATGTATATACAGGGTATTTATGTATGCAAGCCAACTCCACTGCTATTTTCTCCACTTCAGACCAAATGGACCTTACAGTTGTGATGTCAAGTATATCAGAAATGGACATGTTTTTGCAAAGACAGTGGCACCAATAAACAAGGTGTTTATAACCTATAAACATGTAATGGAAAATAAACTGTTGTATAGTCATATAAATGCTAAATTATACTCTAACAACACACAACATACAAAAGTGACAAATGACAACACAGACCACATGACGTTTCATGATTCCAAGTTTTCCATTGCTAGTATACAAGCATCTCAGACATCATCATACTTGGCATGGTTATATTGAATTACAGGGAACAGTAACAATAATAGCAATTCAACAGCACTAACACAAGAAAATACTGTAACAGAGGACCAGTCACAGTTTATGATGGTTTGGCTGCATGCCATACAGTAAGAAACATTTATGGAAGCCTTTGAGTGCCGTTAGGCTGCATAGTGTGATGAAAATAATAGTAGTCATAAAGAAATGCTTAGATGAAGACATGTAATACAAAGCATAATTTGTTTGGGAATAGGTAATGTGTGTGAGCAATGAATGATATAATAAACATTTTCATCATATCATTTCCGAACACATGCCAGGACAGGTACCAAAGAGATGCAAATACATATATCAGTTATGACATGAAGAACACCCTTGAAGGACTTACAGCACTGTCCTGCCATAAGGGGTATGGATGCCCTAGGGCAAGGCCTGAAAATGATGGCCATATGGCTGTGCCATTACTATCTTCTGCATGTAAGCTACTGCTGTCTGGCAAATGTCTGACAGACAGATGTTATCAAATTCAAACCCTTGCCTATTACACTGGGGTCTCTTCAGAAATCTATATTGACTGTATGTGCCACATCAGATAGCCATGGAAACTGTGACAAATAATGGAATGTGTGCATTAAAAAAGGAGTTATGAATATAATATCAACAACTCAATTTAGTCATTATGCTGGAAAGGAGCTACACATTACTGTCCACATAACAGTGAGCAGTACAATATCAATGCTTCTTTGATAAGGAAGTTGCTTTCCCCTGTGTAGTACAAACACATTCCCCAAGCTGAACCTTGTGTAGGTATGAGCGCAAGAAATACACAATGCACATGGCACAGGAACACTCACAACACAAGATGCCCTGAACATCCATTTCATGCCATGCAATCACAACCTGTGATGACATATCATTGTCCATCATAAAAATGGATAATAACTTGATACAATGGTTTTTATGTCATGTCAGTGTATTCATATAATGTTGCCGTTTCAGGAATTAAACAGCAGGCTATGTGACTCTACTGATTAATGACATGTGGATGAACCACAAGCATCACAGTGGAAGTCTTAACACAAGTGTGACACTGCACCTATGCTAACTTGTTACATCAGATGTATGTGCTTTGAACAATCTCTATGATATAAAAGAGAGGGTGGAGGCCTCTCCTACCATAAATGGGCACATTATAACTGTGGTGGATACCATTCATGCATTACAGTATAAGCCCCAACAATGCTAGCAGGCACTGAATGTGGATGCTGAACATGTGACCATTTGACATCAGAAAATACATGATAATGTACAGGATGAATATGCCACAGTAAAAGTGTCACTACAATTATGAGGTATGTTGGTCTGTCAAGGCATTACATCATGTTATTGCTGCAAAGGATATGTGTGCCTGTAATTGCTGTACTAAAGCAATAACATACAGAATGTTGTATCATTCTCTCATGCCAGAGGATAATGATTACTACATATGTTAGGTAAGGAAAATGCAATCCCATGTTATCACTACTCTGAATAAAAACATTGATTTGTGAGAAATTATTAGAGCTTTTTGTAAGAGGAATTAACATCTATATCTTGGCACAGCATGTGTGTTTGATAATAATGTTAGCAATATGTACAGTCACAGTAAGACTGACAAAATTTAGTATGAACAGTAATGCCTGCATTTGAGCTAACTATCAAAGATCACAAGCTACAGCACCTGAATCACAAGTGCCACCTGGCACGTTGAGGTAAAATTGGGACAGTTTATAGTTAAATGGATGACAGTACCACTGTTTATTAGCTGGACATTTATAATAAAAAGTGGTAGAAGTGTACAATAACACTGTACAGCTGCACATCTTATATGTATTTGAAGAGTAGTATACTGACTATGAGGATGAAGGACACACACAACAGTCTGACTCTAAAGGGGAGAGAGTGCACTTTTGTCAGGATGACCCCATCCCTGTGATGCAGACAGGATGTTTCAGTAAAAAGTGGGATAAGTGAGCTGTGTGCAAATTTAAATACATTCCCCTCTGGAGAAGATACAGCACAATGTGTTGCAAACACACACACACACACACACACACACACACACACACACACACACACACACACACACACACACACACACACACACACAGACACACACACACACACACACACACACACACACACAGACACACAGACACACACACACACACACACACACACACGTTACTCATATTGAGCATTGAACCACCTACCTATCTAGTTACACAATCTAGATAACATTGTATTTATTTATTATTTACTTGCCTTTGTTTAAAGGAAAAGTCTGACTGGGTAATATACATTTTCAGCAAAGGCCCAGAGAGAAAAGCTCCATTTGCTTACATTGCATTATACACCAGTTAAATACATAGTTATATTTCTATTTACATTTATACATTCTAAGATTTTACAGAGGTAGAAGTTATTAAAAAAAAAGTCCACATACAACTTAGTAGATTGTACAGGCAGCAGTTGTGTATAAAAATTGTTTTGTCATTTCAGTGAGAGGTTGAGAATATTCTGTTTAAGGACAATATTTGTAGTGTATTGTATAGGGAGCACAAAGTCTTAACTTGGTGATGATGGCAGGACCAGGATTGATTAAGATGTTGTTTAAGCAATGGTTTAAAACTATTGAGTTTGTCAGGAGTTTTATTTGCATGGGGATACTAATCCAGAGTTTAGCAAAGTATTCAGAGTACAGTAAGTCTCCTGCAACATTATTTGCCTTAGTTGTGAGTAGTAAGAATTTGTTACTAGAATGGAGGTCCCTTGCTGGACAGTAGAGTAGTAATAAGTTTTGTAGGTGCAAGCACCACAGTAGAAGTCTGACTACATCACTGTATTGTAGAGAGGTTGTTTCAATAAAAAGTGGGATATGAAAGCTGTCTGAAATGTATTCTTCTCAGTGGAAGTGGATACAGTGCCAGGCATTACACACAAACACTCACACACACACACACACACACACACACACACAAGTTCCCCGTGCTTAGAACTGAATCTCCTGTCTATCTAGTTTCACAATCTAGATAGCACAGTATTATTCACAAGAGTCACAGCAGAAGACTGATTTTAACAAGGTGAAATAGCACATTTGTACTTCTTGAAAATCTGTTTGGTTCAGATGGTGCTGTGCACCACAGGTTCTGCAACAAATGCAAATGTGTGCAAAGGATAATGTAACATCACTATGATTGCCCCATGTAATTACATACTTTTCTACCAACACTTAGATACTGTCCTTGTGTACATTGCGTTACTGTGAGAGACATTGATATGTTGCAAATGTGTGCAAAGGATAATGTAACATCACTATGAGTGCCCCATGTAATTACATACTTTTCTACCAACACTTAGACACTGTCCTTGTGTACATTGCGTTACTGTGAGAGACATTGATATGTTTCACATTATGAGATGCCGTAGACATTTGCTGTTGTAAATCTGTGGGTTATCATTAAAACCTCCCCGCAACTTCATGGCAGGATGATTGCACACTTGCACTGTCTCATACATAGGATAGTGCACTGCAGAATAACAGTAATGGATTATGAGAGAATAGGTTAACCAAGCCTGTAACACAGTTGCAAGTGTAAACACTGTAGAGCAGATAATACATTAAATGACAGAATTAGAGTCAACTTCATTCTGAAATCAAGATAACCTGTTGACAAAGTTAATACAGACATACAAACTTTGTGCAACTTAAAACAATAATTATTTGATTTTACGTTTTTATGTTACTCTTTCAGCACAGAGCTGCCAAGCTGAATTGTGCTGATAATGGCAGAGTATTAGCACGAGTAATCATATCCTGAAGTATTGAACTTTAGAATGGCAATTAGCAGTACTTTGTGTTACACTGTGCCAACCTTTGTACAAAGATCAATGCAAGATAGGCTTCACAATAGGGAGCAGGCACATTGATATAGCAGCAGGATAATGATGTGTTAAGGAAAGGTGTAGCCAACATTTAGAGCCACAGGAGTCAGACAAACTATCATGATAGTTTTTTCATCCATCTGGATTTTAACCTTTAGAGTATTGCAAGAAAAAAATTATATCCAAGTATTATCTAAGCACACCGCATAGGATTTCATACTTTTGATAGTTGATATTTGACAGCAGTATCAGAGAAGGTGAATGCATTTATTCATATTCATTATCCTATTGACCACTGTAATCTGTAAATCCAACTCTTCAGTTAGTTGAACTATACATTTAACTTAATATATGTAGCTAAGCACAGTGGCATGAAGTACAACAGAGTAATGCGATTAAAGGCAAGAAAATCACAAGCTATTTTCATAAGCTGTGTACTTCCACTTAACCTTAGTTACATTTATTGGCCAGTGCCAGACATTGTGCAAATGCAGAGGTGGAAGAATAATGATAAAGAAGGGAGAAGATAAACTGACAGGGTGAGATGGAGGCAGGGACAGAGTAACCTATGACATGAGAAGGATAATGCTGGCTCATCAACACATAAAATAGTGCACCAAAAGCAGTTACTGACACTTAGCTAATGGCTGGATTAGAACTCTTGAAGGAAGTCAAAATTCTGCCTAAGCATGTGAGCATTATCTATTCATGCCGCAAAGTAATTACTACCTCACAACAATGAAATAAAACAATTGATGCACACTAATTTACTGAAGCAGAAAGGTTAAATTGAGGGAGAGACAGACAGACAGATGCAGAGAAGAATAGAAACAATATGTTGTGCGGGACATGTAGTAACATATATATATATATATATATATATATATATATATATATATATATATATATATAGTGTTTTACTTTTGCTTATTAAATTATCTTTAATCTTTCACTCTCTGTACAATACAACGCTTGCCAGAGGGAGAAATAAAAGGAGAAGAGGGCAACAAACATGAAGACATAAGCAGGATAAAGTTGGCTTAATAAATATCCATGTCGGGGCTACAATGCTTTTTCAAATTATGTATTGCTGTGTTATTCAAATGTTATGTTAATAAAATTTTGTATATGGAGAGAAATATAGACATTTGCAGTTAAATACATTTTAGAAATATGACATACCATGAATTTACAGATTGATCTAAAGCTGTAATTGAAACCATGCAAAAACATCCATCAACAAACAGGCTAAGTATCTCAATATGCTATATAGGAACTCCTACTTTATTATATCTATCTGCCTAAGAACTGTTACATAAACTGTATTACAGTACTGCCTTTAGTCTCCCTTAACTCTGCATTCCCATAGCACAGTAGATTTAAGCACGTTTGTGTGAAAGTAACCTGTCCACTGCGGATTAAATTTAAATCATCAGCTTTTGCAATATAAAGTTAAACAGCATTTACTGTCACTCAGCATTGCTGTGCTATGTCAACCTCCATGCAAATGGCAAGGACATAAATGAAGGCTTTTACATAGCCCATTTCTGGCCCTGTGCATTGTGTGTGAATCTATTTTTGACTAGATTAAATGTGTCACAAAGGGGTGGATAGGACAGTGATGAAAATGAGGTTGACAAGCAGAGGGTAGGACACAGGGGAAGACTAGAGGAATTTGCAGGAGGGTCATGGGAGAGCACCACAGCTATCCTCTCTTCACAACATAAATGTACAGTTGTACACACAGTTTCATTACTTTTGAGAGTCACTACACCAGAGACAGGTGACAACAGCAAAATAATGCTGTATGTAACAAATCAAGTGTGTTCAGATGACACAGGCAAAGTGAAGAGTTATGTATGGGGTGTAATTATTTATTTATTTATTTTTTTGTGAGAGAGAGGAATGTTGGGAAAGGTGCTTAGGAATAAGAGCATCAGGTATGTAGGGTAGGTTAGGGAGCAAGTGCAGACATATAGGACAAGCAAAACAGACAGCGATGATGATTGATACAAAAGGCTGGGGGGCACCAAGTTGGGGACAGGTAGGGGACATCAGAGATGCAGCCACATCCAGCTTGAGAAAAGCAAGAATTCAGTCCTCACCCTCAGAATTGTCATTACAATCTTCGACAGCAGCTCCTTGGGTCATTGCCAGGCATAGTATTGTCCTTGCAATCCAACACAGGACCTTTATAACCCTGCCTATATGTGCATCACAGACCCTCACCATGATATCCTCCACCAGCCCTGTCAGCTCCTACTGGGTAACAAAACTGCCACCTCCACTGGCACTGCTACTACTGCACCAGCAGCCAGAGCAGTGCTATTTGACTAAGGTAGTACAGATAGGGTAGGGGTTGCGGAGGCAACACTCACAGGTTGTGACCTGAAGTGCTGGGTGTCTGTGCTGTCAACTGTGAGGGTATGGCAGGCTAATCCGCAGTGGTCGGTCAACCTCTCCTTCCTGTTGGCCATTTATTTTTCAGCAGCAAGGTATGTAAACAGCAGAATGTTAATAGATTATAATTCCTCATAAAAAGGAAAAGAAAAAAGAGAGAGATAAGGTGGGGAGGGGACAAAAAAGAGACAATTATATACATTGCATGCCACATTAATTTATTTTTCAATAAACTTTGGTAACATATAAACAATTATGA
The DNA here is from genome assembly GCF_019279795.1 of Protopterus annectens. NCBI lineage: Eukaryota > Metazoa > Chordata > Ceratodontiformes > Protopteridae > Protopterus > Protopterus annectens. The sequence goes on from NC_056731.1 coordinate 377,447,118, forward strand.
TAGTTTACTATAGTATACCTATGCAACATCCATGCATTATGGAAAGGTATTAATGTGTCATAAATAAAGAAATCCCACTGTTGTGATATAACAAAGAGCAGCCTTTATTACTCTATGATGGACAGGATATATGCATTCAAATGTAATAATTGCAATAATCATGACTGAATTGTTCCTGACATATTATTGTTGTTGATATTTTAGAAATACTTATCCAGTAATAAAAAAAGTAATTGCAGCTTCTGGGTATTGAACCTAAACACATTTAATATGGTGTTCTCACTGTCTAATGCAAGCAGCAAGAGTTATTGGGCAAGGCATGCAGGCTTGGGTTCAAGGTTGATTTATACCTGATCAAGATGCTGGTGATTGAGGGAATGAAATTAAATTTCTGGCTTGGATTTAGACCTTAGTGGTATTTACCCAATGCCCCTCTGAAGCAAGTTAATTCATCCTGGTGTGCCTCATACAGCTACTTCCTCTGCAGCTGTACAGTACAAAAAGAAAATAAATAAATATGAAAGCATAATGAGTAACATAACTGTGTTGGTTTGCTATATCTTTAATGCCATATCATTGACAGGTTATGGGTCAGTATACTTGCACAACTGAGGGGTGTTCACAATCTTAACTTCAGCCTCCTATTGGCTTAGGAGGTCCTGCTTGCACTTTCTAAGGCTGCAATAGTGGTGAAAACATTAAATAATTTCACCACTGTGTGTATGTAGTCCACATAAAAAATAGGAGTCAGAGTAGCGCTTTCATGGTGTTGAAAACGTTGTTCTCTAGTGTGTGGAATACCAGTTGCAGTGGAGACAGCATTTGCTAAGGTATTCCAAGCCTCATCCTTATATCAAGACCCAGTATAATCTCCTTGCAGTAGCCTATGGCTGTAGTGCTTCTAAAGGAATGCCACAAATTTCTTGGATTGCTCAACACCCCACCTTTGTACACTAAATTTAGCACCATTCTCTCCATTAACAGTCATGTTCTCAAAAGTCAAGCTTACAAAATATGTCTGAATTGATGCCCAATTCAGATCTCTTGGATAACAAGCTGTGCACAAAAACATACAGCTTTGCCAACTGCATTTGCTAAATTGAAATCTGATGGATTACTTAAGCTTTGCTATGTGTGAGGCTCAGCCCAGTGACAGTTTGCAGTGTTCAACAATGGGATGCTTAATGGCACAGCTTTTAAACCTTGCAGTTTGGAAGGAGAGAGTGGATGAATTGTGACATATTGTGCTGTTGAGCTTACACATTGATAAAATATTGTTGTACCAGCTGGGACTCAAACCCATAGGATAAAATATGCAAAAACTGAACGCTAGCATATTAATTGACAATTGCCACAGGAGAACTACATTTTAAGCATGGAAATTAGAGATATACTAATTTTGGAATTAGTGGAGATACACTTCAGAGAGGCCTGTATGTGTGTAATTTTAATTAGTCCTAGGAATGCATTCTTATGTAAAAGTCAGTACTTATATTTAAAAATATATTTCAGATGGATGCAGTTGAATTGGCTGAGTAATATAGGTTGTGTTACATTACATACATACTTCACAAGACATCCTTGTCCTAAACACATAGCCAGGATATGTGATGAGTCATAATGATTATATCAAATGTATTGTGCCCATCATACATATGCAAGTGCATTTTAAATTAAATATCATCATTGTTATGTTTAAAAAGTTGGACACATATTAGCTTTAAGTTATATGTGAATCATTGATGATATATGCTAAATAGAAAAGTTTAATTATGCAAGCATTACTGATGCATTTCTTGCAAGAAACATGTTCAACATTGTCATTTTTCTTTATTTTTACAGTCCTAATCAACATGCTGTGAAAAATGTGTGATACTGCCAACAGTTAGGATACCCATGTAATCACACAATATTAAACAAAGACTGCAAACACTGCAGGTGAATTCCTTTGTTTTTTTATGTGCCTCATTTCCTTATCTATGCTTTCTTCAGAGCAATTCAATGTTGGTTTTATTGCATGTGTTATCTGTATCAATGCTTAAAAACTTTCCTTGAATATGAACAGCATTTCTTAGTAAGGGATAATAACTATGGTCATTAAAGACAGCATTTAAATGTTAGAAATGTTGCTCTCCTAAATCAGTCAGTGTACTTTCAGACTTTTTGGTAAGTCTCATCTCCCTGATACAACTTCAGAAAGTGTACATCAAAGACTGGGAGACTGTGAAGCCCTGATTGTTCCTGCAGTCAGACTAATCATAGACACCTGCAAACCATTAGCAGGTAACAGTTCTCAATGCTCATCCTTTCAGTGCTACGGTGTGTTCACGTAATCATGTAACTCCTTACACCATGTTTATATTCCGTACATTCAGTACAGATTGTTGTATTCAGGAATGCCAATAATTTAACACATTTTTTGTATTCTCAGTACTCACAGGGCTGACTGTATACTATATAAAGGCAACTGTATAGCTAATGCTCTTGTATCATTGTGGGGGAGATGGTTTGGATCAAGGAAGCTTGATACTGCTAAATAAACACGCATGTTGCTATTTCTTACATAATGCTATTAGTGTAACATTAAAGGGTGAATTGCAATGCTGACTCAAAAACATTTTTTATATGAGTGTTTTTTCTTTATTCTTTTTTTTCTGCATAGTCCAGGTTTATCAGTTATGTTTGCATTACAAAAGGTATGCTACAAAATGCTACCTGACCTAAATTTTTAGGTTGCATTGTGGTGTGCCCAGTTATTGCAGATGTGTAGCAAACTCTGGCATTTTTTTCTGTGTTGGCAAATAGAAAAATGTCTTATGTTTGTGATTTCTATCTGACTTCCCTCCACAGCAGTTGAAATGTCACTTACAATAATTGTCTTACATTTATAATGATGCTTTGTGAATTTTTATTGTTAATGCTGCAATGTATTACATAGTTAAACCTGTATTATCAGGATTATAGAACTGTTATAGATTGTTGTTGATATTTGATTTAGAATATTATTTTGTTTTGTTTTTTTGGTTGGGGGCTTTCCTAACTTGTGTATAGTCATAGGGAGTATTACCTTTTAAATTATTGTGTGCATGATGGATGCATGCATACATATATAACAGCCATCCTGTCTGTTTTCTGTTTCATCTCATACAAGGATATGGAACATAAGAAGAAATCCATATGTCACAACACACCATACACTGATGCAGAAAATAAAGTCTTTATCCAGGCAATACATTGCCTTGCAGCTTTTCTTTTAGGAAGAGGTAGAGGTGACCCAATCTGCTCAAGACAGGATATGGCAGCAGGTGGACGAGGACATCAGTGCTGTCTGAGAGCATGGGAGAACCTACTACCAGATATGATACCAGGCATGCATTATGACAACCTCTGCCTGCCATACAGCAGCTGCAACTTCCCAGGAACAGGTGGCTATGGAAGCAGTCTTGCAATTGAACCACCATTCACTGAAACAGAGGAATTCCTGTCCACAGTCAGAGATCCAGATAGCTCAATAGAGGGTTCACACAGAATCCTTGACATTGGTTCTAATGTGGACAGACCCAGTGTGTCTCAAGCAGACCTTCAAGGTATGCAACATGCAAGTGTCACTGTTACATTCTTTATATGTGTATTTCTTAGATGTCTGAGATTTGTAGAGAGCCAGCAATGTGTCAGTCAGATGATAAAGTCAGAGAAACAGAGGAGGGTTTTTGGTGGGGATCCAATTGTTCACTACATTTTTTGTCTGAAAACATTTTTTAATTTGCAAATGTGAAGGAAATTGTTTTCTTTTTCTTGTTTCATTTTCATTGTGACACTCATCAGCCTCCTTTCATTTCCCTTCCTCACATATAGGGATATCTGGATTGCAAGCTGCCAGCTCACATGCACATGGTAAGCACTAATTTGGTTATTGTTATTACTGTATATAAGGTTGATTCAGGTCTATTTAAAATTAAAATTTCTCTTGTTTTAGCATTTGTTAGAGTTAACATAACTTTCATATAATATATGTGACAATTTTTCTCTATTCCTCTCTTTGTTGTGTTTATTGCTTGTTATCATAGGTGATCCTGAGTGGCATTGTGGAACTCCTACCACCTGATGTCAGAGTATCTGTAGCCTCTGATGATTAATGTGGTGGTGATGAAAAGGCTCAGGCTTGGGGTGCACAGGGCCAGTCTGACACTGATGCTTTGGTTCCCACATCCCCTGCCCCCCATATTTCAGACACACTCAGTATGCCTATGCATACCAATGACAATGAGACCTCTGATACAGGACAGCTTAAGGGTGACACAGTTAATCAAGGTATTGTGGCTACTCCATTTGCAGAACTGGTAACTTCTCATCTATAGCCATTGTGAGGGTGAGATGCCACACAAGAGAGTTTGTGGAGGTGCTCAGATGAGGCCTGCTGTCCATCTCCTCCTGATGTGAGTGTGTCATCACATGCCACTAGATATATGTGTAGGGCCATAGGGGAGGTACAGGAATGTACTACCATGGCTTTGGAAGGGATACTGCGACTACTAAACATTGTGCATTCTGATATGCTTGACTTCCTGAACCATGTGGGTGACTCCTTGGATAGGATGAATGACGCAGTGGATTGGGCATTATCTGTGATGGAATGTCTGTTGGGGGGAGGGTGGCCATTCATGTGGTCAGACAGCCACTACAGCTGGTAAGCAGACATGACCAAGCAAGATTCCATTCCCATAGTGGCACTACACCCACTGTTTTGCCAGTGATCACAATGTCCACACCCAGACATGATAGCCCACAGGGTCATGGTCCTGGATGAAGTCACGAGGACAGCTCACCCAGAAGACATCACTCACATTCAGGTAGTACTCTGACATCTATCCAGGGTCATGAAAGTAGCAGTGCAACTTCTGGCAGAAGTTCTCATGAAAGAAGGTACCAAAGCTAAACTGACTACTCTACCATACATGACTCGCACCTGTCAAAGATGCTAGGATGTAGTGCTAGCACAGTGCTTGATTGTTTTCATGCAGATATACACACACACACACACACACACACACACACACACACACACACACACACACACACACACACACACTGAAAAACAAATTCACTTGCCCATACCACCTCACATACATGTAAACTATCTAAACAGTATTGTTGAGTGCGTGCTATGCATCTTTTGTTACTGGCCCTGAACACTGTATACTCTAATAGATACACATGGTTCTTATTCACACACACTCACTTCTTTGGTGTCAGCCTTGCCCTCCTAATCCCCCCACCCTGTGCAAATGGTGATGACTGCGCCCTACCCTTTACACATGTCTTTGTGACTTAGGGTTGCATATAAGTCTGATACACATAGTCAATTGCTAATGTTGCTTATTCACAAGCTTGTTTTTATCAATATGTGTTGCTGAAGAAAAGTCTTTGATTTCTTGTTCCTGCTCGTTTGTGAATGATTGGTTCTATAATTGTTGAACTTCACTGTATTTCACTTAGTATTGTTGGTAAAGCAGTGAAAATATTAGGTACTTCAGTCTTGCTTCCTGGTATAGTTGTGCAAATGAGGGTATGATTGACCTGTTCCACATTTTACGCACAGTGGTCATCTGAAATGCTTGATGAACAGTATTGGTTCTAGTATGCAACAATATACTGCAAAAATCTGACAGAAGAGATATTACTGACACAGCTGTCAACTTCAGACAAATGCTCTGTTTAGAGGCATATATATATTTCCATATGAGAGTAGTCAGTTATATAATTTTTTTTTTTCTTTACAGGTTCCATTCTTACCTTAACATTACTGCAGGTACAAATTTTGTCCTTGGGGGTTGTCCCTGTCAGATGCTACCAGAACATAACCATTACACCATTAAATAAGGATTGTGGAGTCTGACAGGCATCAGTTTTCCTATTTGTATATGCATGGGATCTTAGGCTTTGAGTTAGGTTGTGACTGTGTTTGTGCTAGCCTTTGCCTCTTAGCCAGAGCCAGGGCATCCTGTGCATGCTTCCATCTGCCAGCATCATCTGCAGCTGGACGTTCTCCCTCAGACTCCTTATCTGTATGTGCTGCTGCTGCCCCTGCCTGTGGTCTTTGAAACTGTGGTCCTGGCCCTTGCTGTTCTTGTTGAAGCTGTTTCTTGACAATTATATTGTGTAACACGGCACAGACTGTAACTATTTCAGCAGAGGTGCCTGGGTCATTCTGCAGTGCACCTCCTGATGTGCCTAGAGATCAGAACCTTGATTTAAGCAATCCAAACACATAGGATCAGAGGAGAGTACTAGGCTATTGACCCGGAGGTCATTTAAGCCTAGCTGTTGCAACCCAATGTAATACCATAAAGGTACTAGTCAATACCCAAGATTGCATTTAATAATGACTGTCCATGTCTAGGAGGGTCATGGGCACTATCCCCAGTAAAAATTTACGGTGCCCCATCCACTCATCCAGGTTCCTCTTGAACAGTGTTATAGAGGTGCGCTGTTTCACATAAATTGGTAGCCTATTCCAAAGATGTGGCAGTCACTAGGAGATAAATCTGTCCCTCCAACATATCCAAGTTAAGTTGCAGGCCATATTTAAGTCCCTGGAACGGATAGCCCTAGACACATTTGATTCACAGTTATGAAATAAGTTCATTAGGTTTGGGTCATGGGTTGCTCTATAGGCCAGGTATAAGTGTTCCCTAAGAAGTCTATATGATATGGATTATAGTGACAGGGATTTTAGTTGGTCCGTGTAAGGCACATGGTGGAGGTCATTGATCTTCTTTGTTAGAAACCTCTGAGGTCTCTCTAATTGCTGTAGGTGCTTAGTACAGTACATGTTCTATGATATTCCTAGTTTGATCATGGGCTTTGCTGTATTCTTGCTCAGGGGAGTTGTGTGGGTTTCTCATGGGTATCGCAAGCCAGGACTCAACTACATAACCTGCATCCCCTATTACATGCCTTTGAGGAATATCACCCATAGTAAACGTGGTGTACAGCTTCACAGGTGTGCAATGTGTAGGTAGTAGAAACTGCCTGGGTTACCTGCACAGACATTTTAGATGATCCCTTGGGCATTGCAGACAACCTGACAGTTTATAGAGGGGAAACCTTTTCTGTTGATGTACCTCCTTCCATGTTCCTCAGGTATGGCTTTTATTTTTATGTGTGTCCAACCAATAGCCCCTAACACTTCAAGGAAGTGTGCTACTGCATAGAATTCTTGCATAGTTCTTGCACTCTCCTGTGGGATGCTTGGGAAACAGATGTGATCCCTTACATGTAGTAGCACTGCATTTAAATGATTACTGATGTAATATTCTTGAGGCTGATGCCTGTGACACCTCTAAAATATCCCCCGTGGGTTTCTGTAAAGCTCTTGTAGGTATTATACATAATGCTAAACATACTTTTGTTTCCACTGGGACAGGGTTCTCCATGATGTCCCTGGGACCTGAGGTGGGGACAGCAGAGGTTGGATATTTCCTCCAGTGTTTTCCTGTCCAGCAATTTCTGTGTCATGCAGTTCATCGGCATACAAATAAAAGCAGGCTAGTAGGAAATATGATGTTCACTATAAAAAAAAGTTATGTACTCACCATAACGTTCCATCTGTGTTGTCCATTTTCACTCTTCCTCAACTGATGGGTTCAAATCCAATCCCTCGGATTCAACTCAGCTGTTGCTAAAACTCATAGTAACCAAAAACTCTTGAGCAACTCCCAAAACTATAATGCACCAACCCAAAATACCTCAGATCTTGTTTGCTGACTTTAGTCAAAAGGAAATATTTGCAGTCAAATATGAAGACTACATCTGGAGCTCAATAGAAAGGACAGTCATGTCCTGTAATTACTCATTCTTCCAGAAGTTTACACAGGATGGGGGTTGGTGGGTGGGAGTTGAGAAAGAATGAAAATGGACAATACAGATGGAGCATTATGGTGAGTGCATAACTTCTTTATCTGATGTTGTCCATTAGCATTCTATCCTCAACTGATGGGACAGAGTCCCCACCCTCCTAAATTCTAAGGTGGACCCAAGAAGGAATATTCCTGAGCACCATTGAACCAAATGATGCTCTAATTCTGGAGACCAGATCTAATTTGTAATGAGTAATAAATGTATGGGGAGTAGCTCAGGTTGATACTGCACATACATAATCCATGGACATTCTGGATTGAAATACTGAATAGGTGGCCACGGATCTAGTTGAATGGGCCCGTAATGATTTTGGTAGAGTAATGCCAAATTTGTTATAAGCAACTAAAATATAATCAGTTAGCCAATCAAATAATGTAACTTTTGCAACTGGTTTGCCCAATTGTACTTCTGCGAATGATACAAACAATTGGTCAGGTTTTCTGATGTCTTTTGTTCTATGTAGGTAAAACCATAATTGTCTGAGGACATCCAATAAATGCAACATATATTCTGCTTTGTTAACAAGTTTAGGAAGGAATATTGGTAAATTAATGGACTGACATATTAAAATCTGGTATCACCTTAGGAAGAAAGGATGCATTAGTCCATAATGTAACCCTATCCTTGTGAAAAATCAAGATGCTGCTTATAGGACAAAGCTTGAATCTCAGAAATTCGTCTGGCAGAGCTAACAGCTACCAAAAAAGTTGTCTTCTAAGAAAGGTATTTAAGGTTAAATGTAGTGGCTGGTTGAAAGGTGGACTGAGTAAGAGCCTACAGTACTACTGTCAGGTTCCCTGGGGGAGTAGGATCTTTAAAAGGGAGTCTCAGAAGAAGAGTGCCTTTCATGAAGGCCTTGCTCAGTTTTGAGATGTGACAGGATAACCATTAAAACCAATGTGAAAATTTGATATAGCTGCTTACTGAACTTTAACAGTAGACACACTAGCTCCTTTTTTAAAAAAGATGTGTCAAAAATTCAAGGATGCTTTGTACTAGGGTTGAACATTGTTCAATATTATTTTGATGAGCCCAGTAAACAAACCTCTTCAATTTGTTGGAATAGAGTTTTCTGGTAGAAGGTTTATGAGAAGATAAAAGTATTTGATGGATAGGTGACAACAGCATAGGTTATCTGGCTATTAATGGAACTGGAGAAGCTAAGCAGTCAGCCTGAGGTTGATTATGTCTGAAGGAATCATGCCTGTCGGGTGAGACAGGTGGACTGGATTCAGATCCAGAATCCAGGGTTGGTGAAACAAGTGAGGCCAAAGGTAGAGAAACCAAATCTGTCAAGGCTGGAAGGATGCAATGAGGCTGACTCTGCTCTTCAACATGGCGGCTTTCTGTAGGAAGTTTTGAATTAGTGGAATGGGTGGATAAGCATAGAGCAGACCAAGGGGCCATTTGTGAAGTAGAGCATACCTCAGGGATTCCACCTATGGAGGAATTAGGGAAAAGTAGCTGCTGCATTTGCTGTTTAGGGAGAAGCAAATAGATTGCAGGAAGGCTGGCCCATTGATGGAAAATCAATTCTGTGACATTCTTGTTGAGGGACCATTCATGAGGTAGAAGAATGTACCTGCTCAGTTTGTCTGCTATCACATTGGATTTCACAGGAATGTGCATTGCTATTAGAAAGCGGTTGGATGAGATCGCCCATTGCCACACTCTGAGAGCTTCTCGATACAAGGGGCAGGATCTGGTCCCTCCTTGTTTGTTGATGTACCAAAATACTGATATACTGTCTGAACTTCAATTGCCCTCAAGGGGAGTGCATCTTGGAAGACCTGCAATGCTAAAAGCACTGCTCTCATCTCTAGGACATTGATATGCAAGCTGGCCTCTTCTGGGGACCAAGTGCATTGGGCTGTTTTCCCCAGAAAGTGCCTCACCCCCACCCCAGCTGGGAAGCATCCATGGTTATTATTTCCTTGGGCTGAGGGGGAATAAACAAATGGCCTTGCAGAAGCTGCTCTGATCGAATCCACCACATGAGATCTCTCTTGCATGTCTGAGTGATTCATATCTGATAAGACATGGGTTGGTAAAGTACTGACCATTGTGTGACTAACATCCAGTGAAGTATTCTCATGTAAAATCTGGCCAAAGGTACTAATGTTATCACCACTACCATTGATCCCAGAGCTTGAAGGACCAGGTAGGCTGAAATCTTGGTACTTTAGATTATTTTTCTGACCTGTGATCTTTTGGCCTTAACTCTTGAGGGTGGTAGTGAAACTATGGTTGACTTTGTGTTGAGAACCATTCATATGAATTCTAGAGTCTGAGTTGGTTCTATTCAGGAATTTTCATAGTTTTATCATTATCACCAGACGAGAGCAAGTCTGGAGAACCTGGTCTCTTGCCCCTATCAACTGAGACATGGTTGGAGCGGAAATCAGCCAGTCATCTATATATGGAAACACCTGGAATCCTTGCAGTCTCAAGTGAGCTGTTGTTACAGCCATGTACGTGGGAAACACCCTATGGGCTGTGGTGAGACCAAAGGGCAGAACTCTGAATTGGTAGTGACTGGCTCCCAGCCGAAACGTAAATACCTTCAAAATCATCTGTTCATCTTTGTATGACTGTACGCATCCTGAAGGTTTACTGAGCACATTCAGTTGTCCTTGCCCAGAAAAGGGAGTGTGACATCTGGCCAATACCCCACCAGACTGCCAACTATTAATGTGATGTCCCTTACTATCCTGGGTCAGTAAGTAAGGCGCTTCAATCCTCACTATTGACTTCAATGTGAGACTGACACTTAAACAGGAATAATATTTCACAATTTTCCCCTAAGAGCACAACAGGAACATGCTCTATTTTCCTAGGACTGGACTATATACTTTTGTCCACCCCTAATTTAACTTCTTATTACACACTTCAGAGCAATAAGTCCCAGTTTAAGACTTCTGATACACTCACACTCAAAGTAAATTTAAATCTCACACATCCAAAGACTTCTGGGAAAGCTTGACACAGATTTCCAGCTGTGTCCATTCCCAAAAATACCATAATGCTGCTACCAATCAGTGTCTTCATGCCCTTCTAAAGAGGTGTCCAATTATGAAAATTGAATATCAAAATAAATTATAGCTATGACCAGAAGCGACAAGACCTTCTAGGTGACCTGGGGAGTATCAAACAGGTATAAGCTCTCTCTCTAATCCCTACAGAAAAATACACTCATTTCCAGCCACAATGTAAAATAATGAAATACATTCAATAATAAGTAAAATGATTACAAGAATGTAAATCAATAACTTTTAATTAATACCAGAATTCAATCACCAGAAATGTAAAATTAAACTGTAGGATAGTAGTCCATCATTCTAGAAAAAAACTCTATCTGAATAACTAAACTTTCCTAATCTAATGAGGGAATACTGTCCCTGATCTAATCTAACACATAACAGCAAGGCAAAGGCAGGCTTACAGTTTTTGGTGAGTTCTCTTTTCTTCAGGTATCACTGTACAGCACCGTAACCGACTGCAACTCTTCACAAACTGCTGTTCTTCACAAATTGCTTGTCACTTGACTAACTGAACTGTCTTATCTTAAAAATAATAGCTGTTTGAAACAGCTCTTTTGTCTGTCAATCAGCTGTTCAAATAATCACCTAGCAACCAAGAAAATTCTAATGACATCACCTACTCTTCAGCTCATTCTCCACAGTGCTTTAGAATGTCCCTCAGAAACATGTGCAATTAGAAATGTATCAAAAGTCTGACAGATTCATTGAACATTCTGTTTAAACAGGGAAATACTCAATATTTAAAAAATGTATTTACATTTTCACAATTAGACATGCTGGCATACAAGCTGATCTGAGAATATACTCTCAGTCTCCTGGCAGTCATGCTAACACAGATGATAGTGTTTCTCATTTTCTTCACAGGGGAATGGACTGAACTGTGACCATCTGAAACTTGGTTTGTCAAACTGACTTGTTTAAAACACTGAGATCTAAAATTGGTCTCCAGTCACATTTTCTTTGGCAGTAAAAAGAACCTTGATTAAGTTTCAGATTCTATCTGGTCTGGTGGGACCTCTTGGATGACTTTTTTTTTAGTGGCTTTTGAATTTTAATTGCTACTTATTCCCTCTGACTGGGTGGAACATCAGGGTTTTTTCTTGAATTTGGAGGAGGAAGAGAAAAAGGAATTATATAACCTCTGGAATAATTCTCTGCACCCAAGTATCTTTTATTACGTGTAGCCAGGCTCCCTGGTGCAGGGATAAATGTCCCCTGACTGCCTCCAGAAGTGGGCAATCGGGCCTCCTTTCAGGAGCACTGGTAGGGTGTGTCAAAGAAATATTCTCTGGACCCCTGGTTTTGCGGGCCACCTCTGAGCATGGGGGTCATCATCCATTAGAATTCCTTCCTCTGCCTCTAGGGGAATCTTTTTTTTTTTAATTTCTCCAAATCTTTCGAGTTTCTAATACCATGACAGGAATGGACCCCATTCTTAAGTCAAAGTACAATTAAAGTTCATGAAATTAGTATTGTTTCAGTCTTTGATGTCAGTCAAAAGTGCTCTTCACAGCACCCGCAATGTGTCCAGTAATGATTCCTTTTGCAATTCGTACAGAGCTGCATGTATTGGTAACATACATCTATCTTTTAAACTGTTAGTAATGGATGATTCCATGTGATGTAAATGTCATCGTTTTCTATGATGTTTTGTGGCTCATGTTCCCAGTGTTTTTTAGCCACTTCAATACCATAGTATTTGCACAATTCCCAGTGCAACAATCTTGACACATTATTATGCTTTTCAATATACAGTCCTTCTGCCATTAGTATGTCACAACCAGCAACAAGGTATGTGACTGTTTCCAATTTGGTTTTACAAAACCTACATTTGTCTGTTTTTCCCACATGTTCAATAGACTTTGTAAACCAACGTGTATGCAACCCACTATCTTGGGCCACCAATATTAACCTGTCATGTCTTTAAATTTGCCTCTCCTTAACCATTCTTGTGTTCATTCCTGATCAATATGAGGTTCTTCCAGAAGTTTTCTATACTTGCAACTATATTTATGCATTTTCCATATTTCTTGCCTTCTCATCTGGTCCTTCACTTTATATTCTTTCTTTTGTTTTTTGGCACATTCAGTTGCTTCCTGATTTTTATCTACTTCTGGTTTGATTTCCATTCCTGCTTGACACCGATATGCTTCTGCTAGATTAAGCAGAGAAGTCATCTTAGATTTATTCTTCTCATGTTTCAAAAACTTTCACTACATTTGGGTCTTGTGAGGTCAGCAGATATGTGTGGAGTCCCATGATTGCAGCTCTATACATGTAATCAATTTCAAGGAGGCCCATCCCTCCTTCAGAACTGGGAATATATAATCTTGATATGCACTGATTTTTATAAATTATTTGGTGAGCATGAAGCATCCTTCTTGTTTTCCTATCTAACCTATCCAGTACATTTTGGGGCCAGTCAATCACTCCAAAATTGTACGTCAGTACAGGAAGAGGAAATTGGTATAAAGCTTGGATTTTGTTCCTAGATGTCAAGGTTGTTTTCAGGATTAATTTAAGTCTTCTAAGGTATTCCTTACTAAGTTTTATTCTAATTTGTTAATGTTTTAGTGTTGATCCTTCATCAATTCACAAATATTTATACACTGCCTCTTGCACATGTTCTTTTATATCACATTCTTGTTCCAAACTGATGTTTTCTTGGTGATGCAGTTTTCCTGCTTTAAAGGTTGCTTTTGCACATTTATCAAGACCAAATGACATTCATATATAATCTGAAAAAGTTTTGACAGTACTTTCAGTTCCCCATCTGATGAACTATACAGTTTTAAATTATCGACAACGAGAAGATGAAAAGTCTTTACAATTTATTGTTTTCTAGGAGTGAAATTGTAGCTATGGCCTAAGATGTTAAGTAGATGTTAACACAGCTTAAGGGCAAGGCAGAATAGCAGCAGTGACAGAGAGTCACCCTGGAATATCCCCATTAAAAACATATCAGATACACCCTACACTGATTGACTACGTTACAGTGACCAAGCTGCTTCATGTGTGTCCTGGAATGGACCCTAAGACTTCTTGAACCACATCTTTCAACCACCTTGTTGATTCCTGGAAAAGGATCTTTGAGGGGTTGAATACCTATGCCCATGGCATTTAGGGTCTTTCCATCCTTTTCACACCTGGATAGTGTCTCCTTTACCTTGGGGCAAAACAAAGATGTCCCATCAAAGGCAGCATTAATGAATGAAGACTTGAATGGCTCTGCAAAATCACATAAACACACCCAGGCATGCCTCCTAATGGAAATGTTTGAACCTGCTGCAGTAGTGGTCCCTTCAGCTACATGCAAAACCAACCTCATGGAAAAACTGGAAATGGATTGCAGGGTTGCCAATGGAGAAGCCACAGATGATTAAACTTCATCAGAAATAGCTTCTGAGAGGGTATTTGACAACTCCTTTCTCAAATACCTCTGAAGTCTTGTAAAATGTGTCACATAGTTCAGTAACCTTAAAGCGAAGGTCGCTGAAGCATAGACATGCTTCCCAAATCTGACCATCACCTGAGACTCCCTGTTGGGGGGTGGACAGTGGAACTTTCCTTGGCAAGTTCCTTTTTGGTGGCCAACACTACAACCATTGCATCAATGGGCACCCTTTCCCTCAAAACTGCTTGTCTACACGTGGTGCCATAATCTTATCTGTTTCCAAGGAATAGGCTCAGTGGTGCCAGGTTTCTTCCACATCCCCCCAAGAGATCAACTCAATAAGCCTGTCAGTGGACAGAGTCACTCAGGAGATAGATGGGCCAGTACCGAAGGCCTCCACAAATACAGACTCCTCGAATGAAGGGTTGCTGGATTTTCAGCCACCTCTCTGCTTAAAGACTTCTAGGATATCTCCAAATGAGACATCTTCAGGAGGTGATAGTGGGGACCCTTCACCTTCATCGAAGTCCATATTCTCTGTGATAGATTCTTCTAGTGAGTCCAGGTGCTTCCTCTTGCATGTCTTCTTCTTAGGGACCTCTTCTGTGGGATGTTCTAGAGCGGTATCAGAAGAAAAAATCTAAATTGCCTGTTGGGAAACCTGAGGTCTTGGTACTGGCGGTCCCTGTGGAAAGACTTGGTGAGACTCTGAATGCTGAGACATCAGGGTTGAAGATTTAAGATTCAAGGGTGTTGGATTCATCTATAATGCCACAGCAGATAAAACTCTCTTCACAGCCTCAAAAGCAGCTCACCCCAGAGAAAGGGAAGAGCTTGGATCAGAAAAGGCAAGCTTTTGGACCACAGCCCTCCTCTGCTCCAATGGCAAAATCCCCAAGGTGGAAGCTGGAGTTGAGCTATCCAATGCTGAGGTTCTGAGGGGCAGAGACAGGTCTGAAAAATATGGAGTTGACTCCAACACCTTGTATTTGACAGGGAAGCATCTGCTCCAAGAGCTCTCTTGATTCAATGGGATCAGAGCACTCAGAGTAAGGTTCAGATATGAGGATTACATAATCCTCAGATCCAAGCCGGATGGATTGGGATGGCTAGGAGCCAGGGACTCTGAGACCAGTGAAGGAATCAGAGGAGGAAGTTGTAGTGGAGGTGTAGCAGTGGAATGGATCTCTGACTCAGTGTGGTAGGAGGTTAAGGGACATTCATCCGACCCTGTGCCAACAGAATTTTTCTCAAAACTGTTTCCACATCTTCTGTAAGACTCCTGGAGGAATGAGCAGACAAGACTGAAAGGGACCAGAGTCTGTCCAAAAAAGGGGAAGCTATCCTAAAGGGTACTGGATCCACCGAAGGCGAATACCTGGTCCATGGCATCACAGTAAAGGCAGAAGGACTAGCTACAACTGTATCTGATGAGGATTGTCTCAGATTCGAAGTAGAGGGATCAGACAGTTTTTGTTTTTTGAATCCGAAGACGTCAGATCAGACAAATTTGGCTTTTCTCAGATCCGAGGGTGAAGTTGGATCTCTTTTCGATCTATGTCTAGAAGTCTCCAAAGCTGAAGATGAAGAGGAAGACTAAATTTGGCAATAATTTGGTAGATTTTTTCTCCAGATATAGCCTCCCTGAATGAAGAGGGTAAGAGTTCTTTGAGAATTAATTTAGTTTTGTGCTTGACCAGAGCCATGGTGTTGAACCCATGGCATATTGACCAGTCTTCCTGCAGATGAAGACGCCCTAAGCAATAAACACATAGCATGTAGGCATCCAATAATGGAAGCATATGCCCACACTTTACACACTTTTTACAGCCCACAGGCCCTTTTTTGGCGAAATTTCAAAATAACAGATTGAAAGGAAGAAAAAACTTCTATTATTACTAGATTTAATTTTTTTCTTTTTTTATGACAGGACAGGTTAGGAGAAAGAAGAAGAAGCAATACTACTAACAATGGTACATAACAGCTAATAAAGATGAAGGAAAATAGAAAATAAAAATGTTAGCTTATCTTGAAAACACCCGAGAGTAACTGTCAGACAAAATAAGATGTGAGGTACTTGGGGTTGCTGCATTATGGCTAAAGGAGAAGCTTGAGAGTTGTTGCTTACCAGGAGCTTTAGCAATGGGCGAGTTGGATCCAAGGGATCGGGTCCAAACCCATCAGTTGAGGACAGAATGAAAACTGACATCAGATCAGTGCATTTCCAAACAGCCTGGAACTGAACACAGTTAGAAGATAAATGATACAGGTCTCTAGGCTGACCAGTAAAGAAATAGAGTTTGAAATACAGGTGAGAGAAATATGAAATGTAATGCAGCCACCAATGGAGTTATGGGAGAGAATCCTTATTTTTATGACATATGGGACAGCAACTTAAAATGTTTATTAGCAATAAATGAACAGAGTGAAATAATGGGCTTCATAAAAAAGGAACAAAACATATGCTTGTGGGTTTAGTGGCACTTGCTGTTTAATTGCTAATAGCCCTTATTACTGTAATAAGAAAACAGGAAAAAGATATGGGAATAAAGATAATTTTACTGAAATCGTAATAATGCTTTTCATGTAGCAACATGCCTCTCCTCACTGCTTTTAAGTTAGCAAAATGATCAGGAAAGTACAGCAAAGGATTCAAACCATGTGCATGCTATATGAAAAAAATAGTTACAATGCATTTTACAAACATTTCACATTGTGTACAAATTTTAAGACATTAGTGTTTCATGTTATGGAAAATGTGAGGCCTTCTGAAAGAGTTTAACAGAAAAAACATTTAGCAACTTAAGATGACAGCCACCCCTCCCTGCTTTTACATCTACCTGAGCTACCACCAATTCATGCCGATGAGGCCTTGATTTAATGTCTCATACAAGTTTATTAGTCTGGTAAAGTTCACCAGGAGTGAAATTATGGTAAAGCTAATAAACTGAATTTTTTGACTAATTTGCTAGAGTAGACTGTTTCATAATTTTATATATGTTTGTGTTGTTTTGTATGGGTGGGCGTGTGTGTGTGTGTGTGTGTGTGTGCGTGCATGCATGTGTATTTTTTTTATATAGAGGAAGCAGTTGCCACTAACTTAGGCAGATGAGACCTCAGTTTAGCATCTCATCTGAAGGACGGCACACTAAGGCATGCAATACCCCTTATGCTATACAGTACAGTGTAGTGTCAGTATTGGGAAAATAATCCAGACATCTGGTGTGAAAACAGAACCCCTACTCTTCCGATCTTTCTAGCACCAAAGGTGTGCATGCAACCTTTTAAGTCACTGACATGGGTAAGTAAAGTTGTCAGTAAATATAAAGCTACATTACCAAAATCAGAACAGATGCACTCCAAAGAAATCAAAGACGGACCTGGCATGAACTCAACTACATGATACTGGGAAGGACAAGTGCTAACTTTTCTCTTAATCTTGATGACCCTCTAGCATCCACAACATCCAAGCCAGCAGAAATCTTTCCTGTTTATTTTCAGGCCAGATCAGTAACAACACAACAGAGGCAGTACACTCTGTAATTATACTGCTAATAGTCATTTTGATAACCCTTACCTTTGCTTTTCATGTAGTAAACATCACAACAGTAAACAGATGTTTAAAGCACACCCAAAGCTAAAGAGAAGCAGGCTTGGGTGACCTATAGCCTAACTTTATTAAAGCCTGCAGCAATCGCGTCTCTTTCTGTTAGACATAATAAATCTCTGCATTATCTCAGGCTCATTTCCTGAGCTGTGGAAGGTCTTTTATTATTCCCCTTCTAAATCAAGAAACACAACATAATCTTGAGTTATACTGGCCAATCTTAGTCATTATGGTCTTGCTTCTCTATTTTTTTAAATGACATCACTACTCAACTTAAAAATTGATCTAGAAAGTTACAGTCTCTTTCTTAATAGCAGCATGCTTTTCAAAACAGTCATAACACTAACATTACTCTACTTTCATTAATTGTGACAATTAATGTCACAATTTCATGAATATGAGATGGGGGATCGTGATAGCGTTGTCAAGGCAGATGGGTGGAGACAATGAGGATCCAGAATTATGGTAAGGCTATAGCTTATGTATCCTACATTGTCCCTTAATTCCACCTCAACTGAAGGGACAAAAAAATATAGTGTGCAAGTAAACCTTCCATAACAGTAGATGTTTGAATGATCATTTCTGCAGTAGCCTTAGCTAAATGGGTTACATCCTGCTCAAGACAGGGTACCTTGCACATGCCCAGACCTCTGACTGTTCAAGCACAGCTGTAGAAAATCAACAGTTTGTGTACTGAGTCCTTCAAAGCTTTCATGCCAACTGAAAGAGGGAGGCTAGAACCCTGAAAGAGTATAATGCTAAGTAAAGAAATCAATGTGCACATCACAGCAAGAAAAAATATACCAAAATAAGGGAGATGGAGGGAGGGACAGAGTGGTTACTACAGCAGTGATAATATGAACATCTATTTTTTTTTTACAGGTTTACTTATAACACAACTGTACTATGTTCAGTATTTGATCACTGATGTAGTAGCCATAGTTATACAGGCAAAATACCATAAGTTTATTATGACTGGGATGAGGAAGGATGAGTACAGCAGAATGGTCCTAGCAAAACTTGCTTTAGATCTGGAAACGCAATCTAGTTTGTAGTGATTTTAAAAGTATATACAGAGGACCAAGTCACTGCTTCAAGAATATTTCAAGTCCATTCCTTTCCAAAAGCCATTTTCACTGCTCTGGTAGTGTGTGTCTTGCCACTGCCTGAAATTTACTTGTTGTGGAGGGTATAAGAAAAGGAAACAGCATGTTATAACAATTTGGATATAGTCTGCTTTGACACAAGTTGCCTTTTTTTCTTGCATTCAAAAGAAATGAATATTATTTTAGAAAAAAGAAGTTATATACTTACCATAATGTTCCATTTGAGTTATCTATTTTCATGTATCCTCAACAGATGGGTTCAGTTCCTATCCCTCGGAACCGACTCGGCTGCTTGCTAATGTTTGCGGCAACCCAAAACACTTGAGCATCCCCCTCTACCCCTAATGTAACTGATTCCTTACCTCAGATTGAGTTTGCTGACAGAATAAGCAGAAGAGGAGGAGGAAGGAAAATCATTTTTATATTTGTAATGGGAACCATGTCTGGGTTAGTCATTGTTTAAAATAATCAGTCAGATTATGATAGGGTAGAAACCACCTGTTCCTCCAAAAGAACTAGGTAGGGGGTTGGCAGGTGGGGAGTTGAGGATATATGAAAATCGACAACTCAGAAGGAATGTTGTGGTAAGTATGTAACTTCTTTATCTGAAGTTGTCAATTTTCATGTTATCATGGGGCAGAGTCCCCAGCTACCTTATTTCCAGGGTGCACTAAAGAAGGATATTCCTACACACCACTGAGCCAAATGCTACTCTACCCCTGGAGACCAGATGCAATTTGTAACGAGTAATAAAGGTATGGGGCTTAGCCCATGTTGCAGCTGAAACTAGATCGTTTCTAGCCTGAAAGGCAGCTGATGTAACTACAAGCTCTTGCCGAATGAGCCTTTGGGAGTTTTGAAAGAGTAACACCAGATTTGGAATATGTAAAGGAAATGCAGTTAGTCAATCATTTTACTACAGTGACTTTATATATGGCTTGTCCTAATTTGGAATGTGAGAAGGAGATAAAAAGCTGATCTGATTTTCTGAAGTCTTTTGTCCTGTGTAGGTAGAAATGTAATTGTCTATGTACATCCAATGAATGTAAATAATACTCTCCTTTACTAGAATAGTCGGAGAAGAAAACTGGCAAGTTAATACATTCATTGATGTTGTTCTCAAGAGACCACTTTTGGAAAGAAGGAAGGGCTGGTTCTGAATGAAACCTTGTCCTTATGAAAGACTAGATGTGGAGGTTTACATGATAGGGCTTGAATCTTTGAAATTCTTCTGGCAGAATTAAGCGCAACTAACAGAATAGTTTTCCAGGAAAGAAACTTAATATCACAAGTGTGGGCAGGTTCAAATGGTTGTTGATTGCTTGTAATAACAAGTTGAAATACCATGGTAGAGTAGGGTCTTTGAAAGGAGGTCTTAACAGAAGAGTACCCTTCAAGAAAGCTTTACAGAATTTGTGAGTCCACAGAAGAGTCTCTAAAGCCAATATGGAAGTTGGAGATGGCTGCTAGTTGAAATTTGATGGTGGAGACAAAGGCCCCACTATCAAAAAGCAATGCCAAGAACTTGAGGATTATATGAACTGGGGTTGAAAAGGGTTCAGTGTCATTCTGCAGTTCCCAGTATACAAATTCCTTCCATTTACTAGAACACAGTTTTCATGTGGCAGGCTTACAAGATGATAGTAGTATGCATTGAATACGAGAAGAGAGCATAGGTTGCCTGGCTACTACTGGAAGTGGATATACCAAGCTGTCAGCTTGAGATTGTGAATGTCAGAGTGGACCATACCTGTCAGGTGAGAAAGGAGATCTAGAACTGTATCCAGTATCCAAGGCTGTTTGATTAGGTGAGGACAAAGGAAGGAGAACAAAACCATTCAAGGCCAAAAGGGGGCTATGAGGATGAAAAGGGGGCTATGAGGATGACTTTGCTCTTCAAACTGATGGCATGCAGAAGAAATCTCAGAATCAAAGTAATTGGAGGAAAGGCATAAAGGAGACTGGGGGGGGGGGGCAATCATGAAGAAGAACATTCCTTGAGGCTTCCCCCATTGGGGGGGATTAGGACAAAATAGCTGCTGCATTTGTTGTTCAGGGGAGAGGCAAATAGAGTGCAGTCTGTCACACTGAACTTCCCTGGAATGTGCATTGCTATGAGAAAGCGGTTTGATGAGACTGCCCATTGCCACACTTTCAGGGATTCTTAACATAGTGCATAAGACCTGGTTCCTCTTTGTTTGTTGATATACCAGACCACTGACATGTTGTTTGTATTGCAATCATTCAGGAGGGGAGAACATCCTAAAAGGTTTGCAACGCTAAGAGGCCTGCCTTCATCTCTAGAACACTGATGTGTAACAAGGCCTCTACTGGGGACCTGTCTTTCCACTGCAATGCCCCCCCACTACAGCAGGGAGACATCCGTAGTTACTGTGGCCTTTGACTGAGGGGGGAGAAAAGGGACATCCTTGTAGAATTTCTTCTGAACAAGTCCATCACATTAGATCTTTTTTGGAAATGTTGGTGATGGAAATTGGTGTGGACATGGGATGGGTAAGTATTGACCACTGTGTCACAAGCAACCACAGTAGAATTTGCATTTGGTATTTGGCCAGGGGTACTAGAGTTACTGATGCTGCCATGGAGCCCAATTTGTAAAGAACTAGTTTGGCTGGCACTTTGTTCTTGCTGATTATACTCAAAATTTGTCTTTGAATTGTCAGTAGTTTTTGTGGAGGAAGACGGCCTATGGTGGTATTTGTGTTTAAAAAAAGCATCAATGAATTCTAGGACTTGGGTTGGCTCAGGTGACATTTTTGTAGCTGACAGTTATTCCAAAAGAGGAGCACTTTGAAGAACCTTTTGTCTGACTTCTATGAGTTGATGCCTGGTCATAACAGTGATGAGCCAGCTGTCTAGTTATGGAAACACTTGGAATCCATGCAGTCTCACGTGAGCTGCTACTACTGCCATGCATTTGGTGAACACCCCGGAGGCTGTAGTGAGGCCAAAAGGCAGTACTCTGAATTGGTAGTGACTGGCTCCCAGTTGGAAGAACCTCCTAGATCGCCTGTGCATTTTTATGGGATAATATGCATCCTGGAGGTCTATAGAACACATTTAATCATTCTTTTCCAGAAACAGAAGAATGGACTGAATCGTGGCCATGCAGAATTTGGTTTGACAAACCAATTTCTTTAGTTTGCTGAGATCTAGAATAGGTCTCCAATCCCCTGCCTTTCCTAGTACTAAAAAGAACCTTGAGTAAATTTCGGATCCTGTCTGGTCTGGGGGGACATTTTGGATGACTCGCCTTTCTAGCAGCTTTTGTATTTCTACTGTTTTTTCCCTCTGATTGGGTGGAACAGCCAGGATTTTTTTGTAAGAGGATGGGGTTAGTAAAAAGGGAATAATATACTCTCTGGATATAATTCCCTGCACCCATTTGTTGAAAGTTATCTTTAGCCAGGCTCTCTGGAGCAGAGAAACACAGATCTTGACTGCCTCCAGAGGAGGGCACTTGGGCCTCCTTTCAGGAGCACTGGAGGGTGTCGTCTTCCATTGGAGCTTCCCCCTCTGCTCCTGGGGAAGCTGTTACTACGTGTGTCAGGAAAGGACCTCTGAGACTTCTTAAACCACATTTTTCCACCAATGAGCTGGTTCCTTGAGAAAGGTCTCTGAGGAGTGGAAAAATGTACTTCCACTGCAGAGAGAGTCTTTCCATCCTTTTCACACTTAGTGAGTGTGTCTTTAACTTTGGGCCCAAACAAGGAAGTGCTGTCAAAGGGAGCATTGATGAAGGTAGACTTAAAGTGTTCCGCGAAGTCACACAAATGCATCCAGGTGTGTCTCCTTAAGATTACTCCTGAACTGATGGCTCTTCTCATCCTTTCACCTGCATGAGAAATGAGATGCATAGACAAGTTGGAAATGGATGTCAGGGTGGCCAACTGAGAAGTTACAGAGTTCCAAACTTTGTCAGAAATGGCTCCTGAGTGGATATACAAAAATTCTTTACTCAGATCCCTCTGCAATCATGTAAAATGTGTCATGTAATTCATAGACCATTAGGTAAAGGTCGACTAAGCATAAATTTGCTTCCCTATCCTACCCATCATCCTAGACTGTTAGGAGGATGAATAGTGGAACTTTCATCTGCCAGTTCCTTTCTGGTGGCTGCTGCCACAATCATGGCATCTACTGATAAGTATGAAAAAGTTATAAACTCCAAATACCAAAAGAAAGTGACAGGAGAAATAAAATATGAGTCAAAGTTGCAGGCAAAAACTACAGTCACTCACAGCTGCAGGCAATAAAAGTATCCTGATTTTAAACACAAATCCAGTAAAAAATCACAGCTGCAGGCACTAAAAGTCTCCAGATTTTAAACACAAATCCAGTGTAAAGTCAAATCCAGTAGAAAATAATGATCCAAAGGTGAAGTAATATCAAAGATTTAATAAAAAAATTACTGCTTTAGCAGTACACCTGACCACTTCATCAGACTTTAAAAGTGCATACAATACAATACAGCAAGCTGTTTAAATACTATGGTTAACCAATCACAACTTTGTGTTATAAGGCCAACAGTGATAAGAGATTTATATATTCTGACAGGGTAGGCACATATTCCTGTAAAAATTGCCTAGCATGTAAACACCTTTTTAGTGGCAGTCACTTTACACACCACCAACTAGATGTAAGGATATAATTTAATTTTTATGCAGACTGCACAACGAGAAACATTATTTATTTTAGTTTCTGATGCGGTGGTGGTGCTGCGGTAGCATTGTTGCCTCACAGTAAGATGCTGTTCAGTTAGATTCTCAGCTAGAGCGTCTTCTGCGTGGAGATATGCGAGAATGGGCGTACCTTCGTTGAAGGCTGTGTATCAGGGCTGGTAACTCGACACGTAAAAATCAACTACCAATCATTAGCGGACCGGAGTTCCGCTGTGGCGACCCCTAACTGGGAAAAGCCGAAAGACACAAACAAACTGTATGCTATGTGTTTTATATAGGTAAGACGAATCGTAGCCTAAAGAAATAATATTGGAACACTTAAGGGATATTATAAACAAGAAGTCAGAAAGTGCATTAGCACAACATGTCATGGAAAAGGGTAATGAACATGTCTTTAAATTCTTCGTTCTGGAAGATATACATGACAACATGAGGGGAGGGGACATAAAGAACATTACAGAAGCAAATGAACAAAGATGGATAATGTTCTTTAAAGCAGATAAACTATTTAGTTTAAATAGTAAAGTTTCCCTTAAACCTTTCTTAAAAGCATGTGCACTTAAACACTAAAAAGAATTTGAATTTAACCCTGTGTTTTAGAATGTTTATTATTATTGTGTTTTTTTGTGTGTGTATACACTTTTAATTCTTAATGAATATGCTGCTTAAAGTTGTGATTGGTTAACCATAGTATTTAAACAGCTTGCTGTATTGTATTCACTTTTAAAGTCTGATGAAGCTGTCAGGTGAACCGTGAAAGCGCTCATTTTTTATTAAATCTTTGATATTACTTCGCCTTTGGATCATTATTTTCTACTGGAGTTGACTCTACACTGGATTTGTGTTTAAAATCTGGAGACTTTTATTGCCTGCAACTGTGAGTTTTTACTGTATTTGACTCTACACTGGATTTGTGTTTAAAATCAGGAGACTTTTATTACCTGCAGCTGTGAATGACTGGGATTTCTGCTTGCAACTATGACATCTACTGATAAGCCCTTGGTCCAGAAGGGTTTGTCTACAGGTGCAGTTATGATTTTGTCTGGTCTCAGGGGGTATTAGCTCAATAGAGTCTGGGGCCTTCCATGCCAACTGAGAGATCAGCTCAATGAGCTCATCAGCGGGCAGGGTCACCCAGGAGGTAGATGATTGGGTGCAGGTACACAGATTCCTCTGATGTAGGACTGCTGGATTGCCAACCATCTCTCTGTTTCAGACTTTTCAGGATGTGTCCAAAGGAGACATCATCAGGAGGTGATTGTGGGGATCCTTCGCCCTCCTCAAAAAAATAAGTTATATCTTACCATAACATTCCATCTGTGTTGTCGATTTTCACCAATCCTTGACAGTGGGTTCGGCCATATCTCCCAGCTCATGCTCTCCAAACTCTCGAGCCAGGCTCTACCCATAATGCTCCTCACTGTGATTAGGCCTTAAAGGGAAACTAGATGAGGACTAATCTGGTCTACTAAGAGTTTCAGGATGGGGGAAGTTGGGTGGGGATGTCAAGGATTGGTGAAGATCGACAACACAAATGGAACTTTATGGTAAGACATAACTTCTTTATCTGATGTTGTCAATCATCACCCAATTCTTGACAGTGGGACAGAATCCCCACTTACTTTAGCCTTGAGAGGTCTCAAGGAAGAATATTCCTAAGCATCACAGAGCCAAAGGATGCTCGACCCCTCGAGACTTGATCTAATTTGTAATGAATGATAAAGGTATGATGAGAAGACCATGTGGCTGCTGCACAGATGTCAACTAGAGAAGCTCTGGCATGAAAAACTGCTGATGTTGCCCACAGCTCTAGTTGAATGGACTTAAACTTGTTTGGGAAGTTGAAGTTCTTTAGAGTGATAGATGAACGTTATGCAGTCTCTGAGCCTTTTAAAGTAGCCTTAACAACTGGATTACCCATATAGATGGAAGAGAATGCTACAATAAATAACTGATCCAATTTTCTAAATTCTTTAGTCCTGTGAAGGTAAAAACGGAGTTGTCTGTGCAGATCTAGTAAATGAAGGACATATTCCCCTTTGTTAGAAAAATTAGGGAAAACAATTGATAATTATAGTGACTAATGTTGGTTTTGGAAACTACATTTGGTAGAAAGGATGGATTTGTTCTGAGTGCGACTATATCTTTATGAAAAATTAGGTAAGGTGATTTGCATGATAGGGCATGCAACTGAGAAACTCTTCTTGCAGAAGTAATAGCCACGAAAAATAATGTCTTCCAGGATAAATATTTCAAATCACAAGATGCTGATAATTCAAAAGGGTCTTATTACGAACTTGAAGAACAACAGTTAGATCCCAGGGGAGAGCTGGTTCTTTAAATGGGGGTTTTAGTATCAGGAGTCCCTTTAAGAAAGCTTTACAAAGCTTGTGACACATTAGAGAATAGTCATTCAAGCCTGAATGGAAATTTGAAATCACTGCCAGATGAACTTTTATCATAGATGCAGAGGAACCAGTTTGGAAGAGTGTATTTATGAAATCCAGAACTTCATGAATAGGACTGGTATAAGGGTCCATCTAGTAAAATTTTCCCATTTGCTTTGATACAGTTTTCTAGCTGAAAGCTTGTGATGAGCAATAATAATACTGTAGACAGGAGAAGAAAGGAAAGGATGCTTGGCAATCATGGGAATTGGAGAAGCCATGCACTGAGCTTGAGATGTTGGAGATTTGGATGAACCATGCCCTCTGGGTGAATTAGCAGATCTGGAACTGGGTCCAAAAAACATAGTTTCTGTATTAGATATGGCCAAAGGAAGGGAAACCAGAATTATCAAGGCCAGAAGGGAGCAATGAGGATCACTAAATTATCAGTCCTTTTTGCTTTCTTTAGAAATTGTGATATGAGAGGAGTCAGGGGAATGGCATATAATAGACCAGGAGGCCAATCCTGGAGAACAACGTCTCTGGGTGACTCTCCCGGAGGGGGGATTAGGGCAAAGTAACTTCTGCACTTGTTCAGGGGAGAGGCAAAGACATCGCAGCAAGGTTGGCCCCAATAGCAAATAATCTTGCTCACCATTACAGGATTTAGAGACCACGTGTGAGGCATGAGAACAGTCTTGCTTAATTTGTCCGCTATCACATTGAAACTTCTTGGAATGTGCGTTGCTATCAGAAAGCAGCTGGAAGAAATCACCCATTGTCAAATTCTGAGTGCTTCTCGACACAGTGGGAAAGATTTGGTTCCCCCTTGTTTGTTTATATACCAGACTGCCGACATGTTGTCTGTCTGAATCGGTACTGTCCCAGGAGGGAGGGCATCTTGGAATGCTTGCAACGCTAACAGCACTGCCCTCATTTCCAGAACACTGATGTGCAAGTTGGCTTCCAATTGGGACCATGTGCCTTGAACTGTCCTTCCCAGATAATGCCCCTCCCACCCTATCTGGGAAGCATCCGTGGTCACTATGGCTTGGGATTGAGGAAGAATGAATGGCCAGCCCAAGAGAATCTGGTTGGAGTGTAGCCACCATTTGAGATCCTGTTTGCAATGACTGGTAATCAAAACTAGATGAGACATTGGTTGATGTTTCAGAGACCATTGGGATGCTAGTAACCACTGCAGGATTTGCATATGGAACTTCACTAGAGGAAACAGGGTGATTGATGCCGCCATGGAGCCTAAGGTTTGACGAACAAGTTTTGTTGGAACCCTGTTGCTCTGAAGAATTTGCCTGACTTGAACTCTGATATGTTGTAGTCTTTCTGGAGGCAAGGACGCAATCCCTTAAACAGTGTCTAAATGAGCACAGATGAAATCCAGTTGCTGAGCAGGTTGAAGGCTGGACTTTTTGAAATTTATTGTTATGCCTAGGGACGTGCAAACATTTATGGTGTAGTCTCTTGCCTGTTCTAAAAGATGCCTGGTGGTAGCAGTGAGAAGCCAGTCATCGAGATACAGAAGGACTCAAAAACCTTGCAGTCTGAGGTAAGCTGCAAGCACTGCCATGCATTTGATGAAGACCCTGGGTGCTGTGGTCAGGCCAAAGAGAAGTGCTCTGAATTGGAAATGACTGGCTCCTAGCCAGAAGCGTAGAAACCTCCTGGAGCTTTCTTCGCCCATTTTTATGTGGTAATAATCATCTTGGAGATCTATAGAGCACATCCCATTGTCCTTTTCCAAGAAAGGAAGTATCGACTGAACCAAGACCATTCAGAATTTGGTTTGGTGGACTGCCTTGTTGAAATGACTGGGATCCAGAATAGGTCTCCAGTCTCCTGTTTTTTTGGGTGCTAAAAAGAATCTTGAGTAAACTCTGGATCCTATTTGGTCTGGTGAGACTGTTTGGATGATTTTCTTGTTGAGCAGTTTTTGAATTTCTAAGACTGCTGCTTCCCTTTGATTGGGTGGAACATATGGGAGCCTTTTTTGAGTTGTTGTAGTCATAACTGGAATTTTTTAACCTCTGAATATTATTCCCTGCACCCATTTGTCCGAAGTTATCAATTGCCAGGCAGGTTGGTGCATGGATAATCGCCCCCCACTGCCTTCAGAGGAAGGCAATCAGGCCTCTGTTCAGGGATGTTGATAGGAAGTTCCAGAGAAGGACACTCTGGAGCTCTGATTTTGTGGTCCATTTCTACCCCTAGGGCAGTGTCTTCCATTGCTTCCCCCTCGGGAAGTCTTTGCCTCATGAGTCTTGGAAAGGCCCTTTGGATTTTTTAAACCATAGTTGCCCACTTCTTTGGTTCCTAGAATAAGGTCTCTGAGGAGAGGAGAAACATATGCCTGCGGCAGAAAGGGTATTGCCATCTTTCTCACATCTGCCTTAGGTGTCTTTTACCTTAGGGCCAAAAAGGGTAGATCTGTCAAAAACAGCACTGACGAATGATGCTTTAAATGGCTCTGCAAAGTCGCACAAGTGCATCCAGGAATGCCTTCTAATGGCTATGCCTGAACCGCTGCTCTAGTCATCCCTTCAGCTGTGTGGGCAATGAGCCTCACGAATGAACTGGAGATAGCATCAAGGGTTGCAAACTGAGAGGAAACTGTCACAGACCTTTTCCACTGCTCTTGACAGAGTATTTGAAAGGTCTTTGATCAAGTCTCTCTGTAATCTGGTAAAGTATGCCATACAGTTCAAGGACCTTAGAGTGAAGTATGCCATACACTTCAAGGATCTTACAGCAAAAGTCATTGAAGCATAAACATGCTTCCCAAATCTATCCAATGTCCTAGACACCTTCTTAGGAGGATGAATAGTCGGACTCTCTTCAGCGAGTTCCTTTTTGGTTGACAGCCGCTATCATCTTGGCATCAACAGGAATCCCTTTAGACCAATGTGGCTCATCCTTAGCGGCTGATAATATATGGTCAGGTCTCTTGGGTATTGGCTGTTTGGAGTCGGGCATCTTCCATGCCTGCTGAATGACCAACTTAATAAGATCGTCTGCAGGCAGAGAAATCCAAGAAGTAGAGGGCTGGGCACAAAAAGCCTCCAGGTATACGGATTCCTCTGAGGAAGGCTGAAAAGAGGACCAGCCACCCCTCTGTTTCAGGATTTCTAGGCTGTCCCCAAAGGAAAAATCATTGAGGTGACCTGGGGGAACCTTCCCCCTCATCAAAATCAGTATCTTCAGTGAAGGACTCTTCTGGGTAGTCCAGGTGTTTCCTCTTACACTTCTTCTTCACAGGGACTTCCTCAGGGGGGATGATTGGGGGAAATGTCCAAAGAGGAGACCACTAAAGTGGGAGTCACCTGGGACTTTTGTGCCTTCTGTCCCAGGGATGAGACTGACAGAAGCTCAGGCCAAGAGGAAGTAGAAATCTGTCCCGACAGGGATGGCAAAGACAGAGTCCTCAATGGACAATGCCTTCTCCATTATCCTAAAGGCTGGCCCCCCATAGAGGGATGGGAACCTGGAACTGAAATGGACTCCTTTGGAACTGGGGTCCCACTCCGCATCAAGGAGGCAGCCCCTGGAACAGAAGCCTGGGTCAGTCCTACAAAGGCCAAGGTACCGAGTGACATGGATAGTTCCGAAGGAAACTGAGGGTAATCCTTTGGCCGGCAGGAGCTGATCCACGAGTCTCAGAATATTGGCTTTGGAAAGACTCTTAGTAGAACGGATACAGGATGAGGAGGAACATTTTGGGGGGGTCTAATTTCCACAAAGGGGCCAGGTGGCAGATCTTTAAAGGGGTCAATGGAGGGAGAATATTTGGTTCTTGGTAGTTGCGGTAGCTTCGGCACCGAGGAATCAGTCGGTGCAGAAAAAGACATTTTCGGTTCAGAAGAGGGTTGTGTCTGGAAGCAGATAAATCCTCCAGTGCCGAGGAACTCTGTGGTACTGAAATTGACTTAGGCATTTTCTTAGAGGGTTCAGAGGTCCTTTGAACTGAAGAACACCTTTTCTTCGAAACTGAAGAAGTGCTAGCTTCAACTCTAGACTCAAAAAAGGCCTCGTCAAATCCTGTCTTAAGAAGTCACTTTAGTATTAACTTGTTTTTCCTTTCAGTCAGGGTTGGCATAGAGAATCCGTGACAAATTGAACAGTCTTCCTGGAAGTGAATCTTTCCCAGGCAATAGACACATAAGGTGTGACTGTCGAAATTAGGCATTTTGCCTTCACATTTCTGGTACCTTTTAAAGCACGATGTGCCTTTAACAGATTTAACAGGAGAGGGTTGTTGTTTTTCATTAGCCATTACAATGAAAATAACTGTCAAACAGTCACGCGGACAAGAGAGACTGAGAGAAGAAGCAAAGAAAAGTTTTTTTTTTTTTTTTTGATTAAAGCAAGGAGATACCAACGATAGTATTTTAGACTACCTCAACGGGTAATAAGAAATAGAAGAAAGTACTGGCAATGGTACTTAAGTTCTACCAACAGTAGGAGAGGGAAAGAAACAGAATAAACAGTTACAATAAGGTTAAGAGGAGCAGGTAGAAAGCATAAGATGAACTAGACAGGAATTTATTGAAAAAAGGAAGAACTTTAAAGAGTTAGAAAAATAGAAAAATAAGTCACTGTTATAGTCAAGGCTCAAAAGAAGGAAACAAATGCATCTGGTCAACGAAGTGGCAAACGAGATCTGAGGTAATCTCTGTGAGGAGCATTATGGGTAGAGTCTGGCTCGAGAGTTTGGAGCGCGCGAGCTGGAAGATATGGCCAAGTCAGTTCTGAGGTTTGGAAATGAACCCACTATCAAGGATTGGATGAAGATTGACAACATGATTCTATATCTTCAGTGTATGATATTTCAGGGGAATCAGTTTGTTTCCTCTTACACTTCCTCTTCCAAGGAACCTCCTCAGTGGGTAGCTCTTGGGAGGTATCAGAAGAAAATTTTGCCATATGTGGGGTTCCATGAGGCCTTGACACCCACTGTCCAGCTGGAGGAAGTGGATGAGTCTCTGGTGCAAGAAGTGACTACAGAAAATTCACTTATCTGAGGAGCTCGAGAGTAAGGCAAAAAAAAAGAAATAAATAAAATAAAAGCACATCTGAAGCTGATAGTGGCAAACGAGATCAGAGGTAATGAACCAGTTGCATTATGAGTAGAGGGGGAAGTTCGAGGGTTTTTGGTTGCCACAAGCTTTAGCAAGCGGCAGAGTTGGTTCTGAGAGATCTTAACTGAACCCATCTGTTGAGGATAACATGAAAATTGACAACTTCAGATTGAATAACTGATTACAGTTTCTAAAGATTTTAGCTTTGTTAGGATATTGAAGTTGTCTGTGGACATCCAGATTATGAAAATCCTTTCACCCTCATTTTTAGGTTCTGAAAAGTAGACAGGGAGATGGATAGCTAGGCTCCAGTAAACTTGGATACCACTTTAGGCATAAAAGATGGATTACTCCTCAAGGAAACTCTTTCTTTATGGAAAATAAGATAAGCTGACCCACTATGAGATCTTGCAATGCAGAAACTGTGTCTCATGTTATAAACCTCAAATCAGCCTGATAAACTGGTTCAAATGGAGCAAGGGTTTTTTTTCAACATAAAGTTAAAATCCCAAGGAGAATCCATCTGTTTTCTAGGTGAACAGGCATGCAGAACCCCTACCAAAAACATTCTGACATTGAAATGCATTGAAAGGGGGATGATCTCTGGGCGGAAATGGTGAAAAGGCCAAAGAATTAACCTTGGTATAACAGTAAGAAATACCAAATGATATAACTCACACAAATATTGTAGAACCAAAGAAATACTAGCTGCCAAGGGGTCCTGTTTTTTGTCTTGCACCAAGAAAATCATTTTCATTTAGTGATATATAATTTCCTAATAGCAGGTTTCTTAGTCTTGAGTAATAGTTGATGTGTGTCCTCAGAAAACAGATGTCTAAAAGGTATTAAAACGCTATCATCCAGACAGTTAGTTGAAGTTGTTTCAAGTTGGAGTATACCAAGTAACTCCTGTCTTTTATGAGTAGGTCCAGTCTCTGAGGAAGCTTGTGGTAATTGCACTTGGTCATTTCCAAAAGAAGAGATAACCACTGTTGCCTGGCCCAGAAGGGAGCCACCACAACGATATTCAGAGAGTCCATCTAAATCTTCAGAATGACTCCATGTCAGTGGAAAGGTATACAGCAGCATTCCTGTTCAAGCAAATGAAAATGCATC
Organism: Protopterus annectens; assembly: GCF_019279795.1. Lineage (NCBI taxonomy): Eukaryota > Metazoa > Chordata > Ceratodontiformes > Protopteridae > Protopterus > Protopterus annectens. Next base: position 377,479,485 of record NC_056731.1, read on the forward strand.
TGTTTTACACAACTGTCTACAAAAAGCCTTGAACATGATTTTGTCAGTTGCTTGTTGTGAATGGGGGCAAAAGGATCTACCTGAAGTGTTCCTCACAACTGGATCAAATCCTGGAAGACTCCCCCCATATTCAATTACCATTTGTGAGGGTCAGCCCTAGTTCTGATCAGCTTGTCTACCACAATATTTTTTCTCTGACAAGATGTAAGATGCCGTTAGAGTGAGATTCTGCTGAAATGCTACATTCCAGGCTACCATGGCTAATCTGTGCAGGGAGTAACATCTGGATCCCCCGTCTGTTTATGCACTACATCACTGTGGTGTTATCTGTAATCACTTATAATGGCCCAGGGGAAGATAAATGAATAAGAGAGTTGAGACCATTTATGACTGCTAACATCTCTTTTGTGTGTTTTTGTATATCTTTTTTTGTTCAAGGACCCTGTACTTTTGCTCCTACAGACACTGCTTCCAAACAAAGTCTGAAGCATCCATAGTTACAGACTGTGCTTGAGCTTGTAAAGAAATAGAGGACTGGATTCATACAAAACTGGTCTTTTCATCAGATCAATTCCCTTTTCACAAATCTCAAAACTGGAATCTGGAGAATCAGTGGATGTTGATATTGGGACCAAACAAATGTTGGGTACCATTTAATGTTTCTCTTGTTGAGTCTGTCTAAAGGAATCATGAGGATCAGGGGTGCCATGAATCTTAATACCCTGAAAAATTCCCTTGCTAAAGTCTTGGACGGGGTGAAAAAGCTCAGGAATAGATACAGGCCTATAGAAAGTTTCTTAGAACTGAGGTGTCTAAGAGACACCCTGGGAAACCAATCCAATGAGAAGGAATCAAACAAGACTTTTACCCAAGTTGGAGATTCCTGATACTTTGATAAAGACTCTGCAAAGATAAGCATGTCATCTAAGTAAGGAAAAATGTGAATATCTTGCAGTATATGATTGGCCATCACTAGAGATAGACATTTTGCAAGCACCCTTGGAACAGAGGATAACCCAAAGTGTTTTTGTTGTATCTTTCGGCTTTTCCTGGTTAAGGGTCGCCACAGCGAACTCCGGTCCGCTAATGATTGGCAGTAGATATTTACGTGCCGAGTTGCCGGCCCTGACGCACAACCTTCAACGAAGGTACACCCATTCACACATCTCCACACAGAAGACTCTCTAGCTGAGAATCGAACAGGACAACATCTTACTGTGAGGTGACAACGCTACCGCAGCACCATCACCGTAGTTAGGATAACCCAAAGTGTAATGCATAGAAATTATAGTGTAATTCAGACACAGAAATCTTTAACAAAACATATGAAATCTGAGGCTATAGGAATGTGACAATAAGCGTCATCTAAAAAATGAAAGGGGGAATTCAGTGTTAACAGTTTGTGAAGTGGTAGAATTTTCAACTTCGGGACTTTCACAAACTGATTTAGAAAGGAAAGATCTGACTGATCTCCATGAGTCTTCTTTCATCTAGCAGCAGAAACCTTCTTGAATTAAAAAAAATCCACAGCAGACTAAGAGGGATAGCTTCTATTATCCCAAGTTAGCAAATGCTGAATGAAATGGAGGTTGAGAAGGAATCCCCTGAAAAGGACAAACTTTTCATACAAGAGAAGAAATTCTAAAAGACATGTTAGCCTTAAGAGGCAAATGGCAATATGAATATTTCTGTGTCTGAATAAGTGACACCCTCATGAAATGAAACCCTTATAAATGGATAGAAATTAGTCCATTAAAATGCCATTTGACAGGAAAGCTGCAGTGCGGTACCTAGCATTAATCTAAGTTCACATTCTTAAATGTAGCATTACTATTCACACCTGCATTTTAACAGTTACATCTAAGGCATTATCTCTGGAGCATCAAACAGCAGCATCTAGAACTTGATGCTTGACAAATTTGACATTTATGTTGAAATTTTCTCACTAGATGTTATTATGAGTTACATGTACACTTTTTGTTACTTTATGCTTTACTGTACACACTGTTTTAACACAATATACAAGTTTTCAGGTGAAAAATGGAAGATTTCTTATGTAAGCAAATAAACATTAATAATCAGACACTACACTACGTCTAGAACACAGTGCAAATGTATGCCTGCTACAACACCGCATATCTATATTTGGATGTACTATGTCTTGTGAAGCATAATATCTATGCACACATTTTATTTTTCTTAAACGCAGTCTCCTGTGAATGCAGTGAGTTTCACATTAATTTCCTTTATCTGATTTCGTTAACAAAATAATATTACTTCCCTTTATCTTCTTTTGTTAACAAAATAGTCACAGATAAGTTCTCTATGTCAACACAGACATATTTAATTAAATCAGATGAATATTTTGGAGCAGTAATGCTCTGACTGCTGAACTGTACAGGACAAATCCCGAAAGCTTATATAACTATAAGAACATACATGGCTCTCATACAATCAGTTGTTGACAGGATTAACTTACATAAGGAGTATATCTGAGGTACTGTTAGCAGCATTTCTGGAGTATGTATAAAACTGCTTCATTCACCAAAGCACTTTATCTTGTTTCTATTCATTTATTTATTTAATTTATGCCAAAGCAAGCAGCATGACTTTGCTTCTTCAAACATGAACTACTTTACAGTACTTTTGTAACTGGATTTGTCAGTTCCTTGGAGCTCATGATGACTACATTGGGTTATTTGTATTACAGCCAAATTGATGATCACAAAAATGGCAATTTAATGCACAGCTGCTTTTTGTCTTCTTGGCACTATTTTAATTATAATACGGCATGCTTTTCTTATTGTGTACTTTTGCTCTTGATAAAGAGTAGTTTAGGTCACAGCAGAGATTTATTTCCTGACTAAACAGTGGGTTCTTAGCAGCATTCTTTCATTCTGTCTGAGCTGTTCAGCTTGAGAGTTCAGACAGCCTATTCATCATGGTACAAATCTATTTAGCTTAATTTTTCAAGATACCTTAAGTCAAGCTTGGATAGCATTTTCAAAGAAGCACTGAAAGAAATCTGCAAATTTCTAGATATAAAAAATGTTGTTTAATGATGAATTGCTTTGATGCAATATTGATAGATTCCAACAATACTGTATGTGAAAGCTAAGGAGAGCGAGTGAGACAATATAGATCGTATGAGTCATGATGTTCAGATTAATACTGAAGGATGATAACTTACTGGCAAATTATATGAAGTTTGAGACTTCATACTGTCATTACCTGCAACTTCAAAATATAAACGTGATTAGTACTTAAAGCAGTGAACTGTGATACTATTACCTACTTGTTGCATCCAAATAACAATTGTTGATTTAAAAAAATGCTGGTAGTTATTATAGAAATAGTCCACTAGATGGCAGCATAAAGTAAATGCTGAGTCAGCAGCATGTTATATGTTTTACTGAATTTTACTGGATGAAATTCGTACATGATTTTTATTTGACGTATTTAAGTGACTGTTTGCTGGTATTTTCTTTTTATCTGTTAAAGTCTTTATGGTATTACATGAAGAAACTCATTTAATAAAAATTTTGTGTTGTTTAATATGTTTTTGTCAGCCACATTTCAGTTTACCATTAATAACATTTCTGTTTGCTATTATTATTATTATTGTTATTATTACTACTGTTAGGAAGGGAATTATATGTTGTGGATGACCAAGAAACAAAAAAGTGAAGGCAATTAAAGGGGATAGGGAGGATGAAAGAGTTCAAATGTAACAGAGGACAGATCAGAAGAATGGGAATGAAAGGAAAGACGTGGTCTGATATGGTTTACAGCCACTAACTGCATTCAAATGGAAAGACAGGCAAATCCAAGAGCAGCTTGAAAATGAGGGAAAGTAACAATAAATGATGTGGGATTTTTACTTATTAGAAACAGGCCAGAGTACTCTGACGTCTAGGGTACAGATAGAAAATGAGGTAAATGTAATAACAAAAAGGAACTTTTTCATAGGGATTAAGAATGAACTCTACTGTGATCAGGATTCTAGACAACAAGATGTTGTCAAGGTAAGGGCACCACCTGCATATAATGACCATGCATGACTTGCTTCATTACCATCATCATCTTCTTTCGGATATTCCCATTAGGGGTCGCCACAGCGGATCATCTGTTTCCATTTCTTCCTGTCCTCTGCATCATGCTCTTTCACACCAACCGCCTGCATGTCCTCTCTCACCATATCCATAAACCTTATCTTAGGCCTTCCACTTTTTCTCTTACCTGGCAGCTCCATCATAAGCATCCTTTTCCCAATGTACCCAGCATCCCTCCTCAGCACATGTCCAAACCAACGCAATCTCGCCTCTCTTGCTTTGTCTCCAAACTGTCCAACCTGAGCTAACCCTCTAATATACTGATTCCTAATCCTGTCCATCCTAGTCACACCCAGTGCAAATCTTAACATCTTTAACTCTGCCACATCCAGCACTGACTCCTGCCTTTTCGTCAGTGCCACAGTCTCCAACCCATATAACATAGCTGGTCTCACTACCCTCTTGTAGACCTTCCTTTTCACTCTTACTGGTACCCGTCTGTCACAAACCACTGCTGACACTCTTCTCCACCCATTCCACCCTGCCTGTACTCTCTTCTTCACCTCTCTTCCACACTCACCATTACTCTGAACTGTTGATCCCAAGTACTTAAACTCATCCACCTTTACCAACTCTACTCCCTGCATCCTCACCATTCCTCTACCCTCCCTCTCATTTACGCGCACATATTCTGTTCTAGCCCTGCTGAACTTCATTCCTCTCCTCTCTAAAGCATATCTCCACCTCTCCAGGGTCTCCTCAACCTGGTCCCTACTCTCACTACATATCCCAATGTCATCTGCAAACATCAAAGTCCACGGGGCCTCCTGTCTGATCTCATCTGTCAACCTGTCCATCACCACTGCAAATAAGAAAGGGCTCAGAGCTGATCCTTGATGTAATCCCACCTCCACCTTAAACGTATCTGTCACTCCCACCGCAGTCCTCACCAATGTCACACTACCCTCGTACATATTCTGTACCACTCTTACATACTTCTCTGCCACTCCCGACTTCCTCATACAATACCACAACTCCTCTCTAGGCACCCTGTCATATGCTTTCTCTAAGTCCACAAAGACACAATGCAACTCCTACTGACCTTCTCTGTATTTCTCCAACAGCACTCTCAGACCAAATATTGTATCTGTAGTGCTCTTTCCTGACATGAAACTATACTGCTGATCACTAATCATCACCTCCCTTCTTAACCTAGCTTCCACTAATGTTTCCCATAACTTCAAGCTGTGTCTGATCAGCTTTATCCCTCTCTAGTTACTGCAGCTCTACACATCACCCTTATTCTTAAAGATAGGTACCAAAACACTTTTTCTCCACTCCTCAGGCATCTTCTGACTTTCCAAAATTTCATTAAACAATCTGGTTAAAAATTCCACTGCAATTTCTCCTAAGCACCTCCATGCTTCCACTGGTATGTCATCTGGCCCAACAGCCTTTCCATTCTTCATCCTCTTCATAGCTGTCCTTACTTCCTCCTTGCTAATATGTTCCACTTCCTGATTCACTATCCCCACATCATCCAACCTTCTCTCCCTATCATTCTCTTCATTCATCAGCCCTTCAAAGTACACTTTCCATCTACTCAATGCACTCTCCTCACTTGTGAGTATGTTTCCCTCACTGTCCTTTATCACCCTTACCTGCTGCACATCTTTCCCAGCTCTGTTCCTCTGTCTAGCCAATTGATACACGTCCGTTTCTCCCTCTTTAGTGTCCAATCTCTCATAAAACTCTCCATATGCCTTATCCTTAGCCTTCGCCAGCTCTCTCTTTGCCATGCGCCTCATCTCTTTATACTCGTCTACTTTCTTCATCTCTTTGACAATCCCACTTCTTCTTCGCCAGCCTCTTCCTCTGTATACTCTCCTGTACTTCCTCATTCCACCACCAGGTCTCCTTGTCCTCCTTCCTCTGTCCAGATGTCACACCAAGCACCTTTCTAGCAGTCTCCCTTAATAGCTCTGCTGTTGTTACCCAGCTATCCGGTAACTCTTCACTGCCTCCCAGTGCCTGCCTTAACTCTTTCCTGAACTCCAACTCACAATCTCACTTTTTTAACTTCCACCATTTAATCCTTGGCACTGTTTTCACACTCCTCCTCCTCTTCTTGATCACCATCGTCATCCTACAGACCACCATTCTATGCTGCTTAACTACACTTTCCCCTGTCACCACTTTACAGTCTCCAATCTCCTTCAGACTGGCCCTCCTACATAGGATATAATCCACCTGTGTGCATCTTCCTCCACTGCTGTACGTCACCCTATGCTCCTCCCTCTTCTTAAATTACATATTCACCACAGCCATGTCCATCCTTTTCACAAAATCCACAATCATCTGACCTTCTGCATTCCTCTCCTTACCACCATATCTACCCATCACTTCCTCATCCCCTCTGTTCACTTCACCAACATGCCCACTGAAGTCCGCTCCAATCACTAGTCTCTCACCCTTGTGTACACTCACCACCACTTCATCCAACTCACTCCAAAATTCTTCTTTCTCATCCACCGCACACCCAACTTGTGAAGCATATGCACTAACAACATTCATCATTTCACCATCAATTTCAAGTTCATAAACATCACTCTATCAGACACTCACTTCACCTTCAAAACACTCTTGGCATACTGTTCCTTTAGGATAAGCCCTACCCCATTTCTCCTACCATCCACACCATGATAGAACAATTTGAACCCGCCTCCTATACATCTGGCCTTACTTCCCTTCCATCTGGTCTCTTGCATGCACAATATATCAACCTTCCTTCTCTCCATCATATCAGCTAGCTCTCTCCCTATACCAGTCATACTGCCAACATTCAAAGTTCCTACCTTCACTACTACACTGCTAACCTTCCTCCTCTCTTCATTACAAAGACATATCAGAACAGGCATAAGACTATAACATTAGCAAGACATAGAGTGCTTTAGATTACCATTAAATAGGGAAGACCATTAGGATGAATATGGGAGAGTCAAGGATCGCTAAATAGTTAAACATACTTTACGTAGTCATTGATAAGAGAATCTGGAAGTAAATGAAGAAGGAACATGCCAGAAAAAGAATGTAAAAATAGACCGAAAGCTGATGTGCCTCAATGATTCTAAAGAAAAGTGATTAATGTAAAGGAAAAGGCATGCTAATAAAAAAGGGAGTGCAGAATGGTAAAGCATGCAAATTGAGGAAGACACAAAGAGGGATCCCAGGAAGGGTAGAAAAGGCAAGGCCAATATACATAAAGACTTGAACAAAGTAATAGATGAAAAGAAGAGTTTTTAGTTATGTAGGATACATAAATGAGGTAAATGCAATAACAAAGAGGATGGTAGTGGCAGAAGCAAGGAATCTGGTAAATTATAGAAAGGGGTGTGAGAAAGAAGAATAGGCATGGATTTTAAATAAAGCCTTTGCTTTGCATGAATGAGAAAGTATGCAACATACCAATAATAGCGATAAAAAGGGAATATGGATAGATCAAGCAACGGAGTAAAAACTACTGATAATAAAAGAAGACAGAGCAAAAAGGCCAGATAGGTTATTCAGTGATCCTCAATAAAATGGTAAGAATGCTGACATATTTACTCACAGAACTCCAAAGTATGTCAAAGCTGAGGGTCGACACTTAAAAGACTGATAGTGCCCTAGAGTTGTTATCCACACAATGTATGACCAAAAGGTAATGTTGGGATTTACAGTACAAAAAAGGTGTGCCCTCAGCAATAAGGAATATAATGGAGAAGAAATTAAGACAAAGGTGATCAAATTGTTCGATGGCAGCCATATCTAGGACATCATCCATTATATATTTATAACCAGAAGATCCTGCAAAACCAACTATGTACAATTAAGGAAAGCTGGGATAAAGTCATATACCTGAACTACATTAAAGTTTTTGACTCTTTCCCCCATAGAAGGATACATGGAAAAATAACAGAGGTACGGGCAGGTTTTTAAATAATTAGACAGAAAGGTCTGGCATGGCAAACACAAAATGTAACTGTGGGAACAGTGTTTTAATGTATGAGGAAAAGGGCATTGATTAGTGGTGTGCCACAGAGATTAATTCTTCAGTGTGTTCATACCTGCTACAATGCTGGCATCATAACTCTTAGCACTAGAATCATGGAGAAAGGCAAAAATGGGGGAGGGGGCAAAGTGCCAACATTCTGGAGAGATTTTAAATATTGCTATTATCAACTTACAAATTTGCTACAATAACAGATTTTGCATCAGCATTCATTTCCTGAAGGAAATGATGTCTAAAATTTAAATGCTTGTCATTATTTAGTGACTGCAATCATCAATAATTTGCCAGAAAAAAACATACATTTTATGAGGGACAGACCAAAAATGTGAAATACAAATATAGGCATTCTGTGAAATTCTAGATAGTTGAGAGGCATGCTGGGTATAGAGATATAGGATTATCCTCTTTATACATGTTCCAAGGGGTAACAATGTGTAGTGGATCATCAGGTTAGACAGAATCTTAAAGATCACTAGTATGGTTTAAAAACTACAAGCTATGATTTAGTGGTGATAAATCTTAGGTCCTGTACCAGTACAGCAAGTCTGTGTGAATTACATAGACTTTGTGATGTCAACTTCAAACAAGTATGCTAGCAGGAGACATGAGGGTTATAATCACAACTGGGAAGTGTAAACAGGAGTAGAGCAAAATGAAAAAAAAAAATAGGGGCTAAGACAAGCAATATGCTGGGTCCCATCTTCAGAACTGTAGACGCCAGAAATGAACAGACAATTCTCCTAATCATTTTATCACCGATATGGCCACATGGGAAATACTGCATGCAGTTCAGGACACTATACAAGGAGAAGAAAGGGAAACTGACAGGACATGCAGGAAGGATACCAAGATGATGATAGTGACAATAAGGGCCATATTAGGAGAACTTGGATAGGATGAGGACATACTACTAGGTGAAAGACGGAAAAGTTACACAAGGTTTAGATCCAGAAATCAGTTAATGGGAATTGTAAAAGAATGAAGATGAAAAGGAAGGATGGTATTACGAGGATGGTAGAGATTCTAAGAAAAGGAAACAAACCATCAAATACATGAAGAGATGGCACTTCACACAGAGAGTTTTTGACAAGTGGAATGACATCTCAGAGTGGATGATGAAAAGCAAATCAATGAGGATATTCAACATAATATGAGGTAAGCAGAGTCATGGTAGAAGCAGTAGGGGAGGGCCAGCTAAGAGGTGGCAGCTGCAAGAAACAGGTGGGCCTGTAGTTTTCTGCTGCTGGCATTTTCTGTATGCATGAAATACCAGACATAATGTAAATGATGTAGTCACATCCATGTACCAACATTTTGTTTCCTGACACAAGTACTTTACTTACACCAGAATTGTTGTACTTTAAATGAATACCCACGTTAGACTTTCAAACAAAGTTCTAGTTAGACAGGAATTGAACTGCAATGCAAATACAACATGTAGATTTTAACAGATGTATATTTTTTTTACTACTGCAGCATCATGGTATAGCTGCCTTCCACAGAAAACAGTCATAATAGACATATGGTATAAACTAACTCAAGACCAACTAATGTTAATAGTTTTATTAAGAGACTTTTAAAGCATTGGATAATATTAAAGAAGAAACACCATACAAGGTATACATTTTAGTGAAAAAGAAATTATTATTCACAGCTGGTATCTGGGCATGTTGCTTATAGGATGGAACTGGTGATGTTTTATCGTTTATTATTTAAATTATTTAAACATTACATTTTTGTCTTTGAGATAGCACATACATTAAATCATTGCACAAATACATTAGCTTTCAGGTAACAGGAGTGCCATATTATTTTAAGTTAGTGAAATTAACTTATATTGACTGAAATATTCTAAAATTTGAGCACTCATTTGGAATTATGTAGACCTGTAATGTTCTGTTGCCAGTGGTCAGCATATTGCTAAGAAAAATTAATACTTAAGCTTCTACAATGAAAGATAGACACGGTCATTAAGAAAACACATACCACATACCACTGTAATTCTAGAATGGTGTTTTAAAATTCCACTTTTCACAAGGGAATTTAGTTAAATAATACATTTCTGCTATACCAAACACACAAATTACTGCATTTTAAGCAGGACCCTGTGAATGATGTCTGCTCTCCAGGGATATTGCTTTTTAAAAATCAATTGTTTCCTCTTCCACCTTGTTGAAGGGGTTGAAAGGAGAAACAGTGGTGACCATTCGGGAAAAAGGTCCTTGTTTTTTAAATGAAAGTTGGCTTCCAGAGTTTGGAATGTATCTGAAAAAAAAATACCTGATATTATTTACATATACATCAAAATGACAGTTTAAAAACCATAAAACAACAATCAAAAATGAGTTATAGTTTACTCATTGCTTACAAGAAATGTGATACAAGTATCCAATTAATCAAAAGACAGATGCACACTTGTTGTATTTTTTGTGATAGCTTGAGAGTTGTGTTGCAAATAATAAATGCGTTTTTAGTCATCAACGATATGCAGAATACAGTTTGGGTCCTACCAGACTAATACAGTCAGTTCTTTTGGAGAATAATAATTGATCACCTCTTTATTGTTACAGTTGAACATACTGTATCTGCCATGCCAGGATGTTTGTACTGGCTTAAATCATGTTTTATGTCTGGGCTTCAGTTTTCCTAATCACTTGACTTTAAATAATCCAAGCTCTTATGTAATCTCACATTTAACTATGCCTCTTAAAACATCAGCTGTTACTTTGGACACTCCTGCACTATATTTGAACAAAAGCCACTGATATTTTTTAATCTTCCAAGACTTTCACGTGTGCAGCATTGATATCCAATAAAGGGTATCATAATTCTTAGCTGTACCTTTATTTTTGGGTAAAATGATAGCCCTATTCTCTCATTTAACATAAACTTAATTGTTCTAGAATGTGTCATAACATTTCATATCGTATCATGATCTTACTCTTGGAACCTGTTAACCAAATCTAAATGAAGCAAATCCTCCCTAGAGGAAGTACAAGACCCATAATTGTGACAACAGTAAATACTAAAGTTAAAGTGTGAAAAACTGGTAAATGGGAGCACAAATGTTGAACCTTACTGTAGATCCCACACCCCTATATGTTATACATACAAATTCCAGCATCACTGTAAGGGAATACTCTTGAGATAACACATCCTGACACTTAGGATCTATTTTTGCTCTTGCATGTTTATTCTTGCTAATCCAAGAACTACATTGTGGTCCTTACACTTTTAATAGGAACCCTGAAGCAAATCATAATGGTGCCAAATTCCACAGAACTGCAACTGAGCAGCTGTAGGAAAATATGATTATTTAGTTCTGACTTGGTATTTCCTACGACTTTATTACCATATAATTGAAAAGAAAATAAGTAATCACAGTGAAAACCATGCCAGCAAACATTGCTGCATTATCAGCTGATACCTGTTTGCCCACTCTATGAATTTAGAAAAATTAATCCAGGTAAAAGATCACTTGTCAAAACATAAGTGTTTCCTTTACAAAGTAATCAAATCATGATATGGGCCACAAATTTGTTTTTTCTTAAATTAAAGAGAAATACTCCAAAATGAATGAACACTAATTATTTAATTACCACACACTCCATGCTTGCAGACAAAAATCAAAAACAAAGTTTGTTGAATGCCACCCTCATCATTGCCCTGCTCATCAAATACATCAAAATGTTAATCCAGGATTTTAAGTAAAGGATTATGAGGCTGTGAAAACCACAACAGTGTGAAGCACAAACTATAACAATCAATTCACTAATTAGCACACTGCATTCCTTACTTATGGGTATTGCTTGTTAGCCAAAGAAAATAGCTAAGTTAAAAATATGGTAAAAACTAACTCAAGACCAACTAATGCTAATAGTTTTATTAAGAGATTTTTTAACAGCATTGGATAACATTAACGCAAAAACACCATTCAAGGTATTTATATATTTTAGTAAAAAAAAATATATATATTCATAGTTAGGCTCCTGCTGCCAGAATCCAAAGCAAACATCCTTTCCCTCAGACTGTACTCAACAACATTCTAATATAGAAGATTATGAACAGGTCTGAGATCCTAAATAACTTATTATGTGTTTGAGACATGGATACCAAGAACTTCACCTTAAGAGTACAGTTTGACAGCTGAATCTTGGCATCCTCGATGAGAAGTTTGATATGTTCATAGTTCATAGGTTAGTACTAGGCTAACTGCTCTTGCGAGCCACTGTAAGCCTAGCCAATTATCCCTTGTGAGACTCAAACCCTGCACCTTGTGTTTGTAAGGCAAACACCTTAACCATTAGGCCACCCCTCCCAACACTGTCTGTTCCTCAAAGTCTGTATTTTTCAGACAAATTATTGAGAATTGAAATCATAAAATAAAGACATACATTTAAGTTTCAGACTTTGTGTAGTTCAGAAAATGGAAGCAAACACAGTCTTATTATTCTAGCAACTTTCTAAGTTTATAACAGGAAGTCAGGGACACATTATCAGAATGGACAGAGGGCAGAAATAAACATTTTATTCTCCCTCTGTCATTTGTTAGACAGTGCTGGCAGATTTTAGTGCACAGCCTGAAACCCAACCTTAACAATGTAAGCAAGGTGTGCTTAAGATTTGTTAAGGCTGAGTCTCTCTCCACTCTTGTGTTAAACTGATTTGTCTTTTTCCAAATATCGCAGCATAAGTACAATACTACATGCACTACAACAGAAAGAATGGCTTAGGCTGACTCATTTATTCCTGGGTTGGGTTGGGTTGGAATGGTCAGCAACTACTGACTTCAGACCCACCCCCTGCATATTCCATTGCTCCATACTGTCCAGAAAACTACACATTGTGGTGAGTCCAGGGCATGCCTCTTTGTGGTTTCATTTAATCTCTGCAGACAGGGAGACCTTCTAACTCTTAAGGCTTAGAAATCCTCATGACTGGGCAAATGAATGAATGAAGGTACAAGGGGTATCATTGTAAAAGTGTATGAGTAGAATTCCAGCAAATAAGAAAATATTTATCCATAGTGAAAAAAAGTCAAAACACCCCACTGAGAACAGCACTTGAAAATAGTACCTTACTTCAGGATTGACAGGCAAACCTAGAGGTCCCAAAACAGACTAAAGCCATGATTTTTGGAACAGCCAAAAGCATCCTCAAACGTTGGCAGTAAACTCACCACTGGGGAGTTCTTTTCAATCGGTGCATTAGTTTAAATATGAAGGTTTAAGATTAACAAATCAGCTTTTTCCTGGGATCATGTAAGCTCAAGAGCTGTAAGTGATTCTCAGAAATGCAGAAATGTAATTGCAATTAGAGGAAAAATACAGTTGTTTTAGTAACCTTATCATAATAGTAGATGCTCAAATGATCAGTAGCCTAGCTACATGGATTATATCCTGCATAGGCTATAACAGCTGGACAGGTTTCCAAAGCTTAAGGATACCTTTCATGATTGAATAATGAATGTCTGAAATTGCATCTTGAATTTCCTTTTCTCAGAAGTATAGCAATGTCTGAGTTAATATAATAGATGGTTAAAGGGGTGCAGCTGCCCACATTTGGGGCTGGGAGTTGGGGTGTTGGCCCCCTGGGAAAGGCTTTTAATGTGTAATAGTGACTTTTGCAGTTCACTGCTATTTGTAGTAAATCACAGTCATTTTTCCCTTAGTTTTCTAATGGCATATTTCTTCCCACATTGAATCTGTACCTACTAAAAGGCTTCTTGTTAACCTGTTAACCTGCTACAAAAGTTCAAATCTGTTAGACACTAAAACAAAATCTACCATTGCATAATGTGCGTTTGTTCTGCATTTATGGATTTCCAGTATTAATGTCAGTGGCTCTTATCAATCATAAAGAATTAAGATCATACTAAATAATATCCATAGGTTTATGGTTCATTCACTCCATCCTGTGCACCACTGTACCATCCTCACTAAAGTAAATTGTACAAAGAGCTATCATAGCCACTAACTTGTTAATTTACAAAGCACTGTAACTTATACACTGTCCCACCCTTGACTCCATTCTCCAAATCAACCTTCATCCACAGCCTCTATTCTTCAGACACTAGTACATTCACTCTACTCCCATCTAACAATTCCATTAAATGATTTTCAAAACAACTTTATCACATGTTGACATTCAACGTAAATTCTCACACAATAGTAACCAACATTTCCAGAACATTTTCTATTGCCATTTTCATGCATTATACATTTTTCCTAACAATTTCAATTTTACTCTTTACAGCTTGCCTTCATATCTTTCAATACCCACCAACCACCCTGCAGCACTCATCTTCTTGACCATTTTGTAATGCATCGATCCCAAATATTTTTTTATGCAATTTACTTCTTTCCATTTTAAAGATCCCACCTCCATTTCCTTAATTTCTTTCCCAATGCTTAATATATCATCTAAACGTGTTTTAGTCTTTGATTCCCATCTTCTTGTTTGCTTTTTTGGCTGCCAACAGCATTAAAATGAATAAGACCTTAATATGTCCTGACATGTCAAATGCTAAACACCAAATCAAAAATATCATCTTCTTAGTTGCTAAAATTTATTATCGTACACCTGTTTCAAAGTATTCTGCAAGGAGTCTTTAAAATCAATCATCTTCATACAATACATATTCTCAGTTTACTCTCCGTTCTCCATCACAACAATGCTTTAACAAGACTTTCTCTTTTTCAGGCTTAAGGTATGGAACTCACTGAATATGAGTTCCCTATAAACATTTCACTAATTTACATCTAAGTTTGTAAAAAAACACCTTACAAATACTGTATATAACTATGTTAATAAATAACCTAGTTATGTTCAGTTAATCTTGAAATGCAACTTTCATCACTGGTTGAATTTTTTATGACTGCATTCTGGATCTGCATGTAGCACTGTAAGAAAGGCCAGGATTTATACAGATGTCCTATGTGCCAAAGCAAGGCTTGCACCATAAATAAATAAATGATGCACAGCAGTATAACGTACAGAAAAGTATCCAATTGGTGATACAGTGAATACCGAAGCAGCTAATTAACTTCTGATGTTGAAAGGAGCAAATAGTCAAAAGTCTACCACAGAGAAACAGAGCTATAAGTGGCTGTACACTGGTTATAATATGCCTAGCATGACTGGAAAACAGCAAAAAGAATGAGTTGGCATGTTGTGGAGCAGACGGTAAGCTGTATACTAATAATTTATAGCACACTGTAAACACCTGCAAACTGGACTGCAGTCATCTGTACAATTACTAGTTCTGTGAAAAGGGAGTATAGAACAATAGGGAATAGAGGAACATAAAAAGCTCATGTACACATGAAAGGGAAGCATAAAAGAAAAGCAAGTGGGAGGAGGAAGGACCTATTTTTGTAATGATAGGTACCTCATTTTATATACATGGAGACAGATAGAAGGGAAGACAAGAAGGATTAAAAGGAGACAGGGAGAAAATGTGAAGAAAGGTCATCAGTAGGGGTATGTAAACACAAAACAATACAGCAAAAACAAGGAGGAAGAAATATGGGCTGAAGGGAGACAGAGACAGAAGGTGGACCTCTAATGTAGATAGCATACTCAAGAAGACACAAGTATCTCACAAAGAGGATCCTAGGCCTTAAACACTTGCCCTATATGGATAGACTAAAAAAACTCCAACTATTCTCTGTCTCATATCGCCTACTTAGAGGCGAGCTCTGCTTGACTTACAAAGCCATTTCTGACCCAGCTCTATTAGAAATTCTACATCTAAAGAAATCCCAATCCCTCCGCACCACAAGCTCCAGAGACCTCAAGCTCATTACCACAATCAACAGAACATGCTGGAGGGACATGTTCATAACCTAGAGACTGCCCATGCTATGGAATAGACATCCTATACATGTCAAATAGAGCACCTCACTGGCCCTCGTCAAGAGAAATCTTGATGAGTGGATGGGAAATAGAAAATTCACCCCAGGGATCACTCCAGTGGCTCTACTCAATAGAAGCACTGGGTAGTAAGGTCAGGTGACACGATGCCAGGGTAATCCTATGGGCTAGGCTTGTAAAGGCTCCATGGCCATTAGCCTAGTACACACCTATGAACCTACAAGATGATGTGGGCATAACATTTTGGCTCTGCAATGTGCTAAAATCAAGTAAAATATGGCCAAACATATGTCTGGTTCAGTAATGTAAAACATTCGGGGGGGGGTCCTGATTGGAATATGTCACAAGACTGAATCAACGCAGTCTTGAGAGTTTTAATTTGTGTGTTTCCTGCATTTCTTTTGTCTGCTGAAGTCTGTGTTTTGTTGCCACTTATTTGGTGTATTTGGGGGCTGCATGAATTCCTAAATCTCTCTTTCCACTCATCCTTTTATATCATCCCATTGCATCTGTATTTTGTGGGTCTCAGAGTTTCCCTTACAGTCTAACTTCCCAGAATCCATTTTTCCCAACTAGTTTGATGCAGTACCTATGTTTTGATGATGTTGGTAGAAGCAGATGTAAGCGGGACGACCACATTGTCTAATGTTGCTTTTATTAACTTGCCTGAGATTTTTTTTACCATGCAGGTGGTATTTAATCAGAACTGTTTACAGAACTGAACTACTCTCAATGAACACCCGGAGGATAGGTTCTTAAAATACTCAAGAAGGTGGCTGTACTTTTATTTAAATTTCTGCCTTTACACCAGTTATTAGTTACTGTGCTGTCTACCTTGAAGGCATTGCAACTTTTACTGTCTGGGACTGGGGTGGGGAAGCAACCTCTTGATTTGTGAACATTGTGACTCAGTTTTTTTAGGATTGGACTGACCAATAGCAACACCCACGTTCTTATGGTTCTTTAGTGTTTAAAAATGTGTTTAATGCTGTGTTTGATTGGACTGATCAATAGCAACACCCACGTTCTTATGATTCTTTAGTGTTTAAAAATGTGTTTAATGCTGTGTTTGATTGGACTGATCAATAGCAACACCCACGTTCTTATGGTTCTTTAGTGTTTAAAAATGTGTTTAATGCTGTGTTTGCTGACATTTGTTTTTTCTTCCTTTCCTGGATTACTACTTTTAAGTTGTTGTAGTAACTTCTAACATGATAATGTTTACACAGTATATAAGGGCTTGACTAGTTAGCATGTTCTATTATTATTATATTTATAGGTTGTTTTTTTTTTATATAGTATAGCAGGCCGGAAGAGGTGTCTTCACTGTTTATTGTAGGTAAAGTCTCAAACTATGCTATAAATGGTTCATTATGATTTCCTGCTCTTCACTTCAATGTTCATTTTCTTATAAAAGTTTAGTTTCAGTTGGTTATATGGTTATTTCCCATGCAGAAATATTTTTGTTTTAATGCTATATTATACGCTGTTTATGCATTCAGTTGCACTGAAGAAATTCTATGTAACAAGGGAATATATGCACATGTTGTGGAGAGGGTTTTAATTTTGATTTTTCCTCTAAATTATGTGCAGCTATGTGATCTTTTTTCCTTGTGGGGTGCTCTTGTTTAACTTTAAGCAGACATTTATATTTAATATAGAAAGGTATGATCAGGTCTCTGACTGTAGCCACATCATTGTGTGTTCAGAGAAGCTTGAGAGGTGAATCTTTGCACCCATGTCGAGAACACATAATAACGGGTTATAATCAGTGAAACCCCATCACGACTCTGTAGTGCATGGAGATTTATCTACTCCATGTACTATCAGTTACAAAAGAAAAAAAAAACGCACACAATATGTTTTATTGGCAATGAGTAAAGCACTTAGCGAGTGCTGCCACAAAGACAGCAAGTAAGGGAAAAGTCAGGGAAGGATTTTAAATACTGTCCTAATTTTAAATAAATTACTTATTGACTAATGTCTGTAAACTTCAGTGGGCATAGGATGAAAGATATTCAGGGACTGAAAGAATGCCCCTCCTCTTAGTGTCACAGTGCTTTGGTGTGTGTGTAACAACTGTTACACACCTCTGAAAGTGCTGTTATGATCATGTCTCATGTTACAGTACAGCTTAGTCTGTTCAACTTTTTTCCAGTTTTGGAGCATAATCATGGCGCTCTATGAGCTATATGTTTATAATGATTCCATTATGGGACTGCAATGAGGAGTGTCTAGTTTAATCCAAGAGACAGGATTTGTCTGCCTCTTTACGTTGTTAATTTAACTATTTTGCCAAGGAACTTCTGTACTTCAAATGAGAAGTTTGTGATTGACAGTGGTTTAGTAGCTAACTACATATATATAGGATCATATCATCATAGGAAGTTACTAGGCTATTGGCC
Source organism: Protopterus annectens (assembly GCF_019279795.1). Lineage (NCBI taxonomy): Eukaryota > Metazoa > Chordata > Ceratodontiformes > Protopteridae > Protopterus > Protopterus annectens. The sequence continues at coordinate 377,497,868 of NC_056731.1, forward strand.
CTGAGACCCTTACAAGCCTAACCAAGAATTTAGCCCATGTTCCAACAATTCAGCACCCAATGCCCCTGTCCAGCAGAGACACAGGTGGAATCTCAAGGGTGTATTTCCTGTTCCTGTTCCCTATCCAGTTATCCTGGTTGTGCTTAAAAAGGGTTAATGAGGTGATGGGTGATACCCTCTTGAAGGATGCCCACATCACTAGGGGAAATTGATGACAGTGTCCAGCTTGCAGTCATCTGTGAACTTGGTCAGCCATAGCCCACTGGTTTTGGCCTGCACCTCAGAAAAGTATATCCCAAACAACACAGGCCCCAAGACCGATCTTTGGGGTACACCACTCATTATGGGTCTACTGCTTGAGGTGGCTTCCCCTATTTATTACTATGAGGGTTCTATCAGTGAGTCAGTTTGCTACCCATCTGGTAACATATTGATTGATGCCTGGTTGAGAGAGTTTATCAACTATATCCAAGTGGGGAATAGTATCAAAGACTTTGGCCAGGTCAAGGTAGGCGGTGTGCACTATCTTCTCCTCATCCATGGCTTTGGTGACTGTCTCAAAGAAGCCAACCACATTTAACAGGCATGACCTCCACTTAACGAAACCAAACTGTGTGTAATCGAGTGTTTGGAGGTTGCCAGTGTCCTTGTTAATGAGGTCCATGTTTGAAGGTTGCCAATGTCTTTGTTAATGAGGGCCATGATAATCCATTCCATGGTCTTGCAGATCAAGCTAGTTAAGCCAATGGGTCTACAGTTTTCTGGATCGGTAGACGCTACACCTTTTTGCAAAGGGATGACAGTGGCAGTCCTCCACTCGGCTGGGATGAAGCCTGTACGCAGGCTTTGGTTGAATAGGGTGCCTAATGGTGCAAGTTCCTACCTGAGTTCATGTAGGATGCAGCCTGGGATGTTTTCGGGTCCCATGGAAGCTGTATTTTTTTGCCTTTGAGAGGGAAGTGATGACTTGCTCCCTAGAGATATGGGGAGGGGCAGATGCTGGGGATGTCCTGATTTACTGATAGGGGGGACAGAGAGGTGAAGTTTTCATTGAACCTATCTGCCAGCAGGTGGGCTATATCTACGGTGTTCATGTATGTGATGTTTTTGACCAGCAGTTCAGAGCAGATCCGAGTGCTTCATTTGAGATTGTGGACAAATGTGAAGAAAGCCTTATGAATGTCTTTAGTAGATGTGGCCAGTTTGGACCAAAAGTTTGCTTTGGAGGATTTCATTAGTGCTCTTAATTGCTTGTTTAGGCTAAGGGGAGATTGCTTCCAATTAGGTACCTGCTCTTTCTTGGTCCTGGACAGCAAATTTTTCCTTTTATTATAAGAGTTTATTTATTGCAGATGTCCACCAGACAGGTTTACTCTTCCTTGAGGAGGAGGATTTTGTCCTGTCTGGTATTCCTGATACCATGCAGCTATATAAATGCTCATATAGTACTTTGGTGTAGGTTCGGACATATGTGCCAGTTCCTATGGAGAGAAGTGGGCTGTGAAGCTGTTTAACCTTCCCTCAGGAGGTTGTACTCAGCTTTGGAGAAGTTTTATTTGTTTGACCCTAGCTAGATGGGGACAAGGGAGATGGTGACTTCAAAAGTGACTGCTTTGTGGTCAGACCTTACCAGGGAGGATGACACTGTAGGGATGCGCAATGGTTACTCATGTTGGTTAATACTACGTCCAAGATATTATCACCTTTTGTGGAGGTGTCAACCAGCTGGTCCAAGGCATCTGCAGTGAAGAAATCAAGGAATCTCTGGGCATTTGTGTTTTGGCATGAGTAGTTCTTCCAATCTATGGTTGGATAGTTAAAGTCGCCCAGGATCAGGGTAAAGGGTTGAATCTTGCTAGATTCAAAGAGGTCCAGATAGCTGTAGTGGGCATCTTGAGTCAAAGTTGGGGGCCTGTAGCTAGCTATGATGTGAATAGCAGTCTTGTCAACGGTTAACTGCACCTGGAGTGTCTCCTGTACTTTATACTGTTTGGCCAGCTGGAGGTATGTATGTAATTAATATATATTGCAACTCCACCTCCTTTTGCTTTGGTGCCCGCGGTCTGGGGTCTGAATGTATGATAGGATGAGTAACCTCGTATGGCTGGGGTGCTCCCCACAGCTTTGAACCAGGTTTCTGTTACTTCACAAATGTCAGCATCTTCCAGGGTTATGAATGCTTGCAACAAATGAAGTTTCATGTTTAGACTCCTAGTGTTTAGCAGCATGAACTTTAATTTGCATTTTGATGAAATTTTCATGTTGGTAGTTTTGACCTCATGGCATTGCCTAAAAATGGCACTATAGGGGAGGCAAGAGCATTTGCCTGAAGCCCAAGGGAGACAGATGCAGGCCATCTCTGGCAAAGCATTGTGGTCTGTTGATCACGTCTTCCCAAGCTGTCAGGTACTGGATCCCCTTGGAAAGGCACCAGAAACAAAGCTGATTGTTAAAGTCAATCATTTTCTGTTTGTTTTGAGGCATCATTCTGGGTGACGGTAAAATGCTGCTTAAGGCTAGGAACATACCTGCCCGGGACACATATTCAGTGAGCTCGATCACGTCTCTCTTCATATAGTCCAGGGAGATATGTCTCAAGTCATTCACACTAACATGAACTATGACAGAGTCATAACAGTACGTGTTGTTGAGAGACTTGAGTGCATGGATGACATGGCAGATTCTGGCACCTGACAAACAACTAACCATGACTTTCTCCTTATCCAGCCTGGTAAGATCACAACTGTGTGTCTGTTTTGTTAAGTACTTTGGGGGGATTTAGGGACAAAATGTTTTGATATTTTGTTTTTCATCTTTTACATTTTTATTTTACTGTATCAGTTGTATTTTACACGTATTTTTGAGCTTCTCTGGTTGACTTTCAGTTCAAACTTTTTGCCACACAGAGGTTAAGTTACTATGACAAGGTGGTGTCATCTATTTTCTTGGGTATATTTTTTTCTTCTTGGCACATCTTAGGACATTCTACACTTCCATCACTTACTTTAAAAGCCTAAAATGACTGGTGATGTTTTATGATCCAGAAAAGGTTGATCTCAAATTCTTTCTTTGCTTCTTGTGCAGCCCAGGAAACACAGCCTGAAGGAAGAGGATGTGAATGGTGTTGATTCATGAATGGGCATGAATCAAATGTTAACCAGATATGGGCATACATAAATGCAATTTTGCCTGATAGCTGCTACGGCAGGATCTAAGCACTTTGGAGAGAAGTTTGGGACTGTGTCAGGACCAACAAGGAGAGCTGCAAACTGAAGGCAATCCTTGCACTTCACAAACTGAGGAATCTCATTTGTTAGAACTATCAAAATGCATCAATTTGTGACCTTAAAATCTAAGAAATCTAAGGTTACCATACAGAGTATGAAGGGTGTTCATTTTGAACCTTTGAACTTTAAAGGGTTTGTTGAGATTGTACAGATGCAGAAGAGGTTTTCAGTCCTCTTTTTTTTTGGGGGGGGGGGAGTCAAGATAGAAATAATAATAATAATAATAATGTGGTAATACTTTGAGGGGATATGGGACTCTATTTTTGTAAGACTTTTTTTTAAAATTAGTCTCATAAAAGTCAATGTAAGTACAGTTAGTTATGGAACTGGAAGTGAGCATTTATGGACATACTTTCCCAATTCCTTATAAAAATAAAGGATTTTGCCTGACCACAGCGGGTGATGTTTAATACGTAGAAGATGTCTGACATGAAAGACTGTGCACTAAAGTTGAATTGGAATGAAAACAGTAATCTAAATGCAGAAGTCTGTTACAGCTTTTGTTTATATGGACTTCAATGAACATGGAAATTAGCTTTTCCATACCAGGACAGCATACCACAAAAGAAATATTCTGTATAATATGTTTGCTGTCCTGCAACATAGGGACAGAATCTGAGTAAATATTAACATGAAACATATTAAAGAAAATGACCTTACTTTAGCAGTTTTTTCTAGTTCCTGAATAAAGGTATGAACTTCGAGACCAAACTTAAATTATGGGGACATAAGAGGGGTATTAATCATGGCAATTATATTATCTGTGTAAATGGTAATTAAATTATCTGGGAATAGTTTTAATCAGGTGTATCCTGGATGCATAAACAACGTAGCTGCACTCCAAAACAAAGAAGAATATTCACCACAAGCCCACTTGTATGTCAAAGATACCATCTTTGCAGCTTCATGTCATGCACTCCCAGACTATCAACAACATGGCAAATGCAATAAAAGTACTGAAATCAGAAACTTAGCTTAATCAAAACTTTGTAAAAAATGCATGCATAAAATTCTTTTCAGGCCCCCAGCCCCCACATACACTTATGTAAATATACTAACTCCATACAGTTTTCTAACAGGAAAACTCTGAAAACACAGCATAAAATAGATTCATCCAATCCCAAACAACTTCCAGGACAAAAACAACACCACATTTGCAATGTCACTAAAAGAAAAAAAAATCCATTAATGGATTAAATATATATTCTTCACAGAAAATATCAACTACAAATATAAAACACAAATATGGAAATCACTGCGTAATATAAATACAAATGATTTACTTCTGACAATAAACTATATTTCACCAGCCATGTTTCACTACTGTAACAGACATGAAGAACTAGGTACCACCTGCATAAGCAAGTCTCCCCATCCACTGGCTACACTATTGCAAATATTCTTCACATGCCAACTTTTCTCCATACTTGCAATGTTTTAAGTAACCTTAACAAGTCAGTATGGCAAAACTAGACTTGTTATACTAAAAGACTTCAAATCTGCTGCTGAGCTAATTAACAGCCCTCATAAATGTAACATTCTTAAATTACATTGGATATCATTCAATAACAGAATCATAATGTATTTGACATTCACACGTGCACTCATTTATAAAACTTAACATCCATCTTCTGGTTCAGTAATATCAAGGCATGCCTCTATCAAAGGTACACTCATATCCAGTACGAAACGTCTTCTGCAAGTACAAAAAACTCATATCTACCCAAAATGTGTCTTTTTCAGGAAATGTCAAATTGACAAACCTAGTGACATAAAATCAATTCAAATGAACCTTGAGGAGTTAGTGCTCAGTAAGTACCAGGAGCCTAAATAAAAAGCTACACTTCCTCCCAGCCTTCCTCACACTTGAGAATATAGATATCCATACAGTTATCGTGACATGGTTTAAAGCGGCAGGACAGTACCCCGGCAGTGAAAGGTTTCAATGCCTTCCACACTTCCAGACCAGTAGCTGCACAGACAAAGGCTAAATGTGGAGGTGTCTCAATAAACATCAACAACAAGCATACTTCTTGGTTGGTCATCTATGTGCAGACCACCAATGAAAAAATCCTGTACTATATCCTAGACAGCTATAGGTCACCCTCCATGTCCCAAGGTGCCCACATTACATACTTGGACCTAATGAAGACACTTGCTATCCCACCTAACATCTTACTAATGGGACTCCTTTAATCACACCTGTATAGACTGAGAATCCTATATGGCCTCAAATCTACAGGCAGTGAGGCACAGAGTTTCCTGGACCTAGTAAATACAAACATCCTTGACCAAATAGTAAATATACCCACTACTGGCTCCAACATACTAGCCTCATACTCACAAATATGTGACAATGCTGCACTCTCACCAACTGTCTCATCCTCCCTGATAAAGTTCAACCATGAAGCTGACTTTTTCAAAATCAAAATTAACTCTCTAACCACAGTAAAACCAGCAACAGTTCGGAACTATTTCAAAGTAAACTACCTTTTATTAAGTGATGGTTTTTCAAAATCCAATGCTCCTCCAAACCCTGAGAACAAAGAAGCCTATGCTGAATTGCTGTCAGAAACTCTGTACAACCATGTACCAAACAAAAGAAAGCCTAGAACTAGCCCCAGAAATAAACTGACATGTGGCATCCCAAACTAAACAAGATATACAACAAAAGAAAACAATTATGGCAAAAATCATGAAGGGTAATTCCAGTAAAGATAAAAACACTCTCATCAAACTAACTAGGTAACTAGGAGAGCCAATTAGGTCAAACAAAGCTGACTTTGAGGTTAAAATAGCCTCCCAGGTGAAAGATAAACATAAGACCTTCTTTAGCTATGTCAGAAACCTCAAGGACAGCACACAGCAATGTACTGAACTGGTGGTTAATGATGCTACATTCACCGAGCTGAGCAATACAGCAAACCTGTAAGAGGACAAATTCAGTTCCAACGTTACACTATTTCATCCCAACCACCCCCCAAGAAATACCTGGAAACATAATCCCTCCAGCTTTAACTAGGAAGTATGTACTGGCAGCGTTCATTAAAGCCATGAACACAGCCTAAATGGGCCCTGATAACATCCCAGGATGCCTCATGAACAGTCTAAAATATGACTTATCAGGACCCCTGCAGTCACTATTTAACTACAGTCTTAAAACAGGCTTTGTGTCAAGAGAATAGAGGAATGCAACAGTCATCCCCCTTCATAAGGCAGGACGTTCCACAGATCTTGGAAACTACATGCCTATTACTCTGACTAGTCTTTTTTTAAAAAGGCATGGAAAAAAAATAACATGGAAATTTTTGCAAAGCCATGGAAAGAATTATCGTGGAAATTATCAACAAGGACGTAGGAGACCGCCAGACACCGAATCAATCCTAGTTTGGTTTTGTCAAAGGAAGATCATACTTAATGAACCTGGTGGACTTCTTTGAAAAGGTCACTAAGGCAAGTGATGAGGGAGAAGCAGTGCATATTGCCTATCTAGATCTGACTAAATTATTTGATATAATACCCTCATCTGGACATTGTTAACAACTTATGGAACTAGGCATAAACTCCTTTATAAAATGCTGGATAGCTAGCTGGCTCTGCGGTAGGACCCGAGAGGTTAGGAGTGGTGGGACCATCTCTATACAAAGTGGTCAGTTACCAGTGGAGTCACTCTAGGTTCTACGCTGGGTTCACTCCTCTTTGGCATCTACTTCTTGGAGATCAAACCCAATGTTAAAGGACTCTAGCTGACAAAGTTTGCAGATGATTGCAAACTGGGAGCAGTCACTCAATCTCCTAAAGATGAGAATACCCTTCAGGAAGGTCTAACACAGACAAGCCGTGGCTTAAAACTCAATACCTAGAAGTGCATTATAGTACCTTTTGGGAGGCCATCCACTCTGAGCAACTAGTTCATCAATAAAACACCCCTAAAAATTGATTCACTAGTCAGGGATCTGGGAACACATGTAGATTGTAACCTAGCCTTCAACCAACGTGTCCAAGTTAGTAAAAAAATCTTTCTATGTTGCTCAAAGTACAGTTGTGCACACTTACCATAAATGTAGATGTTCGAGTGCATTCACTGCTGCAGTCCTAACCAATGGGTTATCCGGCCCTCGATCGGGCAGAATACCAAAGGTAAGTAAATATGACATCGGCTGTCGTCGGTTGTAAAGGACGTCAGAACGTCCGATACAAAAGGAGGCAGCCAACGTCACTTCCTCAGTCTTTCTTGCCATAACAGTCAGGAGCCCCAAGAAAACAAGGCTTTAAACCAAAAATAAAGTAAGTTTGGTAAAGTAAACCAAATTCATCCCGCACCTTAGGAAAGGAGAGCAGGAGAGGACCAAAATAAGGGGGAAGGAGAGAGGGAAACCAGGACTGCAACAGTGAATACACTCAAACATCTACATTTAATAAGTGTACACAACTGTACTATGTTCATCGTGTTTCACTGTTGCAGTCCTAACCAATGGGTTGATTACCAAAGCCCAGGGAAAAGGGAGGAGGTACCAACAGAATCAAGGATTGGAGAGAATGCCCTGCAGAAACTACAGTTGTGTACACTTACCATAAATGTAGATGTTCGAGTGTATTCACTGTTGCAGTCATCACATTTGGGTTATCTGCTTGCAGTAGCCCTCAGTCAGCCTGATTATCTAAGTCTTGGGTCCTGCATCGGTTGCTGTCTCATCTTCTGTGACATCAGGTAGTCAGGGGTATAAAGCATGCAGCAGATGCCATTACATTAGTTTTTCTTGCCCTAGATGTCAGGTGCCCCCCTTAATGGGAAGCAATTAAATATATATAAACAAGGTTATACCTCCAACAAAAAATCAAATACACCAAAAAGCTTTTAAGATATCATTGTAGTTTCCTCATATGCAGTCTTGCATATGGAATTAGTAGAATGCACAAGGCCATGAACCCCAAGGCTTGTAGTATTTGCCTTGCAGATAGCAGGGTTTTTGTGGCCACTAGTTTGAAGTAAGTTGTCAAATGAATTTGTTTCTTTGGCATGAGGAAAGCCATCTGGGAAGTTGTGTTCAAGCTTGCTCCCAGGAATATAATTTGTTGACAGGGTACCAGCTGTGATTTCTTTTCGTTTATGGTGTACCCCAGACAAGTTAACACCTTTTGTACAAATGCCAGATGATTCAGAAGTATGTCCTGGCTTTCTGCCTGAATTAGACAATCATCCAGGTATGGGTATATTTGAATATTTCTTTGCCTGCAAAATGCAATGACTGGAGCTAGGCACTTTGTGAATACCCTGGGTGCAGTAAATAAGCCAAAGGGCAGTGCAGAGAACTGATAGTGCATGCAGCCTGCTTTGAAGCGTAGGTACTTTCTGAAAAGTTCCCTGATTGGGATGTGCAGGTAGGCTTCCTTTAAATCCAGTGTTGCCAACCAGGCATCTTTGCCTATCATGGGAAGCAACTGGTGAAGAGTTAGCATCTTGAATTTTGGAATCACCAAAAAGGTGTTTAGGATAGACAGGTCCAGGATAGGATGCCATGAGTTGTCTTTTCTGGGTACCAGGAAAGTCCTGAGTAGAAACCTTGTCCCTTTTCCTCTTCTGGTACAGTCTGAATAGCCTTTAATCTTAAGAGAGAGAGTACTTGCTTTTGAACCTCTGCCCACTGATTTGGGGGTAGATCTGGCCAACCGTTTGTGGTTGGTAACATGTGGAAGTGAAATCTGTATCCTTGGGAAACTTTAAATCCCATTTGTCCTGGGTAATGAGTTCCCAGTTTTTTGCTTGCAGAGCAATCTTTCCCCCTAAAGGAGCAGTCAGTTGAGAAGTGCTTGGAAGTTTTAAAGTTAAGTCATTGACGACAGCTTACCATAGGGGGGGGGAGTCTTACTACACCCTGATTTGGAAGTGGGAGCACCCCACTGCTTAGTCATGTGTGTACCCTGGGACTGAAGCCTGGGTGTTCTGCTGGTTCTGGGTTTGAACTGAGAAGGCCTGGAAGAGGCAGGAAAGGACCAATGTTTTGAGGGCCAATGCCTACTAAATCTAGGAGGCTGCACTTGTAAGAAATATTTAACAGTTTGCATAGATTTAGCTTTTTCCTCCATCTTTTTAAGAACTTCTGCTTTGTCGCCAAACAGGCAGTCCTGATTTAAGGGAGCATCCAGCAATTTAGTTTTAACATGATCTGGCAAAGATTGCTCCTTAAGCCAAACATGCCTTCTAAGTACAGACCCGGTGACAGCAGCCCTGCAAGATGCCTCTAGTGAATCAAAACCACATTGCAAAGTATGCTTTCCAACCTGTTCAGCAGAATGCATTAAATCCTGTAAATCCTTATTTTCAGCACAATCAGGAATCAACATCATTTTCTGTTTAAGCAATCCAATAATATGCTGCAGATACTTTAACATATGAAACTGGCAATTTAAGGCCCTGATGGCCAAGGTTGCAGAGGTGTATACCTTCTTACCCCATCTATCCAGGGCCCTGGAATCTCTATCAGAGGGGGCAGGATTTTTGGCAGTAGTAGCCTTAATGCCCTTGGGTTTCTTTTTAAGAACTTCTGCTTTGTCGCCAAACAGGCAGTCCTGATTTAAGGGAGCATCCAGCAATTTAGTTTTAACATGATCTGGCAAAGATTGCTCCTTAAGCCAAACATGCCTTCTAAGTACAGACCCGGTGACAGCAGCCCTGCAAGATGCCTCTAGTGAATCAAAACCACATTGCAAAGTATGCTTTCCAACCTGTTCAGCAGAATGCATTAAATCCTGTAAATCCTTATTTTCAGCACAATCAGGAATCAACATCATTTCTGTTTAAGCAATCCAATAATATGCTGCAGATACTTTAACATATGAAACTGGCAATTTAAGGCCCTGATGGCCAAGGTTGCACAGGTGTATACCTTCTTACCCCATCTATCCAGGGCCCTGGAATCTCTATCAGAGGGGGCAGGATTTTTGGCAATAGTAGCCTTAATGCCCTTGGGTCTCTGTGAAATGGTCTCAGGATCCGCAGTAGGATTTTTAAAAAGGAACTTGTGAGAATCAGGAACCCTGTAATATCTATCAGGTTTTCTGGGAGCAGGAGGTAAAGAGTCAGGGGCCAAGCTAGATTCCGAAAAGGCATCGTCAACAATGTCCAGCACAAGAGGGATAGCTAAAGGCCTGTGTTGGGGCAGGAGTAAGAAATCACTAAGCCTCTTTTTAGAATAAGATTAATCCTGGCTTTCTCAGTGAAAATGCTCCCTAAGAGTATGCAAGGTTTCATCAAAAGAAAAATCCTCTGGGGGAGAAGCAGAGGGAATAGAGTCCTCTGCATCAGAATCCTCATAGGTAGATAAGGATAAATCCTGGTCATCAGATGAGATAGAAATTTCAGAATCCTGGTCAGAAGAATCATAAGCAAATTCAGTCCTAGGTCTCTTAAAGAGGGAAGGTTGGCTTCCCCTGATTAAAGTAATAAGGTCTTCAGCCATTCTTATCATTTGTTTTTTAGGCATAGAGACCTGACCATGCGGTCTGGGCGTTGGTTTCCTAAGCATGGCTCGAGTTTTAGACCTAGAAGAAGAAGATGGCATTGGTTTAATATGCAAGTCAGTAGGCCTGAATACACCCTCAGAAGCTGGTGCCTGCACAGCGGCTCCGGACCCATCCAAGGTAAAGACATCCGCAGGTTCCACAGTTGAAGCATCTCGTGGCATATCGGACTCTGAATGGGTCTCAGTAGAGGCATGCGAATCTGAAGTAGCAAGGGGCTGCGAAAGTGCCTCAATGAGTACCGGCGAACTGGCGACTAGCTTAGGAGAAGCGTCGTCGGCAGCTTTGGATCTAGTCGGCCTGTCTCTGTCTTTATCTTTGCGTTTTTTCAGGTGGCCTACCAAAGACATATCTGGATAATTAAACAGAGTACCAAAATATTTAGAAGCGAAAATGTACAGACGATGAATAGTTTGTGATTTAAATAAGGCACAAAACCGACAGTGAGGTATGTGGTGGTCAGGGTCTAGGCAAGGAATACAGTACGAATGAAAATCTTTATGAGGTATTTGCTTTCCACAAGAAATACAATTATTGACTTTTACTGACATTGGATTGGAGCAAGAAAAAGTTTCCCCAATGGAGTACTTAGCCGGCCGACCGGCACTTGCGAACTGCTTCTGCTTCCCGGTACCGCACGGCAAGAAAGACTGATGTAATGGCATTGGCTGCATGCTTTATACCCCTGACTACCTGACGTCATGGAAGATGAGACAGCAACCGATGCAGGACCCAAGACTTTGATAATCAGGCTGACTGAGCAGATAACCCAAATGTGATGACTGCAACAGTGAAACACGAAGAACATCAGCAGTGGCAAACCCTGCCCTGGCTCTAGAAAACAAAGGCAAATTATAATGTCTTGTGAAAGTGTATACAGAAGACCATGTGGCAGCCTCTAAAATGTCTTTAGTAGGGACACCCCTTAAAAAGGCTGCAGAAGTGGAAGCTGCTCTTGTAGAGTGGGTCCTAGCCCATTGAGGAGGAACCTTGCCATGAAAGGAATAACAGAAAGTAAAACAATGTGCAATCCATTTAGAAATGGTTTGCTTAGAGATAGCTTTGCCCTGAGCTCCAGGGGCAGAACTGACCAATAGCTTTGCTGATTTCCGAAGGTCTTTAGTCCTGTCCAGGTAAAACCTGAGCTGTATGTGCACATCAAGAGAATGCAGGATCCTTTCACTACTATTTGGAGGAATAGGAAAAAGTAGGAAGGTGTATGGACTGATTAAGAGTCAGGCTAGAGACCACCTTAGGCATAAAAGAGGGACTGGTTCTCAGAGAGACATGATCTGCATGGAAGATAAGAAAAGGCCCCCACAGCCATCACAGCTTGCAGCCCCAAAATTCTCCTTGCTGAAGTTATAGCCAAGAGGAAGGCAGTTTTCCAAGAGAGAAACTTTAAATCTGCAGTGGCAGCTGGCTCAAAAGGAGGAAGAGTGAGTTTCTCTAAAACAAAATTAAGATCCCAGGCCAGAGTAGGTGCCCTTCTGGGAGGTTTTAAGTTGCAAGCACCTCTGAGAAACATTTTCATCAGTGGATGAGAGAAAATGGGTTGCTCAAAAGAACAATGAGCAGAAATGGCTGAAGCATGGATCTTGATAGAGGAAAAAGAAAGGCCACCTTGAAGCAAATCAGCCAAGAATTCCAGGATCTGAGGAAGAGTAGGCTGAGAAGAAAATTCCCCTCTAGCCTGCATACAATGAGAGAATCTTTCCCATTTTCCAGCTAAGGACTTCCTAGTGCTAGGCCTCCCGGCCTCCCAAAGTACGTCAACCACCTGCTGGGAAAGGGAAGAAGAAATGGATTGATTCATACAATGAGCCATGCTGCCAAATGGAGAGACTGAAGATGAGGATGTAGAATGTTTCCCCCTTCCTGAACCAAAAGATTTGGTTTCAGAGGAAGACGCCAAGGAGGAAATTGGGAAAGACTGTGAAGCAGTGGATGCCAATGCTGTCTGGGCCAGTCTGGAGCTATGAGAATGGTCCTTGGTCTTTCGGCCCTGATCTTCAATAATACTCTGGGAAGAAGAGGAAGAGGAGGGAAGGCATAAACTGACAGTAGCGTCCAAGGGAAGGACAGAGTATCCACTCTCCAGGCCTTGATGTGATGCTGTCTGGTGCAAAAAAGTGGTAGAAGGTGGTTGTCTCGGGAGGAGAAAAGAAGAAGGTGGTTGTCTCGGGAGGAGAAAAGATCCACCTGAGTAGTGCCCCAACATTGAATGATGCTGTAAAAGACTGCTCTGTTCCATTGCCACTCATGAGGATCCAGGGTCTGTCTGCTCAACTAGTCTGCCAAAACATTGAGTCTCCCTGGAAGAAACTGAGCTAGGAGATGCAGGTCCAAGGATGCTGCTGTGGACCAGAGAATCATGCTCTGTCTGCACAGGGGGTAAGAATGAGTCCCTCCCTGTTTGTTGCTGTACCACATAACTGTGGTGTTGTCTGTTCTGACAAGCAGAGTTCCTGGAGAAAGAAGATGCTTGAAAGCCAGTAAGGCCTGCTGAACTGCTATCAACTCCTTCAGGTTTATGTGCAAGTGTATCTGCTGGGCATTCCAAGTTCCTGTATGCATCTGCCATCCAGGTGAGCTCCGTGGTTAAGAACTTGAATGGCAGGAGGTGGGTGAAAAGGCATGCCTTTGTTTTGTAGACAGGCTGTCACCCACCGTAGAAACTCTGTCTGCAGACATGGAAGCAGAGGAATTATCATGTCCAGGTCCTGTGTGTGTTGACACCAAAGATTCTTGAGGTACCATTGCAATTTCCTCATATGCAGTCTGGTATACGGAATCATGAAAATGCAACAGGCCATGTATCCCAGAGCTTGCAGGTATTTCCTTGCAGGGCACTGGCACAGGCTTGCCAAATCCCTGAAGTAAACTGAAAGAGTTGCCTGCTTCTCCTGGGTGAGATATATTATCTGGGCAGCTGTGTTCAGACTCGCTCCCAGGAATATTATCTCCTTGGTTGGAACCATTTTTGATTTTTCCTCGTTGAGAGTGTATCCCAGGGAAGAGAGAAGAGTCTTTACAAATTCCAGATCCTTTAACAGCTGTTCCTGAGAATTTGCTTGAATTAGACAGTCATCCAAGTATGGATAAATCTGAATTTTCTTCTGCCTGCAAAAAGCAATGACTGGAGCCAGGCACGTTGTGAAAACTCTGGGAGCAGTAGATAAGCCAAAGGGCAGTGCAGAGAATTGATAATGTTGCTTGCCCACTCTGAAACGAAGGTATTGCCTGCTACTTTTCCTGATAGGGATGTGCAGATAAGCTTCTTTGAGATCCAAAGTTACCAGCCAGGAGTCCTTGTCTAACATTGGTAGCAACTGATGCAGAGTGACCATTTTGACCTTTGGAATTACCATGAAAGAGTTCAGAATGGATAGCTATAGGATAGGACGCCAGGTGCCTTATTTTTTGGAACTAAGAAAGGTCTGGAATAGAAGCCTTGGCCTACCTGCTGAGCAGGAACTGATTCTATTGCCCCAGATGTAACAGAGACAAAATTTGCTTTTCTACTTCTGCCCTTTGGTTTGGAGGAGTGTCCAGGAATCCTTTGGGCACTGGAAAGGTGTGGAAAGAAAACCGGTGCCCAAGGGATACAGTTCTGAGTACCCATTTGTCGTCCGTGATTGTGGAGCAGACATTTGCAAAAATGGCCAACCTTCCCCCTAAAGGAAACTCCGGGCAAGCAGGAACAGGCAGAAGTTGGACAGAGTCATTGAGAATGCTTGGCTTGAGATGTAAGCTTAGAACTTCCCACCTTAGAAGTGGAAGCATGCCATCGCTTAGACCTTTGAGGGGTAGCCACCTGCCCCCTAGAAGATTTGTAACCTCTAGTCCTAGAACAGTTCTGTCTGCTGGTATCAGGAAACATTCAACTCTTAGAAGGGTAATTCCTGTTGAAGCGAGGAGGTTGAACTTGCAGAAAGTCTTTAACTGTTTGCATAGACTTGGCCTTATCCTCCATCTTTTTTAGCACTTCCTCTGCTTTGCTGCCAAAAAGACTGTCCTTATGTAAAGGTACATCTAAAAGCTTAGACTTGACAGGCTCTGGAAGGGGCTGTTCCCTGAGCCAAGCATGCCTTCTGATAACAGATCCAGTAGCTGTCGCCCTGCAGGAAGCTCCTAGAATGTCAAAACCACAATGTAATGAATGTTTATTGACAACACTGGCAGAATTCAGCAAATCCTGCATATCCTTACTCTCTGCCAAAGAAGGCACACTTGCAATCTTTGACTTAATAGCCTCCAAGGTGTGCTGCTGATACTTAACATATGAAAAAGGCAATTAGTAGACCTAATAGCAAGAGTGGCAGAGGTATAAACTTTTTTACCCCACCTATCTAGGTTCCTAGATTCCCTGTCAGAAGGAACAGGATTTTTGGTAACAGTGGCCTTAACCCCTTTAGGCCCTTGAGAAATAACCTCTGGGTCAGCTAGCGGATTCCTAAAAAGAAACACATGAGAATCAGGGTCTCTATAGTACCTGTCAGGTTTCCTTGGATCAGGAGGAACAGAATTCAGAGTCAAGGAATTTTCCAGAAAAACATCATCAACCACTTCCAACACTGGAGGAATAGCCAGAGGCTTATGCTGAGGCAAATCCAAAAACTCCCTGATCCTTTTCTTAGATTGGGGATAATCCTGACTTTCCCATTTAAAATGCTCCCTAAGAGTATTCAAAGTATCACCAAAAGAGAAATCCCCTGATGGAGAAGCAGAAGGAATGGATTCCCCTGCATCTGAATCCTCAAAAGGAGAAAAAAACCTGAGAAACTTCCTCTTCATCAGCAGAAATGCTAGAAGTATCAGAACCTGAATAAGATAAAACTTCTGGAGAGAAATCCCTACCCCTTTTTGAAGGAGGAGGCTGTGAATCCCTAATAAGAGTCAAAAGGTCATTAGCTATCTTAACCATTTGAGATTGAGGGGAACGTGAGGAACCTGAAGCCTGTTTCTTCACAGGCTTATAACTGGAGGATTTACCTGCAAGTCTGAAGGATTCGGGAGGCTTGGCCCCCACTGAAGTCATGGTAGAGGTCATTGGTATGAGCATGCTGTCGAACAAAGAACGGAGGCCTCGGAAACTGGCACAGCTTAGCGACTCCGGATCCAGCTACAGAGGCGACAGGCGGAAGGTCAGAAGACAAAATGGAAGCCGGTGGCCTCGGGGACTCTGAAGTGGTCTCAACCGAGGCCAGCGGTTGAAAATCCGTGGACTGCAGGGGCTGCTTAGGTGCCTCACTGGCTACCGCAGGGCTGACGACCAACTTAACATCATCGAAAGACTTGACACTCTGAAGCCTGTCACGGTCCTTATCCTTACGCTTCTTAGGGATATCTGAAGCCTGAAGACAAGCAGACGCCATACCGACAAACTTAGGCCATACTCCAAAATGCTTAGCTAAAATCTTAGCTCGGCAACGAATAGTATGCGGATTAAAGGAAGCACAGAGATCACAATTAGGAACATCATGGTCAAGGTCTAAACAAATAATACAATAGGAATGAAAATCTCGATGGAAAATTTGCTTTCCACAGGCAAGACAATTATTAACTTTTTCTGACATTCATTAAGGCAAGAAAAGAGGATCCCCAACGGGGTACTTAGCTGTAGTTGGACTTCAACTTTGTAGTCGGAAACCAAAAAGGTAAACAGCCGACCGGCACTCATGCAAAAATGCTTCTGCTTTGGGGTCCGTGGTAAGGAAGACTGAGGAAGTGACGTCGGCTGCCTCCTTTTGTATTGGACGTTCTGACGTCCTTTACAACCGACGACAGCCGGTATATTTACTTATCTTTGTTATTCTGGCCAATCGAGGGCTACCAGGAGCCAGATAACCCATTGGTTAGGACTGCAACAGTGAAACACGATGAACATCTTATAAGTAATGACATGGCATTTAGGTCCAGAGAGGTCATAGGACCACTGTACTCGGCCCTTATCAGACACATCATAGAGTATAGTGCTCCTTTGGTATGTATCTGACCAGACACATGCATCAAATGGAACATCCACAAAGGTTCCTTACAAAAAGAATACAGGGAATAAACACAGTGTCCAATGCTGAGCGCCTCAAAGCCCTGTCTCTTTACTCAGTATCATACAAACTTCTAGGAAGTGATCTTTGTCTGGTGTGCAAGACATCCCTGGAGTCAATGTTTTAATGAACCTTTTGCACATCCACAAAACAAACAGTATCAGAACTACTAGATCAAAAGACATAAACATTGCTAACAACATAAACAGGACATGTTGGAGACACAGATACTTTTCTCATAGTATTTCTATTCTCTGGAACAGGCTCCCCATCCATGTGAAGTAGAGTTCCTCCATAACCCTATTAAAGTGCAACTTGGACCATAATGGATAATCAAAAATTCACTCCTGGTCTGGTGCCTATGTTTCTGATTGACAGAGGCAACCAGTAAATCACACCCTACATAAATCAAATTTGCAGGTCACATTTGGATTGCACAACGTCCCTAGAAGTTGTTGGCCTAGTATACACCTGTAGCAAACTATGAGACAATTCATCCAATAACTTCCTGCTAAAGGACTGGAACTTCTTATCCCTTGATTTGTGATTAACAGAGAAGACTCCTACTGTCCTAAATGCCTGCAAAGCCTATCTCAAAAACACAATAACATTGCAAATGTGCAGTAACCTAACTAACTCCTTTATGCAATACTATATTCTGTATATTTCACTCATCCTTTCTTATCTTTTCTGCTTGTGATACAGCCCAACTGTGTAACATGTACTTATTTTCTTATCATTTCTATAGCTTTTACTGTACAGACAACTCCAGCTTTATAAACACAAACTTCTCCCTCAGACTTTTGTCACTAGCTTTTTCTTGCTACATATTTTACCTGCAGCATATCCTGATTATTATTACTGCAACAACTGGAATACCTTCTGAAGCTATTCTTAATACTGCATTGTGTTTAAATCATACTACTTACGTTGCTATGTGTGTTCCTGCCTCTTGAATCAGTATGCAATTACTTTACCAAGTCTTCGATGACTAAATAAACGTTAAATACACAGCCGACCAATGGACTTATACAAACTAAAGGCAGAAGAAAAAATAGGAAGAGTTTTTATAGTAATCTAACTAAAGAGGAGAGAACATTATGAGATAAACTGAAGAATTATACAACAATTCGGAGTATGAAGCCTGATAAAGGTGGGGGGATTGTACTTTTTGACTCACTTGAATATTCCAGAGTTATGTTTGAGCTCCTAATAAATAACAAGACTTATCTTCCGGTCTCTATCATTGAAATTAACATCAATTACAGGCATATCAACTACTTGTTAGATGAATATCTGTTTCAAAGATTGTCCCAGGATTTATTTAACTTTCTCAATGTGAAATTTCCATTAATAGCCACCATTTTTGGTATACCAAAAATTTACAAAGATGTGGCTAATCCCCCTTTTAGGCCCATTGTCTCTGGAAGGAATTCAGAGACATATCCATTTGGAGTAGTCATTGACAGATGACTAATGCCAACTTACAAGATAGTTGAACATTTTCTTATAGATTCCTGGGAATTTTGGGGCAGGATAAAGCACAACTTATGGGCTGATATTACTTTTCTCACAACTGATGTTACTGATTTATTTTCATCAGTTCTGAGGGAAGACGGTATGGAATTTTTTTATGAGAGTATGCTAAGGCTACTCTCTCTAGATATTGACACTATTAATTTAATTATAGACCTCATGAGTTTAGTATTAGACAACAACTTTATTTTTTTTGAAGGGTAATATTTTAAGCAAATTAAAGGAGTAGTGATGGGGGCACCCTGCTCCCCAATATATGCCAACTTAGTCTTGTTACAATAGGAAAATAGAACTATTCTAAATAGTAATTTTTAAACAATTTATTCATATATATGTGAGATACCTGGACAATATATTTATTTTATGGAAGGGACCTGTCCGGGAAATTGAAAATTTTATGATATATTTAAATAATTCCTCTGCGTTTTTAAAGTTCACCCACAATCACACCTCTGAAAGCATTAATTTTTTGGACACAACCATTATCAACATGGGTGAAGGTTTCAAGTCCAGATTATATAGAAAGCCTACATTCAGCAATTCGTATTTGGGGTATAATAGTAACCACCCACCTTGTCAGAAAAAGAGCATAGTCAAAGGTCAAATGATAAGAGTAGCAAGGATGACCTCCGATTTTGTGGACGTCAATGCTGAATTAGAATTGATGGCCATGATTTTTTTATCAAGAGGTTACACCATGCATCTTGTTAATGAAATAAAGTGGTACATTCTGTCACAATGGGGCAACAAATATAAACCCCTTTTGGGCATGGATCTGTTGCAATCCGCGCAAACACCACAATCCGGGGGGGGGGGTATGAGAGAGCATTGGTATTGGGTTATGGTTGTCAGACTAAGAAAGTTAAGCAGATTTTTTTTGGAAAGGTGGAAATTATTAAAAAGTAACTATTTTTGCCATATTAGGTCCTACACCTATGTTTGTGTATAAGACATCCTTTAATTTTAAGCAACTCTTTGAAGGTGATGTTATGACAAGGTATTTGTAATGCAAAGGAAACTTTTAAGTGTGGGTCCTACAACCAATGTCCTTATATTTTGCAAGCACATTCTATCACCCAGGAGAACAAAATGTGGCCAAGGATTAGTTTTATCAGAGGACATTTTCTGATAAAAGGGGTAGTATATATGTTGAAGTGCTGCCAGTGTCCCGCTTTCTATATAGGCAAAATGGATACAGCCTTCAGGAAGAGGATCTATCACCTATCTATCATGTTTACTAAATATCTGTGATTTGTTTTTTAGTAATACATGTTTTGGTTTTAAATTAGCTCTTTTGGAGCAAGTTAAATGCAATCATTGGGGTGGCGATATGAAAACCCTTCTTGAGATTAGGGAAATTAAATGGCAGATAAAATTGGGTGCCAGTTTCCCTCCAGACATTAAAGATGTTATTAACTTACAACCTATGCTTAAGATGAGATCAAATAAATGTTTATAATTTTGTTTTATAAGAATGAATTTACATATTTCTTTGTATTTATTTGTAACTCATTTTCAAGTGTTTTTATTTAGTACTGGATGCCTTAAAATGTTAACTGGACCATGTATTAGTACTTAGTTGTTCATCACCATGAGTATAAAAGAGTGGATGCATCAATTTTATTTTGATTCTGAAGAAGTCCAGGTCAATGGACAAAAGGGCTTAATTCAGTCTGTTTTTACTTTACTTGCTTTTAAATACAAATTTTTAATTAAAATCATTTTAAAGTTACACTGAGTCCATTGGTTGGGTGTGTATTTAAAGTTTATTCAGTCGTTTCTATTTTCTCTGCATCTAACATGTATATTTTTTGTGCTAAGTCTTTATATGACTGCTATTTGTCGTACAATGATTTTTTTTCTGATATTGCATATTGATTTTTGTATAATACCATTAACTTTTTTCTCCATTTCTTTTCCTGGTTCCCACTGAAAATGGTCTTTGTCCAGTAGTGCTTACTCTGTTAAAATGTTAGCAAATAAATACACTGCAACAATTAATTTATTGAAAATGTCATAAAACAAACAGCATGTTTTCCAACTTTGCTGCTAATAACTTTTTTATCCTAATTTTCAGAAAATACTTAAAATATACCTGATACCCAGACAATAATGTCTAATTGATATTTCAGAAGAAAGAGAAAGATATTTAAAGATATAGGCTGGTATACATAGTTATTATGCAGAAGCAATAAGAACTTCTGCACTGCCCGAGAATGAATGTTTTGTCAGAGACTGAACGCATCTAAGTCACAATTCATAGATGCCACTTTGTGATGGTCATGAATAAGCATAAGCAAATTAACTCAAAATGAGACGTAAATGTGAAATGATGTAACCCAGTGAATGCCAATGAAGCATTATCTCCCTTATTTGTGATTCACAGTGAAATGTTTCTGCTTTTCTGTGCCATCCGCAGATAAGTTATCTTAAAGGGAGTCTCACCAAGCCTTATCTACTTTGCAGTCCATAAAAATGCTGTCACATCTGCAAGCCTTGCTATTTCCCAATGTGAGCTGCTTGTCTTGGCTGAGCCAAAACTACTTGCACCCAACAGCACTCTAGAGCCAAGAAGGTGGAGATATCGGTAGAGGATAACTCACTATAATTTTGATAATCAGGGGATACTTAATAGGTTTTGAGTGGCCAGGGTTATTTTAAGGGTCTTATTGAGCATGTATGACTCTCATAAGGGTAGTGGAAGAATGTGTGTACTTCCTATCCTATCCTATCCTATCCTATCCTGTGGATACTAAGGTATGTTAGAACCCTCACTATATTTGTCATGGGGACCCTTCAGAGACAGACTGGAGACACAACTGGTTATCCCCCAGATTTATGCCTTGGGGATACTGCAGCAGTTCTTGGATGCACTCTTGGCATTTATGGATCAGTACATTTATTTGCTGGTGTCACCTCTGGAAAAAGCAAGGACTATGAATGCCTTTTATGGGGTGGCATGTTCCCTTTTAGTACTCTGTGGTACAGATTGCACCCAAGTTGCAATTAAGGCTCCATCTGGTCCACTGGTGGAGAGGTACCACAAAAGGAAGGGCTGCCATTCCATCAATTACCAGGTAGTGTGTGATGCATCAGGGTGCATCACCAAAACCTCTGCCCAGCATCTTGGTAGTACAGATGATTCCCATATCTGGTACACTAGTCCACTCATCCTCCTCTTCCTACAATGTTGGATGCCCAAGTGTCATCTTGTTGGTAAATTTAAAAAAAATCTCTTTTTTCTATTGAATTTAACTAGTTATTCATGGTAAAATGCACTTCTGAATACTAAACCACTTTTCTTTGCCCTCTTTCTCCCTTTTTATGTGGGTCAGATAATACTGGAGATTCACTGGAGCCATGGCTCATAACTCCAGTAAGAAATCCAAGTGGAGCTTCAGAAGACACCTACAACACATCCCTTTCCCAGACTTGTACTGTCATTGAGAGGGACTTCTTTGGCCTCCTGAGAGTCTTTTTAGGAGCTTGGATAAGTCTGGGGGTGCCCTTCAGTATGACCCAGCTACTGTGTTCAGGATATTTACTGCATGTCGCTTTCTGCACAATGTGATCATGCACCAGTCTGTTGGTGAACTGACCCAC
Source organism: Protopterus annectens (assembly GCF_019279795.1). Lineage (NCBI taxonomy): Eukaryota > Metazoa > Chordata > Ceratodontiformes > Protopteridae > Protopterus > Protopterus annectens. The sequence continues at coordinate 377,519,865 of NC_056731.1, forward strand.
GCTGTCACTGCAGTTCCTAGTTCCAGTCCTACTTTGACTAATGATAACCAGCTGACAGCAGAAGTAAACAACCACATGCAGCAGGTTCATGCACGACACACCAATGTGAAGGTAAACAGGTGGTGTGTAGTCCAGAACTATGGACCATGGCAATCAGGTTAGTGTTTTTCTTTAAAAAAAATACAGAATATAACTGATACTTGCAGTGATATCTGTGAGATATGTTCTGTGGTGCATGGTTTTACTGTCAATGTTCTTCAGACATTCTGACATTCATGAGAATGTTCTTCAGACATTCCTTCTCATCTTTAAATATTTTTATTTTAATTCAGAACAGTAACTCATATTACTGTTTGTAAAAGTCATGTCTGAGAGCTCAATGACATCTGTTCAGTAATGTCATAAGGCATCATATAAGCAACAATCACATTTTTAACTGTTTTGCAAAATACATTCTAGTGAGGTGGTGTCCCTAACTATGCATGTACTGAATATCCTAAAGTGATACAATTAGTAAAAAGTGTTACTTCGGTATTTAACATAAGTTCATACCTTTCAACTGAATGAAAATGTACTTTATATATATATATATATATATATATATATATATATATATATATATATATAGTACAAGGCACATATACCATACCATCTTACTTTGCTCTCACTGACTGCATTAAGTTAGATACGTAATACTTTCAAATCAAGACATTAACTAGTACTACCACTGTTCTAATTATAAAAGTTTACCATGAAACTATGTATTACTTTATATTACTAATGAAGGTTTATGTCCCCCTATTGGTCTGTCTTCATACTACTACAAAATAATGTAATGTACTATGTATATATTGTATTGTGTTTCAAACAACTGAATACCATGACATTTATTAACTAGTCTTGATATTATGAATGCTTTACTTCCACTGCATTGTGCTGTCTTCATACCACTGTAAAAAATGTCTATTTTAAAGTTGTAATGTATTGTGATGCTGTTTAAACACCTAAATGTATCTGTAATTGCATTTCTGCTTGGAGCTTTTCTCCCCGGGCCTCTGCTGAAAAAGGGCCTTGGGCCCAGTCAGACACCCCGGCTAACAAATGTAAAATAAAAATATATACACACACACACACACACACACACACACACACACACACACACACACACACACACACACACACACACACACACGTATATTTATTTTTTTTTATATTATACATTTTTTTTCAGTTTAGAGTGTGTTATATATTGAGGTACTCCACATCAGATTATTTTATTTTGTCTCACACAATAATTTTTGGCCTCAGAGACAAAGAGTATCATGATTTGTGCAGTGGTGTTTACATGGCAGGATACTCATTTAAATCTGTAATTTTCTCATTACTGTATTTCCATATAAACAATGTATATTCCAACTTTTAAATTGTAGGAAACTGCCAGCTCTAACACTGGTTATGCATACAGCATTGCTGTTAATAACACTGGTTATACATACAGCATTGTGTTAATGACTGCAATCATATGTTATTACATTCAGATTTCCTTCTACAGTTGAATGCGGTTTTTAATACTAGCATTACAGGAATGAAATGCACACAGCTGAAAACTGTCTTAAGCCCCCCACCCACAGCTTTTGTTTTTTTACTAATTTGTTTAAACGCCACCAGTGGACGATGTCAATGTTATTCAATTCCATGGCATACTTGTTCGTTATACTTTGTGATAGGTCTGTTATACATTTGCTGTAGGTTTCCAGCACATGTATTAAAGTAAATAAATCTCTTAAAGCCTATAGATGGTGGCATAGCTTCCTTTTAAAATACTAAACACTATATATGCTACCTGTGATTCTTTTTTGTATAGTTTAGTTATACAATTGCAGTAGGTTTCCAGCACATTGTATTAAAGGAAATAAGTCTCCTGAAGTCTATGGATGGTGGCATAGCTTCCTTTTAAATTAATAAACAGAGTATATGCTACCAGTAATTATTTTTGTATATAAAAGGGTAGGCACTGTATTCCATTACTCAAGTGTTCCTATGCACCAAAGATTTATGGAAAGGGTGGACTCAGCTTCCTGTTGCTGTAATTTTAAAACATACTGCAGCCTAGAAGTGTTAAAGTCTTGAATTGTTCTTCTGGTTGCTTAATTTGATATACAGACCAGTCCTGCTCTGTTTTGTTGAATTTGATGGCACCTCAACATGCTGACTAGTTAAATGGATGAAATCGGATTAATCTATGCATGACCTGTTACGATGTTACTATTTATTATAGCATTATCAACACCAGGTATTCAATCTCATAATACTCTCTGTTATCTTTTTTTAGAGGGTAACCATCCCATCTGAAACAATGCTTTCCCCTCCCCAGTCTTAAAGACCTGTCTTCTTGTGTGCGGCAAAGGAACATTTAACTACTCTTCCAGTACCAGGCACCCATGCTATTCCACAAGGAGAAACAAACCAAGATAAAGACATTGTAGGTGCCTAACTTCCTAGCCACTGTGGAAAAACATAAGACTGTCTGATGCTTATATAAAAACTACTAATTTAATAGAATCAGGGGAATCAAAGACAACAATAAATGGCAATAGACTGGGTTTTATTAACCCATGCTGATCCGGCAAGCATTCCACCAGGGACAACAGCTGCTTAGTTCACCTTCCCTGCACCAATATAAAAGCATCCATTCTCACCCCATATCATCCCTAATTCTAAGCAGAAACCCTAAAAAATGGCAATCGTACATTCCGCTCTAATTAATCTCACCTCCTACTATACCTACTTTTAAAGTTAACCAGACCACACCACTTCAATCCAATTAGCCTATCTCTCCCACTCAACACCTAAATCCACACCCACTCCCCATTACACCCTCCACCCTTCCCCCAGGTTTACCATTCACCCAATCCCAACACTTACCTCACCACCTTAGACCCACCCCAACATCCTTAATGTCTCTCCATAATCTCTCTAATAACACCCATTACAGTCAACACTAAGTAGCTACTTCCATTAACCCACCCACCCACCTCACCTCCCCACACTACAATGCTTTCAACAAACATCCTACCACAAATCACTGCCCTACTTTGTCTACTCCTCCTACTTTACCAAGCCACCACCTATTAAAAACTCCAAATCACTAACATCCACTCTCCAAACCACCCTTATAACTCAAACCAAAGCACACCCAGCTCTAACATATACATCTCACCGCAACTATACAATAACTCCAATACACTATTCTTCACTTTCAAATATGCCCACACACAAACACAACACACACTAAATAAATATGCCAGATTGTTATCCAAAATCACTCACCATTTTCTACACTCACTCACCCAAATAAAACTATGAGGGGATATACATCCTAACTCAGGCCCCCTACATTCCACTCCCCGATACACTAACCCAAGCCCCCTACTACCAACTGTCCACCTCACAAAAAATGCAACCAAACATTACCAGAGCACTTTTTCACCAACAGCCCTATTACAAAACTCAACAACTCTGACCTGTTAATTATTAAGTATTATAAACCAAGTAGATGAATTCCATGCTACCCTTGCTCTCTACTCACCCTATACAGATGTCTTAATGGAAACCAGGCTGAAATCCCATATAAAAATTGAAGAAATTTTAACCCAAGGATACAACATTATAAAACTTGACAGAAGAAACAAGCAGGGTGGAGGAATTGCAATCATGTTCAAAGATGCTCTCAAATTAGTCCGACTGAACTATTTACCACCAGACCTTGCCAACTCTGAAATATTAACACACCTGCAAATAAATTCCCAAAAAACTATAATAATAAACACCACCTACTTCCCTCCTGGAAATAACCAATCCAACATAGAAAACCTTTTCTGCCGGTCATCTGCAACATTCAACCAAAAAAACAATAATCCTGGCAGACTTTAATCTAGACTGGCTCACCTGCTCCTCTGATAACCCCTCTAACTTTATTAACCTCTACAACTTCTCTCAAACTATAAACTCCCCCACCTGCACAGATAAACACAGAAACAAACACTAAATCCTGGAATAGATACTAACAAACAAGTCCAATCTTGGCCACCAAACAGGCTGCCTTCCAGACAGCCTGTGACCATTTATCAACCTTCCTTCTTAGGCAGTGGATATGTACCCCAAATAACATCATATGTAAACACATCTGCAGAAAAAAAAACTTCTCCCCTACCATATTCAGTACACTTCTTCAACAATACGATTGGTATCCTTTAAAACAGCTCCAGCTGGACCTCGCAGTTCAACATTTCAACCATACATTCCTCCATATATTAAATAACCTAGGCTCCCTTAAGAAAAATTCATATCTAAGTTTAACAATTACCATGGCTCACTAAAGATACCAAGCTATTACTCAAACAGAGGGTCACAGCCCTTTCACTATACCAAGGATCCAAAAACAAAGAAAGCCTTATTTCATATCAACAACTCAGAAATCTGGCCAAAAAGCAAATCAAAAATGACAAAAAGTCATACTATCGTAATGACAAAAAGTCATACTATCATACAACCTAACAAAAACTCCAGAACAACCCCACAAACTTTTGTTTAAGTATCAAACAACTCCTTAATCCAGGGAGATTCACCACCCCAACACCCACCTCCTCTAATACTAGTGATAGCACAACATCCCAATTCAATACACATTTCATCAAATCCATAACATCCCTTATAAACAATAATACCGGCACACCCTTAACAGTCCCAAACACTCCAGGATCTAACCATAACTTTTTCTATTAAGCCCATACAAATTCACTCCATAAAAAACTCCTACACAACTTAAAACCCTCAGCTCTTGCAGCCGGTCTGCTCCCTAAAGAATTTCTGAAACTAGCTGGCGATTCCATCTCTTATCCTATCTCAATACTAATCAACAGCTCTATTTCTGAACAATACGTACCTAAGCTCTGGAAAATATACCATATTACCCCTTACACAAAAGTGACTCTTCTACAGACTTCTCAAACTACAGACCCATTGCTATTCTCCCACTCCTAAAAAAAATTCTGTTAAAATGCATCCCATAAACAACTTCTTGACTACTTAAGAATAACCTCTTATCTAATTCCCAACATGGTTTCAGACCCAAGAACAGTGCCACTACTGCACTAATAAATTTCACTAATACTGTGAACCTCCTCAAAAATCAAGGCCAACATGTTTCATCTATTTTCCTTGATATGTCAAAAGCCTTCGACCAAAAACTACTCAAAGAACTCTTAACATAGAACCTCACCCGACCTTCTCTATCTTGGTTTCACAGCTATCTTTCTGACAGGCAAAAGTCAGTCAAGTGGGATAACAATGTCTCCCCTCTCATACCCATCCCTGCTGGAGTACACCAAGGTTCTATCCTTGGACCTCTGCTTTTCACCGTATTTACTAATAACCTTAGCACTACCACTCGCCTAGTCTCCATCACACAATACACTGATGATTCCTCCCTCATCTGCTCTGCCCCTACCCTTCTTGAACTTCAAAAAAAAAACCACAAAGGGCACTACATGACACAGAAAACTATCTCATTGATCACCAACTAATACTCAAACCAAATAAAACAAAACTAATGGTTTTCTCCAATATCAAATCTAAAAACAACCCCCCATTATCTACTCTTCCAACAACAGTAAAATCAAAGCTGTAGAACAAACAAAACTTCTAGGTGTCACAATAGACAAGTGTCTAAAATTTGACAAGCACATAGCACTAACCATCAAAAAGGTACAGATTACTGTTGATGGTAAGGTATGGTTTGGCTCTGTAAAGTAAGCCAAGTATAGATTATCCACAGCCAGAACACATCTACTATCAACCCTCCTATACTCTGCTCACATCTTTACCAACCTACTAAAAACAGAAAAATAAACTGGAGACCTGCTACAATAAAACAGACAAGTTTGCTACAAACCAACCATATAGATCACACCACTGGACTGCACTTCAGTAACTCAACTGGACTGAACTACTCAACCTATTATCCCTGGACCAACTAACCACTGCTCACTCCATCATCTACCAACCGGAAAACTGCCCTGCTCTCAAAGACCTAGTTCAAACAAATACTAACTGCAGATCCCTAAGGTCCTTTGATAAACTTCTACTAAAGGTCACTAAATTCAACAACAACTTTGGGGACTCCCTGTTCAGTAACAAAGTGTCCAACACCTGGAATTCAATACCCCAACACATCCTAAACACTACAAATGCTCAAATTCAACCAGCTTCTGAAAGAGCACCTAACCAATCACTGGCTATGCTTCTGCTTCTCTCCTGGCTAATTACACACCAATACCTACACCAACCCCATATTCCAGCTATAGCTTCCACCACCAGGACCCTCTCTTATTATTGATGTTTTTACTCAAGCAGTGACAATTATTCTAAAGTTGCAAAAACGTATATACCACTCATGTTTTCCTCTGTCTCTCACCACTGCATCAAATTCTTCACTCAATACATATAGACTACATTAAGCATGTTTATCAGTCTATCTACACTTTCTCAAACACCTATCTGGTCTCACCTACACCTATATTCCCATCAACATATCTTATGTTCATAGGTTCATAGGTATTTACTAGGCTACCTGCCCGACAGCATTTATAAGCCTAGCCAGAGTGTGTCAGCTTTCACCACCCCATTGATTAATTAACTGATCCTCTGTCAAGCAGAGCCAATGAAGTGATCCCAGGGGTGTATTTTCTGTTACCCATCCACTCGTCAAGGTTTCTCTTGAAGAGTGTTAGTGAGGGGCTCTGCCTAATGTAGTCTGGAATTTTGTTCCAAAGCATGGGGAGTCTCTGTGACAAGAATCTATCTCTCCAGCATGTTCTATTTATTGTTGTGGTGAGGTTTAGCTCACTAGAGCTCGTGGCTCGCAGTGACTTGGATTTCTTTAGGTGGAGCATGTCCATCAATTCTGAGTTGGACATGGCTTTGTAATAAAGGCAGAGATCACCTCTGAGTAAGCGATATGCTACTGAGTACAGCCAGAGATTTTCAGCCGGGCTGCATAGGACATATGTTTGAGGCCAGTAATCCTCTTGGTGAGGTACTTTTGTGGTCTTTCCAGCTGCTGGAGGCGTCTTGTGAGGTACATCCCAAATGGGGCATTGTACACTAGGATGGGTCTGATGAGTGACGAGTAGAGGGGCACTATAACCTCTTTATTTCTAGATGCAAACCCTTTAGTAATTAGATGGGCCACATAGAAGGATTTCCTACCTACTTTGGCAATATGATTGTCAAAGGAGAGATTACTATCTACCTGGGTCCCCAGATCTCTTATAACCTCTTCTGTATTAAGGGGGTTTTTGTTTTTCCCAAATGGGATGACTATGCATTTTTTGGCATTTAGCTTGAGGCCATGACTTTGACACCAGGTGTCAGTCTCAGTAAGGTCCTTTTGGAGGATGTCCATGTCAACAGGAGAGTTAATTATGGCTCCCAGTTTATAGTCATCGGCGGACTTGGTTAGCCATAGTCCTCCTGTGTTTGCCTGTACTTCTGAGAAGTATATGCCGAACAGTAGGGGTCCCAGGACCGAGCCTTGCGGGACACCACTTGTGACTGGTTTAGAGTCGGACCTGAAGCCCGCTATTCTTACCGTGTGAGTTCTGTCTGTAAGCCAGTTGGCAACCCATATCGTGACGTAGGGGTTTATGTTCAGGCTGGTGAGTTTTTCTGTAATACCCGAGTGGGGAATGGTGTTGAAAGCCTTGGCGAGGTCAAGGCAGGCTGTGTGAATCACCTTTCCCTCGTCTATGGCCTTGGTGACTGTCTCAAAGAAGTCAACCAGGTTTAGTAGGAATGATCTCCCCTTAACAAAGCCAAACTGGGTCGGGTGAAGTGTTTGGAGGTTCCCAATGTCTTTGTTAATGAGTTCCATGATGATGCACTCCATAGCCTTGCAGACCAGGCTAGTCAGGTTTATGGGGCGATAGTTACCGGGGTCAGTTGTGGCCCCTCCTTTGTGGAGTGGAATAACCGTTGCTGTGCACCATTCTATCGGCACATAGCCTGTGGAGAGGCTGAGGTTGAACAGCGTGTTTAGGTGGGGGGGGGGGGTTAGCTAATTCTGTAGTTCGTGCAAGATGCAGCCTGGGACACCATCTGGCCCCATTGAAGCTGTGTTTTTGGCTTTTGAAAGGGCTGTTTTCACCTGTGCATCTATGATTTCCGGGACACTGTGAGAGGGGGGTGAAGTTTGCACCAAATCTATCTGCCAGGATGTTGGCAATATCAGTAGGTTCAGTATATTTTGTGCTATTTTGCACTAGTTCAGTGCATATCTGCGAGTTGCCACTTAGATTCTTAACATAGCTAAAGAAGGCTTTGTAGTTATCTTTTGAATCCTTGGCAATTTTTCTTTCAAAGTTAGCCTTGGATGATTTTATGAGGGACCTCAGTTTCTTACTGATACTGATCAGGGATGGCTTTCCTTCTTGGGATTTGCTTTTTTTCTGAGCTAGTTTCCTCCTTCTATTGTATAGATTGTTTATGGCAGGGGTCCACCAGACTGGTTTCCTTCTTTTAGAGGAGTGAGTCTTGGTTTTGCTAGGGATGACACGATCCATGCATCCTTGTAGGTGCTCATAGAGTGCATTTGTAAAGGTTTCTGTATCTTGGGCAGCATTATTCTTTAGCGTGGGGGCTGTGAAACTTACCACCTCTGTCTTAAGTAAAGTGAAGTTTGCTTTAGAAATGTTTTTTACTGTGGTTTCTTTAGTTGGGGGTGGTGGTGGGATGTGAACATCCAGAGTGATTAGTTTATGGTCTGCTCTAATGAGTGATGGGTTGACCTCCGGTGTGGAACACCTGTCGCCCATGTTGGTGATGACCAGGTCCAATATGTTTTCACCTCTGCTAGGGGAGTTTACCAGCTGATCCAGGGCATTTGAGTTAATGAATTCCAGGAAGCGCTGGGCCTGGGAGTTCGTACTCAAGTAGTTTTCTCAGTTAATGGTAGGGTAACTGAAATTGGTCAATATCAGGGTGTTTGGTAGGACCTTCATATATTTCAGTGTTTCCAGAAAGGTTGAGTGGTGGTCCTGGGTCATGAAGGGTGATCTGTAGCAGGCCACAATTTGCATTGCAGATTTGCTCGATGTTAGTTGCACATGGATGATCTTAGAGATATCATGCTGCGTCACTAACCTGGAGGTGTAGGTATCCTTGATGAATATGGATACACCCCCTCCTTTTGTGTTTCGGTCCGTGTTCTGTGGCCGAAACATGTGGTATGAGTTGTAGCCCGGTAGTGCTGGGGTGCTCTCTGGAGCCTTGAACCAGGTTTCAGTTACTGCACAAATGTTGACGTTCTCTATAGGAGTGCTTCGAGCATGTGCATTTTGAGATTTAAACTCCTGGCGTTGAGTAGCATAACCCTGTGTTTTTTGTTAACTGTGCTGTTTACAGAGGTGGGTTTGACTTTTGAACCTTGCCTACAAAAGGCACTATGGGGGCAGCAACAGCCTTGGTCAGTATTCGAAAGCCTAGGGGAGACGGGTGCAATCAGTCTCTTGCGAAGCAACGCGGCTTGTCGAGCATGTCGTCCCAGGCTGACAGACAGTGGATCCCCTTTGAATGACACCAGAAGCTTAGCCAATTGTTAATTTGTTCTTTATACTGAGGTATCACTCTTGGTGAGGGCAGGATGCTACTCAGGGTTAGGGTCATACCAGCCTGGGCTACATGATCAGAGAGCTCTTCCATGTTTCTTTTCATGCAGTCCAGGGAGGTACATCTCAGGTCATTCACACCAACATAAACAATGACAGAGTCATATCTGTACCTGTTCTGGAGTGACCTGAATGCTTGTGTCATGTGGCAGATTCTGGCTCCCGACAGGTAGCTAACAGTAACCTTCTGCTTGTCCAGCCTAGTGGGTGGGTCGTTAGTGTGCCTGACTATAGAGTCACCTATTACTAGTGTGTTACGTATGTTATTTCGCCTTAAGGGCTGTGATTGTGCGGCACACTGATTTTGTGTTTCATGTGTTGTCTGGTTTGTGACGGGAGGTGCAGGTTGTTTGGGTGTCTGCTTTGGAGGTCTCTGATGCTTTTTCAGGTTTTTATTTAGAGCCTCCGAGTATAATTTTGTGTATTTATGTATATTTTTTACCAGTGCTGGTTTAGTAGGTCTATGTGTGGCTGGAGGTGTGGTGCAAGTGTTAACCTTCTTCTCTTGACTGTCTGTTCCAGTCTTGGGTGGAGAGAGCTTAGCCTCCAGTTTGGCTGTATAATTGCATCTCTTGCATATGTTAGTATTTTGTGGTAGGAGGAGAGGGTTGTCTGTGTACACAAGGAAGTTGTAACATTGCCTCAGAATACCCAGATTCACCAGCTGGACTGGAGAGTACACCTGAAATTGTCCTTTGGTCATGCCTGAATAGTAGGGTGAGCTGCTTAGTCGCTTGGTTGGTGAGGGGTAAATAAAGAGCCTTGCCCTGCTGGGCAATCAAGTGTCAGGGTATATTAGTACTTGCTTTTAGCTCTGAGCAAGTGCTGGGCTGTAGGATGCTTTTTGAGCGCTTAGGTTGAGAGTTAGACTAGTTTCAAGGGAAAAACTGAAGAGGAGACTTAGTGGCGCCGGGAATAATTTAACCCTAGCTAACTGGTGCTGCCTGGCGTGCAAAACCGTGCAAACGTGGTTTTTATAGCAGGGAAATGAAAGAGATAGAAATTAGGCCAAAATGGCCAATAAACTACATCCTGGATTTGTTTTAAAGTAAATTTATACTGTTTTGCCTGTTCTGCTACTTTTATTTGCTATATGTACAATTCTTCAATAACTTCTATTTTTACTAACTTAGCATTTATGTTAACTGGTAAAGCAAAAATATTTGTAATGTGTATTTCTAATCATATTTTTATTCTGCTGAAATATGTATTTTTTTTTCTTCATCATGTTTATTCTGCTGTATTCACTTGATATTAGTTGGAGCTTTTCTCTACTGAAAATGGGTTCCTGGCCCAGTCAGACATTATCTTGTAAATAAATGTAAAATAAATCAAATAAATTAACTTATTCCTTTTCCAGTTAAACACTGATGTATGTTTGTGTAAATCAAATTCTAAGTAACAGAAATGTCACACTTGATTCACAGTAGGTCAAGACCAATCTCCTAAACGTAGGTTAAGCCATAGTGCAAGTAATTTTGAAGAGGGGCAGTCATGAGAGCTGGATATTGAGTTCATAGGTATGTATTAGGCTAATGGCCTTGGAGCCTTTACAAGCCTAGTCCATAGGATTACCCTGGCATCGTGCCACCCGACCTTAGTTCCCAGTGCCTCTGTCAAGTAGAGCCACTAGAGTGATCCCAGGGGTGAATTTTTTCTATTTCCCATCCACTCATCAAGATTTCTCTTGAAGAGGGCCAGTGAGGTGCTCTGCTTGACCTGTATGGGAAGTCTATTCCATAGCATGGGCAGTCTCTGGATTATGAACCTGCCCCTCTAGCATGTTCTGTTGAATGTGGTAATGAGGTTGAGGTATCTGGAGCGCGTGGTGCAGAAGGATTGGGATTTCTTTAGATGTAGCATTTCTAACAGATCTGGATCAGAAATGGCTTTGTAAGTGAAGCAGAGATCACCTCCAAGTAGGAGATATGAGACAGAGAAGAGTTTAGAGTTTTTCTTTGTCTGTCCATATAGGACAAGTATTTAAGACCTAGGATCCTCTTTGTGAGGTACTTTTGCGGCCTCTCCAGTTGTTGCAGGTGTTTAGTGAAGTACATGCCAAATAGGGCACTGTACTCAATGATTGGCCTAATGACGGAAGAGTAGAGGGAGACAATGACCTCTTTCTTTCTGGATGCAAAACCCTTAGTAATGAGATGTGCCACACAGAAGGGCTTTCTGAGCACAGTGGCAATGTGGTGGTCAAAAGAGAGGTTGCTGTCAACCTGTGTTCCCAGATCTGTTATAATGCCTTCTGTGTTCAGTGGACTACCACTGATGTGGTAATTCATGGGAACCGGGTTTATCCCAAGGGGGATGACGACACACTTTTTGGCACTGAGCTTAAGGCCATGATTCTGACACCAGTCGTTGGTCTCAGTGAGGCCTTTCTGTAGGATGTCAACATCACTTGGGGAGTTAATAATAGCTCCCAACTTGGGATTGTCTATGAACTTTGTCAGCCAGAGTCCCTTCGTGTGGGCCTGGACTTCAGAGAAGTAAATACCAAACAGGAGATGACCCAGGACTGAACCCTGTCGGACTCTACTCTTGACTGGTCGGCAGTCTGATTTGGAGTCAGGTACTTTCACACTGTGGGTTCTATCAGTGAGCCAGTTTGCAACCCAACTAGTGATATAGGGGTTGATACCTAGCTTAGTAGGTTTTTCTACGATTCCTGAGTGGGGAATGGTATCAAAGGCCTTGGTCAGATCAAGGTAGGCTGTATGATCCACCTTGCTTTCATCCACAGCTCTGGTGACCGACTCAAAGAAGTCAACCAAGTTGAGCAGTCATGATCTACATTTCACAAAACCAAACTGTGTGGGATTCAGAGTTTGGAGATTCCCTATATCCTTGTTTATTAGGTCCATGATGACGTGTTCCATTGCTTTGCACATCAGACTCGTCAGGCTAATGGGGTGATAGTTCCCAGGGTCTGTAGTCATTCCTCCTTTGTGGAGAGGAATGACTTTAGCAGTGTGCCATTCGGTAGGGACAAAGCCTGAGGTGAAGCTGTGATTGAACAGGGCATACAGGTGAGGTGCCAGTTCACTTTGTAGTTCATGTCAAACACAGCCAGGGATATTGTCAGGTCCCATAGAACCTATATTCTTGGCCTTGGACAGTGCTTTTTTAACCTGTGCAGCAGTAATACTGGGTGCCTGGCAATCTACTGGTATTGTGATTTGTCCTTGGGGGGGGGGGGGTAAAGTTGACACTGAATCTGTCGGCCAGTACACTGGCAATATCAATTGGCTCGGTATAGGAGGTACCATTGTGCAGTAGCTCAGAGCAAATCTGGATATTGCCGTGGAGATTCTTTACATAACTATAGAAGGCCTTGAGGTTGTCTTTACTATGTGCTGCAATACTGTTTTCATAGCTAGCTTTAGAGGATTTGATGAGGGATCTCAACTTTTTGTTGCGGTTGATAAGTGAGGTTTTTCTTGGGACTTCACCTTATCCGCATCAGTTTCCTCCTTCTGTTGTAGAGTTTGTTTATGGCAGGGGACCACCAGATTGGCTTCCTTTTTTTGGAGGAGAGTGTCTTGGTTCTATTGGGTATGGTGAGATCCATGCATTTGTGTAGCGTTTGTGCAGTGCACTGGTGTATGATTCGGCGGTCATGCAACTATTCTCCATGTGCATGGGTGCTGTGAAGTTAGCCACCTCTGTTTTAGTAGCCCAAAGTTAGCTTTGGAGAAGTTTTTCATGTGGTTACCCTTACTGGGGGTGGTGTGGGGGTTGGGGTGGGAGGGATGTGGATTTCCAAGGTGATTAGTTTGTGGTCAGATCTAACCAGGGAGGAGTTGACTATTGGTGTAGAGTAATGGTCGCCCATGTTAGTAATGACCAGGTCAAGCATGTTGTTACCTCTACTGGGGATAAGAACAAGCTGGTCCAGAGCATTGGAATTAATGAATTCCAGGAAATGTTGGGCAAGTGTATTGGTACATGAGTAATTTTCCCACTTAATGAAGGGGTAGTTGAAGTCGTCCAGTATGACAGTGTTAGGCTGGACCCTAATATTCTCCACGGTGTTTAGGAATGTGGAGTGTGAGTCTTGGGACACAGTTGGTGACCTATAGCAGGCTACGACCTGAATCGCTGTCTTACCCAATGTTAGCTGCACCTGAAGTATCTCAGATGCATTATGTTGGGCTACCAGTCTGGAGGTGTGCGCATCCTTTATGAATATGGAAACACCACCGCCTTTGGAGCTTCAGTCCAAGTTCTGGGGCCAAAAGGTGTGGAATGAGTTACAGCCTGGTAGTGTAGGGGTGTCTTCTGCTGCTTTGAACCAGGTCTCTGTTACAGCACAAATGTCGATGTTCTCCATTTTAAGGAGTGCTTTGAGCAAGTGAGTTGGTCTGATATCGCAACCTGCTTGATGCAGGTGATCCTGCAGATACTGGTCTGATACTTGTTGCAGGAACGTGATCAGGACCTCGAATGAGAGGTTCTGCTAGTTGTAAATGAACATTGATGTGGTCTACATGAACTCTGTTGTACTTGTTCCCCCTGATTAATTCCAGTATTTTCTTGAGAAGCACTTGTATTCTCATCTGATCTTCCCCTTCCAAGATTGACTCCTGCTGGAGTCTGGTAAATTCTAACTAGTATACGAATGGAGGTGGCCACTGATGGTCGGTGTACTACCATACTAAGCATCAGTGTGATCAAGGCATTGTCCCTACAGTGTGCCATTTCCAGCAGTGTTGGAAATCCTCTCACATACCCTAGAGGACTCTGACCACTTCCAACTGACTCTCTATGGCAGTGCTCTGAATCTTAAAAATGCCATGTCAGATTTGTTGCTGAGCAGCTAATGACTTATGTTTTTCCTGTGGTAGATGTAAAAATTCCTGTGCTTGGCACCCTTTTGTAAAAGGTGTTACTGTGGGCACTGTTACCTCTGAATGTCTGCCATCATTCTGAGAGTGTTCATCTGGTGCTAGAGATACCAGAGGAGAGGTGCATGGGTTTTCCTCCTGTACAAGCAAGTGCCTGACTTTGTGATGCACTTTCACTTTCTGCAGAGTTACTAACATGTTGTGGAGTGTCAGATCCTGCCATTAAACTTGGGCACTGCAGGCCACTTTCCTCAGGCTACTTCATAAATACAACCATGTTTTCATCATCACCTTCAACAGCTATTTTGCTGTTGATACCCTTCAACTTTACTGGTATAGTGGAACTGTTTCCATTGCTGAGTCTTAGAAAAATAATTTGAAACAATTAATAAAGAAACAGCATACGCTACTGTATGCTTACTAAGGAGGTGTTATTTAATTGGCTTAAGTACTGGTGTCATTCAAAGGGGATCCAATGCCTGTCAGCTTGGGATGATATGCTCGACAAGCCACGATGCTTCGCTAGGGACGGCTTGCACCTGTCACCCCTGGGCTTTCGGATATTGGCAAAGGCTCTTGCTACCCCCATAGTGCCTTTTTTAGGCAAGGCTCAAAAGACAAACCCACCTCCATAGGTATCACAAGAGATAAGAAACTAAGAGTAATGCTACTCAATGCCAGAAGTCTAAACCTCAAGATGCACGCACTCGAAACTCTCCTTAGCATGGAGAACATCGATATCTGTGCAGTAACAGAAACCTGGTTCAGGGTTCCCGAGAGCACCCCAGCACTACCAAGTTATACCTCATACCATGCTTTTCGGCCCCAAAACTTGGACCGAACCACAAAAGGAGGGGGAGTATCGATATTCATTAAAGATACCCACACCTCCAGGTTGGTGGCAAAGCACGAAGCATCAGGGACTATCCATGTGCAACTAACAGTGGGTAAAACTGCCTTCCAGTTTATAGCCTGCTACAGACCACCCTCCCAAACCCAGGAACCCCACTTGGCCTTCCTGAGAACACTGGAAAATATGAAAGTCTCTCCAAACACCATTATATTGGGCAACTTCAACTACCCAAACATAGACTGGGAGCATTACTCTAGCTCCAACACCCTAGCCCAAAGGTTCCTAGAATTTATAAACTCAAATGCTATGGAACAACTTGTTACCACTCCCACAAGAGGGGAAAACATACTGGAACTGATCATCACCAACATGGGGACTCTATGCTCCAGACCAGAAGTGTATCCCTCACTGGTAAGATCAGACCATAAACTAATCTCACTGTATATTCACATCCCGGCCACACCCCCTGCCCAGAAAACCACAGTGAAAAACTTCTCTAAAGCAAATTTCACACTCCTCAAAACAGAGGTGGAATCCTTCAAAGCCCCCGGGCCTGTGGAAAATACGGCCCAGACTGCAGAATCCTTTATAAACGCATTCTATGAACACCTTCAGGAATGCATGGATCATGCAATCCCAAATAAAACCAAGACCCAATCCTCCAAAGGCAGACGTCCTGTCTGGTGGACCCCAGCCATAAACAATCTATACAATAGAAGGAGGAAGCTACTAAATGATAGAGCAAAATCCCAAAAAGGGAAGGCATCACTGATCAGTATTAGCAAAAAACTACGGGCACTCATAAAATTGTCTAAGGCCAGCTTCGAGAGAAAAATTGCACAGGACACTAAGGATAATCACAAGGCTTTCTTTAGTTATGTTAGGAACCTGGGTGGTAATTCCCAGATATGCTCAGAATTAGTCCAAAATGACAAAAAATACACTGAACCCACAGACATTGCCAATATCCTAGCTGACAGGTTCAGCGCAAACTCTCCCACCAAAAGGAAAATATCTATCCCAGCAGAGTGCTGCCCCTGACATCTCAGATGCTCAGGTAAGAGCCTCTCCAAAGCAAAAACACAGCATCAATGGGACCAGACGGTGTCCTGGGCTGCGTCCTACATGAACTCCAAGAAGAGCTAAACCCAAACATAAAACTACTGTTCAATCTCAGCCTTACTACAGGATATGTGCCCAAAGAGTGGCGTACAGCAACAGTGGTCCCTCTCCATAAAGGTGGTGCCTCAACGGATCCTGGAAACTATCGCCCCATAAGCCTGACTAGCTTGGTCTGCAAAGCTATGGAAAGGATCATCATGGACCTCATAAATAAAGATATTGGGGACCTACAGACACTGGATCCTACCCAGTTCGGCTTTAAGGGCAGATCCTGCCTCTTAAACCTGGTTGATTTCTTTGAAACAGTCACCAAGGCCATTGACGAGGGGAAGGTGGTCCACACAGCCTACCTGGACCTCGCAAAAGCCTTCGATACAATACCCCACTCGGGCATTATAGATAAGCTCACCAGCTTAAATATAAACCCCTATGTCACTAGATGGATTGCAAACTGGCTCAAGGACAGAACCCACATGGTTAGAATTGCTGGAGCCATGTCAGACTCCAAACCAGTTACAAGTGGTGTCCCACAAGGCTCAGTCCTGGGACCTCTCTTGTTCGGTATATATTTCTCGGAGGTACAGGCCAACACGGAAGGACTGTGGCTGACCAAGTTCGCAGATGACTGCAAACTGGGCCATAATTGACTCTCCAGCCGACACAAGCATCCTCCAAAAGGGCCTCATAGAAACAGACAACTGGTGCCAGAGCCATGGCCTCAAGCTAAATGCCAAAAGTGTATAGCCATCCCCTTTGGCAAAACAAAGTGCCCACAAATTACCACATAGGTGGTAATCCATTAAGTACAGAAGAAGTAATTAGGGACCTGGGGACCCAAGTTGATAGCAATCTCTCATTTGACAACCACGTGGTCAAAGTGGTTAGAAAAACATTTTATATAGCCCACCTAATCATGAAGGGATTCACATCTAGATCAGGGAGGTCATCGTGCCTCTTTACTCATCCCTCATCAGGCCCATAATTGAGTACAATGCCCCTTTTGGGATGTACCTTACCAGACACCTGCAGCAACTGGAAAGACCCCAAAAGTACCTCACCAAGAGGATCACAGGGCTCAAACAGATGCCATATGCTGCCCGGTTAAAGAAACTCCAGCTCTACTCAGTGGCATACCGCCTGTTCAGAGGCGATCTGTGCCTGACGATAAAGCCATGTCCAACCCGGAATTAATGGACATGCTGCACCTCAGAAAATCCAAATCCCATCGAGCTACGCTCGAGAGACTTGAACCTCAGCACTGAAATAAATAGGACATGCTGGAGGGACAGATTCATAACCCAGAGGCTCCCTTCACTCTGGAATAAAATCCCAGTCCAGGTTAGGCAGAGTCCCTCATTAACTCTCTTCAAGAGGAATCTTGATGAGTGGATGGGAGATCGTAGGTTTACCCCGGGTATCACTTCTGTGTCACTGTTAGACAGAGGCACAGTATACTAACCTCAAAAAAGGGCATAGCAAAATAAATTTAAAATGGGTGGCGAAAGCCAAACACATTCTGGCTAGGCTTATAAATGCCCTAGGGCAGATAGCCTAGTATGAACCTATGAACCTATGAACCTATGTCAGCATTTCATTTTGTATATTAATATATGTTACTGTTTTTAAACCACCTTCCTGAGCAGATAAGATCACTGTTGCTGCTGCAGACATTGGTAATAGCCAGTGTCCACAGAACTTCTGATTATTCCAGTGCCATTGTCTTTTGTGTCATACCACACAGATGGAGAGTAGATATTCCTCATCTAGTGTGAATGGAATAATTGTTAGAGGCCTCCCAATAACAATGGAACAGGCAATTGCACTCTGCCTCACCTTACTTCTAGCATGCCCTATCATATCATTTGCCCTCTTCTTGCACCGTGTTAATGTGTTGTTTCTTCTACTGACTATAATAATGCCCAGGACAAAATGATTCCAGGCTTTTGTCCTCTCAGCTTGTTTGGACCTCCCCCTTTACCAAACACACATTTCCCATATGTCCAAAGGGCTGCCATGAGGATGCGATTTTCCAAATGTCAAGTTATCCTTTCTCTACCTTAATTCGTTGTTTGTATCACTAAATGCTTCTGGAGCATTTCTCCCCGGGCCTCAGCTGAAAACAGGACCTGTGGAACCTAGTCGGACTTTCCCGGTCAACAAATGTTAAATAAATAAAAAATAAATAAATAAAAAATCACTACTGCACATGAAACAAGTGCCACAGTCTTACCCAAAAATATTTGCTGTAATCATCAAACAATACAGCAATGAAAGTGTGCCTGTCATCCTCCTAAAAAAGTAGGTAACACAATCCCTATAATTACACACACTTGCAAAATATCAGTCCAGCCAAGTAAAGTGCTATACTATTATCTGCAGTATCATAAATACATTCAGAACAGAAAAGCAATCATTTTGTTAATAGACTCATTCTTCCCCTAGCCCCTACCATTGTCCTGCATTCTTAATATGGTCATTTTTTTTTTTTTCAGTGATACTCAGAAATCTCCGAAAATCTCCAAATAAAAACACACACATGTTCAGTCAACAACACACCCTTTCCTCTTTAGTGCTTTACACCAAAGTAAATGATTTTTCTCTGTGATCACTAATCATTGCCATTACTGCTGTAATGATTTTCAACTTACAAATGACAGCTTTACACCATTTACTAAACTGTTTATTCTAGTTTACTCACTAATTTTACACAAATGTGAAGTGTTTCATTACAATATTGCTACTATTTTTCTTACTTTAAAAAATCTGCAGTTTACTAAGCCATTTGTCACCAAACTCAAGTAATCACAAGTTATGATGGTGGTGTTAACTCATTACATCCAAGTGACACCTCCAGGTGCATCTGAAGTTAACTCCTACTGACGCCTCTAGGTGTCAAATATTGCTTGTTCATATTTGTATCAATAATTCCAAAACCATGCTATGTACAAGGTTTTAAAAGATTTCATGTTAAAGCTTACACAGTACCAAACTCAACTGCATTCATATTTGACCTCTGTCTAGTACAGGTAAATGTATATTAACTGTTGTTTTTTATTATATTAATTTATATAGATATCATGTTCACATTTTTCTTAATATCTCAACAGCCAAAAAACACAGACAGAACTCCTTAGCTCTCAGCTAGATGAATAAAATGCTGCTAACAGTATGCATGTAACATGAGGGTTTGCTGAGATATTGTAAGTTGTTTATCAAATATTACAAATGTAATAGTTACTGTGTTTACTGCGACTTATAAAATTCAGTTTAAGACCTAGAACCTAAAGAATACTCCACTATAAAAATAGTTTGTGCTGAAGAGTTTGCCATTTATACTTCTTTCATAATGGGTTCCTATCAGTTCGTCGAAACTTCAGCAGTTCGAACACCATATGTTCGAACTGTGAAGTTCGAAAACTGATAATCGCGAAGCCGCTGAACACCAAATTCTTTCCCAGGGAAAGAATTCGGTTGGCCGTTTCTGCAGCTTTGCTATTTTCAGCACTGTGGTGGAAAGTTATGGGTAGGGTTCAGTTAAGTGTGCGATTGTGCGGATGTTAGGGTTAGGTCGTGAGTTAGAGTTAGGGCGCCAGTGAGGTGGGTGTGCGATAGTGACAAACTTTAGGGTTAGGGCGGGATAGGTGAGTTAGGGTTAGGGCGCCGGTCAAGTGAGTGTGTGATAGTGATGGACCTTAGGGTTAGGGTTTAGGTTAAGGTAAGTGGATTGATAGTGCATGTACAGTTTAGTGTAGGGTTAGATGTAGGATTTTAAGTGTATGTGTGTGGATTGCTGTTTTTTTGGTGTGCTTGTGTTGTGTGTGTGTTATTTGGAACAGTGATTTTTTTTTCCCTGGGAAAAAAATTGCTGTTCTAAGCCTTCGATGATTTTGCACTTCGAGGTTAGAAGTTCGAACATATGGTGTTCAAATTTCTGCCGTTTCGTCAAAGTGATATAGACCCTTTCTTAATCCGTATTGTTCCAGAGATATGAAAATTTGTTTGAAATATGAAGACATAATTTGATTCTGTCAAAAGGCTTAGGCTCCGCCCATTGGAAGCTGCAGTGCAAACTTCCTGAGCTCCATTGGAGTGAATGAGTTAAACTATTTCATGTAAATTCAGGTCATTTTCCATGTTTTGCATGCAAAATAGGCCCTTTACATTTATCTCTATAAATTGCAGTAATATTCAGTCGTGTATGGCTACTTATTCACGTAAATCCCTCTTGGCTGCTCAGGAACATGGCACTGGGTTCACTTGAATATGCTGCGAAAAGTGGCAGAGTCTGCAGCAGTCTTCAGCAGTCCCTAGCATGACACAGGAATGCATTAATAGCCTCAGATATGCTCAAATCTGAATATATTTAGAAAGACAAAGGGAGTCATATGCTTTATAGTTTTGCACAACCACGAAGTGTAATGTCTGCCCATCTAACATCATTTGAAACACTTTCTCACCTCAAACCACTCAACATTTCATAAAAAGTTAGCAATCACACAAAAGGGAATATGTATTTCTGCAACCCCAACCAAAAAAAAAAAAAAAGATTCTGCTGCTCTATTGCATGAATAAATGACATTCAGGTGTAATACTCCAAAAAACATAGCTAAGGCAATGCCCAGCAAATGTTAAGTAATACAAAGAAAAAATACATTTGCATACTGCTTTTTATCCACAATATAAATTAAATGTGAATGTATTCCTTTAAAAGAAAAAAGCATGTATGTGACAAAACATTTTTGGTTAAACCAAACTTGCCAGTAATAAAAAATACCTGGTCTAATGGCACTCCTGGTTAACTGGGTTTGTTTACGTAATGTCACACCCCCAAGGGAGCCATTCTGGCACTTTGAATGGTGGCAGCACCCACGAAGCACAAAGCTGCACTCCGAGCTGTTTCAACAAGGAAACATTGATAATGGTCCACTTTCTTAAGACACTGTATCTGGATAAGATCCAGGTGCGGACATCTGGTTCTGAGTGGAAAAAGATTGACATCTGGCAGGCATTGGATGAGCACCTGTCATCTAGCAGGTATCACCCACTCTGGCCAAAGCCACCGCCACAGGTACAAGGACCTACAGACATGTACGTTTGACCATCTGGCTGAGTGGGTTGACCAGGTAGTTGCAAGAAGGCCAGAGTTCTATTCTAAGTTTTTATTATTATTATTATTATTATTATTATTATTATTATTATTATCATTATTATTACTATTTTGGTCATATAAAAAATAGGTTTAAAAAGATTAACTATAAGAAGTTTGCATAACTAAAGGTATTTGCTAGAAGACTATGTTTAACTACGAATATGTACCTCTAATGTTATCATAGTAATGCAAAAAAAAAAGCATAAATATACCTGTACAACAAAATTATCAATATAAATACAAATGTAATATATATATGAGTAAAATAATCTGCATATATAATTCCATAAATCACAGAAATACATTTGCATGAGTACACTTACTACTATTTGTGCATGTATTTATATGAAAAGCACATATAAAAAAATATGTATATCTATATGTGTTTATCTGTCTATGTATCTGTCTTTGTATTTTCACATAATAATTTCATTTAGTACTGCAGTACTTGCAGGCAGTTTTTGTAAAGAAATGATTTTGTTTGTATAAGCCAAAAAATATTAATTAGTATAATTGTAAAAGAAAGTCATTTCTTCCACAATACTAAATGCATATACAAGATTACTGAACCATCAGTCAGGCACCACACCCGAGTCATAGCACAGGTTGGGGAGGGTGTACTGTCAAGTGACTGCCCAGCCAATACTTTGGTGAGAAATGACCAGCTGTATTACTTCTGTATACATTTTTAAATCATACCGTTATATGATTTCTTAGACAGAAAAGTATCAAAATACACATTTTTGTACAGCTAAGGAAATGAAAACTTCCACGAATCACTATATATTTCTATGTGTGAGCACCTTCTGGCCGAGCACAATTCACAGATTGTTGCATGTAAAACATAAACCACTAAATCCCATTCCACCAAAAGTTTATCAATTTGTTTATAACTTGCAGAAAAGGTATGACTGGCAACTCCCAGTTTAATTTTTCCAAGTCTTTTGGGTTTCTAATACCATGACGGGAAGGGACTTTATTCCTAAGTCAAAGTATGATTAAATTTCATGAAATTAGTATTTTGTTTCAATCTCTGATGTTAGCCAGAAGTGCTCTTTGCAGCACCCACAATGTGCCCAGAACTGACTCCTCCTGCAATTCATACTGAGTTACATGTATCGATGACATATCTAAGTATGATTGTAAATTCTTTTTTATAAGACCCAATTGCTCCTACTATTATTGGAACTACCTAGGTATCCTTCCTCCACACTGCCCTTGTTTATGTCTATAAATTCTAGTATTTTATGACTTTTTGGCTCTCTGTATGTAAGACAATGTAGTCACTGGGTGTAGCAATTTTAATGATCCGTGCTACTTTTGTCTTTTTTTTCATAGATAGGTTCATAGATTAGTACTAGGCTAATTACCCTTGCAAGCCATTTTAAGCCTAGCCAATTATCCCTTGTGAGACTCAAACCCTGTACCTTCTGTTTGTAAGGCAAACACCTTAACCATTAGGCCACCCTATATCTGTTTTTTTGACATCTATTTTTTGAACTGCTGGTAATGTGTAATCCCATGCGATATAAATTTCACCATTTTCTAAAATGCTATGTGGCTCATGTTGCCAGTGTTTCTCAGCTACTTCAATATTATAATGTCAACAATCCCCATGCTTTCAGTATACAGTCCTTCTGCCTTTAGTGTTTCACACCCACAAATAAGATGTGCAATTGTTTCTAATTCTGTTTTATATAACCTGCATTTGTCTGTTTCTCCCACATGTTCAATGAGCTTTGTAAACCAACATGTACATCGTCCTCTATCCTGGGCTGCCAATATTAAACTTTCAACTTTTGGTTTAAATTCACCTCTCGTTAACAATTCCTACATTTGGTCCTGATCAACATCAGGTTGTTCCAGGAGTTTTCTGTACTTGAAACTATGTTTATACATTTTCCACACTTGTTGCTTTCTCATCTGATCCTTCACCTTATATTGCTGCCTGACTTTTATGTTCTCCTGGTTTGATTTCCATTCCCACTTGACACTAAAATGCTTTCGATAAACTACGCAGAGAAGTCATCTTAGACTTAGTTTTAAAACCTTCACTATGTTTGGATCTTGTAAGGTCAGCAGATATGTATGCAGTCCTATGATTGTGGATGTATACATGTAATCAATTTCAAGGAGACCCATACCTCCTTCAAAACGGGGATATACACTGATTTTTATAAATCATTTGATAAGCATATAAGTTAGGACAGGAAGAGCAAATTGGTTTACAGCTTGGACTTTGTTTCTTGATGTCAGAGCTGTTTCCAATATTAATTTTAGTATTCCAAAATATTCCTTAAGTTTTATTTGCATCTGTTCATGTTTTACTGTTGATCCTTCATCAATTCCCATGTATTTACACATTCCCTCTTGCTCATGTTCTTCTATATCACATTCCTGTCCTAGACTGATATTTCCTTGGTGCTGCAGCTTTCCTGCTTTAAAGGTTGTTTTTGCACATTTGTCAAGACCAAATGACATTCTTATATCATCTGAGAAAGTTTTGACCAGTTGTAGTTGTGCCTTCAGTTCGTCATCTGACAAACTATGTAGTTTTAAATTATCCACAAAAAGAAGATGAGAAATCTTTACACTTTGTTGTTTTCTGGGAGCCAAATTGTAGCCATAACCTAATCTGTTAAGTAGACAGCTTAATGGATTAAGGGAAAGACAAAAGAGCAGCGGTGACCAAGAGTCACCCTGGAATATATCCCATTTGAATGTTTATCCCTAGAATAATAATTTGTCCTTTATCATGGCTTAACTGCAAAGTGGTTTGTCACTGTTTCATGGTCGCTGTAATGTAATCAATCAGTGTAGGGTGTATCATACATTTGTAAACACTCTTTTATCCAATTAATGTGGGATACTGTCAAATGCTTTTATGAAGTCTATCAATACCATACTTAGATTCTTCCTCTTTTTACAGTTCTACAGTATGACTTTATTTAACAACAAATGATCCTTTGTTCCACATGACTTTTTTTTGCTACCTTTTTTTTATATTGCCATGATTGAGTTTTCTTCTGAATGACTATAAACTCTATCAGCATCAATTCCATTGTATAGTTTATACATTATCAAAAGGCATATTATTGGTCTATAGTTTTTAGGATAGCTTGCAAGTTTGCTCTTAAGGAGGAGTATTGTTTTTCCACTTGTTAACTAGTATGGTGTCTGTTTGGAATGTACATATAAATAGTTCTTACTCATGGCTAAATCTCCATGTAAAGATATTAATACTTTTAGCCAGAAGTTAGGTACTGCATCTGGGCCTAATGTTTTCCAATTAGCTACTTTTCTTAATTTTGTTTAAATTTTTCTGGCTGTAACTTCATCCCATTCCATATCCTGTACATTTGAACTTCTTATTCTTTCTTTTACTTCTATCTATCCAGCATCTTTGTTATGATCTACAGGATATTCATAGATATTTCCCAAAAATGTGTTGATTTCTTCTTTTTTGGTGTTGCTTCAATTTCTTTTGCCTTGTTTCCCAATTCTCTATAAAATTTTTTGGGTCATCAATAAATTGCTTGTGTTCTACTTTTCCTTTATATGTATCTGCATATCTTCTAAGTTTTTCTGCAATATTATTTGCAATAATGTATGACAGAGACTGATCTGTTCTGATAGAGCACATTGCTTTTATCATGTCTATCTTTCTAAATATTTTTGTTGATCTGTTCTGTACTCTTCTAACAGTAACACTTCTTTGTCTTGATAGTTTTATAGTTTCCTATCTTCGATACTTCTATGATGGCATTTGGTTTCTCCACTTCCCTTCCCATACTGCCATGTGTTTTTGTGGTAAGACTTTATCTGTTATTAATTTAGCTGCACAGTAATTTATCCTATTTACTTCTGTTATATCACAGGAATTTCTATGAACACTCCAAATTACTGTGTTCGTTTGTTTTATCAATTTTCTAACATTTTGGGACTTATTGACTTTCTGTAGTCTGTGTCTTTCATTGATATTACTGATCTATATTAAATCAAGAAACCTTCCCTTAGATTATTTTCTTCTAAACGGGAGGCAGATTCTTTGTTATCCATTTCCTGTGGGTACTCTACAGAAAGTTTTAGAGCATCTTCTTGTGCCTTATTCTGTACAGTTTTATTCTCTGTCAACCACTGCTTTTTCATATGAACTCAATGACTTATCACTCTACAGCATTAACTGTGCCAGAGTTGCCACAGTTTCCAGTCCCCTCCCTTGCTGTGCAACTCCAACTGAAGTTTTATACTGGTTTCCTACCGAAGGCTGCAAAATATCTTTATATGGCAACTGATCATTGCTTCCGACTCCGCTGGTTTCTCCTAAATTTGGGGATTCATTATTCTATCCTGCTGTGGTATCAGAGTCAGATTTTCTACAACCAAATCCTTCTCTTTGCAGGTAATCCATAACATCAATTTCTATTTCTTTAACTTCTCCATTACTAATCCTCCTTTCTACTTTCCCTCTATTTGTTTGTATTGTAAAATGTTCCATATCTGGATGCCTTTGTCTGTATTTCTCTTCAAATATCTTTTTGTATTGATTAGTTTTGCTTTCTCCTTTGCATAACTATTTCACCACATTAAATCTCTTTTCTGTATCATATTTCTTATTCAGATGACTCCTGCTCCTTCTTTGTCTCCTTACTTGGGGGCTCATTATTCCATCACGTTGTGGTATAACCTGTGTTAGATGTTCTACACCAAATCCTTCACTTTGCAGGTATTCCATAACTTCTGCTTTATTAATCTTCTATTCTACGTTCCACCTTTGTGATTTTATTTTTTTATATTGGGAAATTTTCCATATCTGGGTGCCTTTGCCTGAATTTCTCTTCAAATATCTTTGAGGCTGCTTTTTTGTATTGCTTAATTTGGCTTTCTCCTTTGCATAAATACTGCACCACATCAGATCTCGCTTTCTTTCCCATGGCCATATTTCTTTTTTTACCTGTCAAAAGTCTCTAGATTTTGTTCTTTATATTTTCGTACTTCCTCAATTGCTTTTTTTTCCCCCAATGACCCAAGGTTTCTTTGTCAATATAATGCTTTTCATGAATCTGATGTACTGATGAACACAAATTTGCATTTGTAGTTTTGAAATTTTTTTCTTCTGCAAGAATTTTTCTTTTCTCTAATTTCTCTCTTCATATTTCTGTCTTATCTTCTGTCTGGAAATTCTGGGTTTCTTGCATAACAGTAATAATATGTTGTGAAGATAGGTGAAGGCTACCAGCCTAGCCAGATAGAATTTTGTAGATAATTCTGTCATTTGTAAATATTAATGTAAACCATAGGCTTGTTCTCTTAAATGTGAAAAGACTGTATTGGATGTTGAACTGAAAAAAATGTAACAATGCACTCTGCTGTAAGAAAGCTGATAAGTCAAGCATTGTGAAATTATTTGATCTAAAACTTGGAGCTGAGATGTCTAGAGGAAGGCAGGCATTCTGCCTTTTGTTTTGAGGCAGAATTTACATATATAATTTATTTTATTGCTCTGGCTTCCTGACCAGCTGCAAGATCAAAAGAGCTATTAACCTCCGAGTTTCTGTTAACCTGGGAACCAGAAAGAAATGATGTAATCTGAAATGAATCAGTGGTACTGTGTTATCAATTTAAGGACAGAAAGAATGAGAGCATTTTAGCATTTGTCTTGTGAACATCCAACATTACCAGCACTGCCTTGCTGTATATGTAAGTTTATTTTAGAACTGTGTTTTCTCTTAGATAAAGCTAGGAACTAGGAAGATTAGATTATTTTTTTCTGTACTGATGTCAGAACTTTTTCTACTGTATTATTTTAAGTATTTCTCTGTGATCTCTGAACTCTTGACTAGCACTGTGTAGTAAGAAGTATTGTCTTGCGTTTTTATTATTTGCTATTAAATATTTTTAAATCTTCCAAATGTGGCTGTTTTTTTTGGAGATAATTTAAGCTCTAGAGTACATTGCATGTATATAGTGATACTGGCCAAGCCACTCCAATAAGTCCTGACTGTTCAGTTGTACTTACCATTTGGATAATAATATTGCACAGTATAACTGGACACCCTTTCATAATGGCCTTTTAATAGCTGATAAATATTAGTGGGTGGTGGCAACTGGTACTACTGTATAGCTTGAGTAAAAGAGGCACAGCTGGAGAACCTGTGCCAGCCTTACCCAGGCGTGTATGTGTGGTTTATATAACTTCTATCTCAAAGTGTGTGTGTGTGTGTGTGTGTGTGTGTGTGTGTGTGTGTGTGTGTGTGTGTGTGTGTGTGTGTGTGTGTGTGTGTGTGTGTGTCAGCTACTTGGGCAGGGGCATGAAGCACTGGTTGGACAGAGAGGGTGCTGGAGGTTTTAGCTTGCCCACTAGACTGACATCTGGACCCTGTAGCTGTGCTAGTGGGGAGTCTTATTGGGGACCTGGAGAGAAAGGAAGAAACCAGCCCCAGACTGACTGTGATCTCTGTATGCTCTTAAGGGAAATTGTACTTTACTGTGTGTGTATTTATTATGCTTTCCCTGTACGGACGCCCCTCACTGGTGTTAGTGGTGAGGATTGAGGTTCCTTGATTGCTAGGCCAGTGCAGGGGCATCACATATTAACTGTTTTGCAGAGGTGGGATATCCACGCCACATATTAATTGGTTGGCAAATACTAATTGGCTTGTAGTGGTGTGGGTAGTGTGAATTCCTTTAGCTTGTGCACAGTGTTCCCTGAAGGTGTTTTTGTACTCTAAATCAGCCACGCAGTGAATGCTCAGAGTTCAGGTCACAATTGTTTTATTTCTTTTGTTAGCTTAGTTAGTCAGGGAAAGCAGGCAGCGTGTCAGCAAAGGAGTACAGAAAGGTGACAAGGAGCCAGCTGGCTGAGATGTGCCAGGTTAGGGGACTGGTGCATGGAAAC
The DNA here is from genome assembly GCF_019279795.1 of Protopterus annectens. Lineage (NCBI taxonomy): Eukaryota > Metazoa > Chordata > Ceratodontiformes > Protopteridae > Protopterus > Protopterus annectens. Next base: position 377,548,468 of record NC_056731.1, read on the forward strand.
CTGACTAAGTCAGAGATGAGTGTAGCTTTGGTCACATCTGCATCAGAAAACAGCAACCAGGAGGACGATCAGACTGGCAGTGGAAATGTACCACACTCAGAGAATGGTCAGCTCAACCTTTCTACAGAGGACTTAAAAATCCATCTGGAGCTAAAGAAACATGAGTTGGAGGCAAAGTGTGTGGAAATAGAAGCAGCAGAGAGACTGAGAAATCTAGAGGGGGAGGACAATGAGAAACTGTGACATTTGAAGGAGAAGGAGAAACTGCTATGCCTGGAAGCTGAAGAAAAGAAAAGGCAGAGGCAACATGAAAAGGAGATGCTGACTCTTCGCCAGAGTCATAGAGGTAATAGGGAAGGGAGCAACCAGACCCCAGAAGCACAAAAGGTCAGTAAATTTCTTACGCAGTTTACAGAGGGGGATAATTTTGATAGTTTAATTTATATGTTTGAGAGGGTATGTAAACAGTATAATGTTGACCAAGGGCTCTGGGTATGGTTCCTTTCTCCCTAACTTCATGGTAAAGCTGTAACTGTGTAGTCTAAACTTGCTGATTATAAATATTTTGATTATACTACTGTTAAGAACTTTTAGTTTGATTTTTTTAAACTAACAGCTGAAACTTATAGGAAAAAGTTTTGTGAGCACAGACGTAAGGCAGATGAAAGTGTGTGTGAAAATGTTGCTCAACTGAGCACTTATTTTCATAGGTGGGTGAGTGGATGTCAGGTCATCACTTCTGAAGGGCTGGCAGACCTTTCGGTGAGGGAAGAAGCCCTTAGCACTTTGCCTGAGGACACGAGGATCTGGTTAGCTGACAGACACAATGTGCTACTTCAGATGAGTTGGGGAAGAAGGGAGACCTATACCTAGCAAGCAGGGCATTCCTGCACAGGAATGGGACCCCCCAGTACTGCTCATGGGTCTAAAGGAACCCATGGTGAGCACCAAAGACTGCCCCAACAGAATCTGCCAGTAGCAGTTGAAGCCACTAGTCCAGGTACACGTCCAGGACCTAGGGTTAAATGTTTTGAATGCAACCAGTGGGGCCATGTTTTTACTAAAGATATATATATATATATATATATATATATATATATATATATTTATATATATCAATGCATTTGTAATGGATATACCTTCGTATAATAGTGAATACCCCCCACATCCCCCTTATTTGATATTCTCACTCCAGGGTTGCACTGCAGTGGGGCAGGGGCTATATTCCATTTTCGACCAAGTGAGCTTTCAGTGAAGTGCAATACCCGGTATCATTTTTGACTAAGTGTAATTCGACCAAATGTATGGAATCCATATATATATATATATATATATATATATATATATATATATATATATATATATATATACATACATACATATATATATATGAGAAAATAATTTATAAAGGATGGTAAATGAAGCACTAAAGTGCATTCAGTACATTACTGCAACCAAACGAAAATGATGCCAATATATAAGTGCAGTATTCTGTGTTTAACTGATTTTATAACGTTAAGTAAGTATTTATAAAGGGTGTTTTCAGTACAGTATTGTAAACAATGCATATCAGGAACAAATATGATCATTATGTTTGTGCAGTAGACTGGAACATATAAACCATACAAAACCTTGATAGCAATACACTCTCTTCTGAAGTACATATAAGCACTTCCCATAAAATGTCATCCAAACTATGCATAAGGACTTTTCATAACATTCTCCCCACATACACATATGCACTTCCCAAATCAGTACTCCTATGTCTGCATAAGCACTTCCCATACACTCTGTTTTATTTCAATAAAGATTTATAAAGATAAGAATGTTTTAAAGCAAGAAACTGAATGCTGTGTAATATAATGTGTGACTTTATAGTCTGCAAGTTTTCTTTTGCCCCCCCAACCTTTTTTCTCTGTTTTTCTTATCTTAATTATGTATTCCTTTCTCCTTTATTATTTTCTTTCTTTCCCATTTATGTTCATTTTTATAGATCCCAAATTTTTATTTTATTTTATTTTATTTTACATTTGTTGACCGGGCTAGTCTAGCTGGATACATATCCTTTTTCAGTAGAGGCCCGGGGAGAAAAGCTCCAACATAATGAGAAAACATGTTGAGAATACATGTTACATAATGAGAATACATGTTAAATTTACATAGATAAAAAATAGGAATAACATAGATTATATATAAACATAATAGAAAAACAGCAGGTTATACATACAAGTTATATGGCATATACTAAGTGAAGATAGACTAGATCAAGAATTATCAGGTTACTTTGTGAAGTCAAGAGATTTTAATAATCTGAGAAAGGGAATAAGATTAAGGTGGTGTGGGACTAGGTTGTGAGATATATAAGTTAGTCAGGTTCCGAACATGGGCATAGCCATTGTGACTTAAGATATTCTTTGAGGTTATTTTTGAACTGATTATGCGAGGTCATGAGTCTTAGGTAGTTTGGCAGGGAATTCCAAGGCTTTCCAATGGAGTTGGCGTAGAGGGCATCACCACCCGAGTTCTTAGATTTAATGGTTAGGATCTGGACGCTATTTGATGATCAAAGGCAGTTAAGGTTGGAGTAGGGGGTCAGAATACTGCACAGTGAGGGAGTTCTCTCCGGTTGGTTGATTATTTTAAAGGCTTCAGTGAGTTGGTTAAGTTTGAGAAGATTGGGCAGTTCCAACCAGCCAAGTTTCTTTAGGTTAAGGCAATGGTGGGTGCGATAAGGGGAACCTGTTATGAATCTAGCAATGTGGTTATAGGCAACAGAGAGTATGTTAAGTTCACGTTTATTGAGGAAAGAAAGAACTGGGGAGGTATACAGGAGGGTGGAGAGGAGATGGGTGCGGGCAATAGTTAATTTGGCAGTAGGGGTTAAAAAGTTTTTTATTCTGTACATGGATCCAAGTTTCTTGTTTACAGATTTAACGGTTTGGGTAATGTGTATGTCAAATTTAAGCTTATGGTCAATAGTAACACCTAGTAGTTTGGTAATGGTGACAGGGACTATGATGGCCCCATTGATGGATTTAACATGGAAGGTCGTATTGTTAGTATTTGGGAGTTCTTTTCCTAGGGGTGAGAAGACGTTGGGGAAAAATAGTAGTAGTTTGGTTTTTGTTGGATTGAGTATGAGTTTCAAGTCGGTGAACCATTTTTCTACTAAAGTAAAACAGAGTTGAGTAGTTGTTTGGAGTTTCGAGAGGGAGACATCTGAGCAGATCAGGGTGGAGTCATCAGCATATTGAATGCAGGTGGATTTAGGTATGACTGAGTGAAGGTCGTTTATGAAGATGGAAAACAGAAGAGGACCAAGTATAGAGCCCTGAGGAACACCGATGGTATTGGAGAGCAGGTCTGATAGTCTGTTTTGCCACAGGACAGCTTGTTGCCTACCAGTGAGGTAAGCCTTAAACCAGCTTAGTGCTGGGTTGTTCAGATGTAGGCTTTCCAGGGTGTTAAGTAGAAGCTGGTGATTGACCATATCGAACGCTTTCGATAGGTCGAGAAAGAGGGCGGAGGATATTAGTTTGTTGTTACGGTTGTTATTAATGGAGTCAACAAAGGAAAGGAGGGCAGTAGTTGTACTGTGGTGGGGGCGAAAGCCATGCTGGGAGTTAGACAAGAGATGATTAAGGGTTAGGTAGTGAAGGAGTTGTTTGTGAACACATCTTTCCATAATTTTCGCTATTGGGGACAGTATTGCTATTGGTCTGTAGTTGGATGTTTCAGTGGAGGTACCTCCTTTGTGAAGAGGGATGATATAAGAAATCTTCCAAATAGAGGGAATGCTAGCTTCAGTTATAGTTCTATTGATCAGGATTGATATGGGATAGGTGATAATATCGGATGCAATTTGTAAGTATTCCGCTGGGAGGTGATCAGCCGCTAGGGTGGTCGGTTTGAGTTTTTTTAAGAGGGTACGAATATAGGAGGAAGAGACTGGCTTTAAGTTAAAGGAGGTAGGGGCAGCATCATGAGGTTGAGTGACAGGTGAGGCAGTGGAGGTTAGTTGGCTGGCTAGTGATTGGATAGTTTCGGTGAAGAAGGAGTTAAAGGTGTTGGCTATTTCTTCCAGATCTTTCCCAATAAGTTTCTCAGGGGTTGGGGTAGTAGTTTTACCTGGGTGAAGGAGGTTGTTAAATCCTGCCCAGAACTTCTTTGGGTTGTTCTGATGTTTATTCTGGAGGTGGCAGAAGTATTGTTTTTTGTCCTGGGTAATGGCTGTTTTAGTAGTGTTTCTAAGCTGTTGAAATTTAATGCGATCTTGGGGGGTTTTAGTGGCTCTCCATTTATCCCAGGCCTGGTCACGAAGTTTAATTTTGGTTTTGGTTTCTCTAGTTATCCAAGGAGCTATACGTACTTTGGATCTGATTTGTCTATTTGGGGCATGTGAGTCAAGTATCTTAAGGAATGTGTCATTGAAGTGGGAAACACTCTCCTGGAGGAGTAGAGTTTTTAAAATGGACCAGTTGCAGGACTTTAGGTCTGCAAGGAATAGTTGTGGGACAAATTTATTTTTGTTTCTGATTAGTCTATATAAGGGGGGGTTGGAAGATGGGCATTTATGTTTAATAATATAGGTAATTAGGTGGTCGCTGAGGTCGTTGGGAAGGGTCCCTGTGGTATAGTTGTTTGAATCTTTATTAGTAAGTATCCAGTCAATGGTGCTTTCTTTTTGGAGGGTATTGCCAATTCTAGTTGGGGATAGGATATTTTGGGAAAAAACATATAGATTAATAGGATGTGGGGTTATATGGGTAGCACAGAGGGACCAGTCTATATTAACGTCCCCAAGTACTATGGTTTCTTGTGGGTAACTAGTGGCTAACCAGCACAGGGTTTGCTCCAGGTTTTCTGTGTTCTTCCCTGGTGGGATATAGATTACAATGAGGTTGATGCATTTTTGGGTGTTTAGGCATATCTTTAGGGCAATAAGTTCTAAATTAGAGATTATAGGAGGTTGGAATGGATTCCTAATGATATTCAGGGTATTCCTAAACATTACAGCTATTAGTCCTCCCTTTTTCTTTACCCGGTCAGCCCTGAAGATATTATACCCGGGTGGGAGAATCTCTTCGTCCTTAGTGGTGGGTTTCAGCCATGTTTCAGTTAGACACATAATGTCAGGGGAATGAGTAGCTAACATAGCGTGCAGGTTGTGAACCTTGTTGTTAATGCTTCTTAGGTTCAGATGTAGTAATAGAAGGGAGTCGGTAGAATTTCGGGCTAATTTAGAGGGGTTAGAGTCTGGGACAGTAGTGAGACCTGGGTTAGGATGGATATCGCCATCGATGGTGATACGATTTTTCAGGTAGACTAGGAATCTTTGTAGTTTAAATAGTAATTTGTGGTTAGTTTTATTATTTGGAATTTTAGGGTGATGAAGGGTGAGATGGACTGTTTTGGGGGATATTGTTTTGTCAGGGTAGAGTGAAGGTGGGATAGAAATGGCAGAAAGATTAGATTGGGAGTTAGTGTTGCCCTTAGGGAAGGGGATTCCTATCAGAGTTTGGTTTTCATACTTTGTTAAAAAATAAGCAGTCAGAAGGAGTATTGTTGTGAAGGGGGTGATAGAGTAGGTGATTTTGGCCATGGTGTAAGAAGGGAAAGAGTAGTGAGGGGGGGGAGAGACTTTAGATTTAACTTTAGTAATGGGGGAGGGCCTGGAAGTGGGAGGAGTGGTAGAGAAAATTGAGGGGCCGTCGGATTTGCTAGGGGGAAAGTAGGAGGGGCTGGCTACTCCTATAAATGTAGAGGTACTGGGGCGGGTGGGATATGGGAGCAGGGAGGGGAGCGGAGCCCGAGCGAAGCGAGGGCGAAGCGGAGCGGGGCATACACCACCAGGAGTTCTCAGGGTCTTAGAGGCAGCAGTAGGTGAATGCAATAATCAGCGTAGTGGAGTTTCTACTTGTGCTTACAGGAAAGAAGCAATTTTCAGGTGATATAGTTTGCACTTTAAGTAATGTAATGGTACTGCCAGGTTTCTGACACCGGAACGCTAACCCTAGCTAGTGCAGAGATAGCAAGGCTATGAGTTTAGTTTTACCCTTTATCCTCAGGAATAACTCAGAAACGCAACTCCTGGGTTATGGAGCGCTCACCCTCTGCCACGTGGGGATGTCCTCACAGAGTTAGGGCAGTGGCACTCACCCTGTACGCAACCCGCAATGTGGCAGCCTGGCAAGCCTCAGAGAACAGGGGCTTCATGATTTAATTGATGACATGCTGGAGCAGGTTGTGGACAGACAGATTCAGCCAGATGAAGACTCTCTTCAGCATGTTCAAGACGACCACCTCACCACCACAGCCACCCCACACACACACACACAGTGGGGTCCTTTACTGCAGCACCAGCCTTTAGTGGAAATGATTAAGGGTCTTTGGATTAGGGATTCCTGCACCACTCTTCTTCACCCCTTCTCCCCTTATCCTTTCTCCTACACAACCCTCTTTCATAAAAAAAAAAAAAAAAACTGAAAAATGGGGGGGGGGGGCTATCCCCTGCCAAAAATATGATGACCCTCCTCTCCCCCTCCTACACCACAACTCTCTTGATATTTTCCTTCTCTGATTCCTTCTTTGTTGTATCTCCTGTTTTTTAATCTTTCCTATCTTCCCTTTCTATTCTTTAAAGGGTGTCCAGATAAATATACACCTATATAAAACATTTTAGCCCCTTTATTTTTTTTAAATATTAATACTAAAAGCAGCCCAATCTGTCACTTGACTTAGGTCTTTAAAGCATGACTGAAAATAGCTGCATCCATCTGCAATATCTGAATACATACCAAGTAATACAAAGCCTATGTCTTTCACTTCGTTCTTCATATGTACTTAACACTTAATTTTAGGTACTTTATGCTTTTGCCATAAGTAGGTATGTTTTTCAAAACACCTTTGCTTTTTCTTATTCAGTGCTAGTAAGCTGCACTTAGCTTATCTGTATATATGCAAACCCACACTCTTCTCGGATAACTGCTACATAAATAAAAATCTGATTATCATGCAAACAATACAAGTGCCCCAGAAGGATCCATTCTAGGGTGCCTACTCTTTAATAACTTTATTAAGGATCTTCACAAAGCTTCCCAACAAGGTACACTTATCCAATATGCTGACGATTCTACCATCATATCAACCTCCAATAATCTCTCAAACCTCTTTACAGTTACACAAAATGCATTCACAACCATAGAAACATGGCTAAATAATGCACAACTGTTGTTAACTCCCCAAAAACAAACTATTACTTTTTTTTTACAAAACCACCAGATATAGATTTCAAAATCTTTTCTCAAGATAACAAAGAAATGGAAATTGTGAAGACAGCAAAATTATTAGGCATATTGATGATAAACTCACCTTTGACTCACATATTCTCAACACAATCAAGAAAACTCACTTCACACTAGGCAAACTTTACTGTCATAAACTCTACCTAGACAAACACACCAAAACAAAATTGGCCAGTACCCTACTTATCCCTTCCCTTCTATATGGAAGTGCCATTGTTACTGATCTTTTCTCATCCCTTAGCAATAAACTGCAGTCCTGCTATTATAAAATAGCTAAATTTGCCTCAGGAAAGCCTAACCGCTCACATCATTGCCAAGCAATTTCAGGACTGAACTGGCTCTATCTCAGTTCTACCTAACTAACTCTATCTCACAAACTTATTTTTAAACCGAACAACTACCCAGCACTCTGCTCCATCCTATAAACTTACAGTCCAATGCAAATTCTCAGATCCTCCAGCAAACAACTTTTAAATGTAACCAAACCCAACAAAAAGCTGGACAAAGTCTATTCTCCCACAGCATTGCTAAACTTTGGAATACCTTACCCTCCCACAAAACTCATATTAAGCAACCGGATAAAACCCCCTCCTTGCAAAATCTTCTGACTCCATACTCTAATCTTAGCTGTCTTCGCTCCTCACATAGAGTCCTGGTCCAAACCATCAAATCCAACAACTCTGCCGGAGAAGCCCTCTTTGCCAACTCTATAGGTAAAGTCTGGAATTCCCTCCCCAATAACTTAAGACTTACTACATCCCAATATCTATTCAAAAATAATCTTAAACAATTTTTTAAAGAACATTGGCTGTGCCCATGTAACAACCCAGACTAGTTCTCTCTTACACCCAACTAGTAGTATTCTCCACCTGTTTGACTAGGTGTTTTTTTCGTCTCCTTAGTCTAAATAATTTGTAAGCTCACACCCACTAATTCCACCACCACTGGTACTTATGAAGTCAAGCTCCCCATTGCCTGACTTGACTCTGTAAGTAATGGGATATCAACCTAGAATATCAACTACAATGTATCTAAAACAATTGTGAAGTATTTTTGTGTATCTCTAATTCTGTTTATGTGTATCTCGTATTTTATTTACTTGCATTAGGTAGTGTACTTTATCTGCATATAAATGAAAGTGTAACTTTTTCCTCTGTGGAGCTTTTCTCCCCGGGCCTCCGCTGAAAATGGACATGTATCCAGTCGGACCATCCCGGTCAACAAATATAAAATAAATAAATAAATAAACTTTAAGTCAGCATTGAAAAGCCATTACTTCAATAACCCCTCTTGCCCCGGCAAAACAGACAGACCACCTTAAACCTGTCCCTTACTTAATGTATGTGAAATATCATAAAGTATATTCTGTATTGAATTGTAACTGAATTTCTGTCTTGTACATTGCTATGCAAATTATTTTCATTAATGTAAACTTGGAATTGTACTGTAATATATCTCTGCATTTTAATATATGTAACTTCTATTGCCATTTTTTGTTAAATTTGTGCACTCTGTAGTAGTATTTTTGAAGCTTTTCTTCCTGGGCCTCCACTGAAAATGGGTTACTGAACCAGTGGACTTTCTCAGTCAACAAATGTCAATAAATAAATATGCAATAAGTACCACACAAGATGGCTTCTTAGTGAGATTATGTACTACCAGTTTCTCCAGATTATATAAAGTCCCCAGTAGTTTTGTTAAATAGCCCAAATTCAAATTTGTAGTAAAATATGCTTCTTTCTGTAGGTATGTAAAGTATTTATTTCTTTATTATTTTATTTTATTTTACATTTGTTGACCGGGCTAGTCTAGCTGGACACATGTCCATTTTCAGTAGAGACCCGGGGAGAAAAGCTCCACTACAGTTAAAGTCATAGTACATAATTACAAGTAGAAAAACAAGATTGTTACATAACATAATAGTACTAATATGGTTTACAATTGTGTACAAGCAATAATTCTAAAATGAAGCTATGGTAGAGCTTGCTAAGCAAGTTTAAGCTCTGTGTCAGATTAAACTAAGGTAGAGTTCTGTTTCTAAAGAAGAGCACATGCTAAGTGAGTTTAAGTTCAATAGCAGACTAAGGAAAGGCATTGTTAGTAGTAACTTTAGTAGACTGAAAATCAAATCTTCACAGCAGTTAGTAGGAGACAGGATGAGAGTATTAAGAAAAACAAGGCATAAAAAAAATGAAGGAGGATAGTTTTAGTCAGGATTGGTGCAAGGGCATAGCCAGTGAGTTAGGAGATATTCTTTAAGTTGCTTTTTGAATAGAGATGTAGAGGAGAGAGATGAGAGTTCCCTGGGGAGCAGGTTCCAAGATTTCCCTACAGTGTTTGAGAACAGTGTGTCCTCAGCCTTATTTTTGGATTTATGTACAGTTACTAGTAACCTATTGGCTGAGCGAAGGGTAGAGAGATTTTTGTAGGGGGTGATGACTAGTTAGTATTGGAGTATTAGTAGGATGATATAAGATCTTGTGTGTGATAGTAAGTTATTGAAATAATAGTTGATTTTGGAGTTCTAGCCATCCAAGTTGTTTTAGATTCTGACAATGGTGAGTTCTAAATGGGGAGTTTGTGGCAAATTTAGCTATGTTGTTATAGGTGAGTGCTAGTTTGTTGAGATTGCTTTTTGAAAGATTTGTATAAATGGGAGAAGCATAGAGTAGTGTGGAGATGAGATGGGTGTGGGCAATAGTAGTTCTGGCAGTGGGGGTAAGGTAGGGTTTAATTTTGTAAAGAGTGCCTAGCTTTCTATTAACTGATTTTATGGTGGTATTGATGTGTATGTTGAAGGTAAGATTATGGTCAATTACCACTCCCAAGAGTTTGGTGGTTGGTTCTGGAGATATTACAGTACCATTTTTGGATGCCACTGTAAGGTCTAATTGAGACGACTTTACTGTAGGATTGAAGAGCAATAATTTTGTTTTTTTTGGCGTTCAGGAGAAGGCAGCGTTATAAGAACCAATTTTCAACTTTATTGAATACATTCTGGGTGAGGGATTGGAGTTCTTGTAAGGAAGTAGCAGAGCAAATTAGCGTAGAGTCATCTGCATATTGTATGCAGGTGGCTTGAGGAATTGTAAGATTTAGATCATTAATAAAAACGGAGAATAGGAGAGGGCCTAAGATAGAGCCCTGAGGTACACCAAGGGAAACAGGGAGGTGTGTAGAGAGTTCCTTGTCCCAGATCACAGCCTGTTTTCTAGATAGGACTTAAACCAGTGTAGTGCCTGTGTATCAAGTGAGAGAGACTTAAGTATATCCAAAAGAAGATGATGGTTAACCATATCAAAGGTTTTTGAGAGGTCAATAAAGAGTACAGATGACAGGGAGTTGTTATTATGATTTTTGTTGATACAATCAGAAAAGGATAGAAGGGCAGAAGTTGTGCTGTGGAATGGTCTAAAGCCAAGTTGACAGGTGGCAAGTAAATTGTTATGGAGAAGGTGGTCAAGTAGTTGTCGGTGGATACACTTCTCCATTATTTTTGCTAGTGGAGAGAGTAGGGCTATAGGGCGAAAGTTAGAGAGTTCAGTAGAGTCACCAACCCTTATGAAGAGGAATGATATGGGAGATTTTCCAGATAGTTGGGATAGTTCCTTCGGTGATTGTTCTGTTTATAAGTATGGAAGTGGGATATGCTATGACTTTAGCTGATTTCTGTAGATATTCAGCTGGTAGGAGGTCAGCTGAAGGGGTGCCTGGTTTAAGTCTTTGGAGGAGATGTAGGCACAGGTTGTAGATGAAATGAGGGGGTAAAGAATTAGCTAAGGATTGGATTGCATCAGTAAAGAAGGTATTGAAGGCATTGGCGATAAGTTTAGGATTGTCATGGGTGGAGCCTGTTGGGGTTGGGGTTTTGGAGTGGCCGGGATGTAAGAGCTTATTTATGCCTGACCAGAACTTTTGTGGTTTGTGCTGGTGGGTTTGTTGGAGTCGAAAGTAGAAGTTTTTCTTGTCAAGAAGTACAGAAGTTTTAGTAGAGCTCCTTAGTTGCTTAGAAGTGCAGGTGGTCTATTGGATTTTTAGTAGTTCTCCATTTGGCCGAAATTTTATTTCTTAATATGATTTTTTGTCTGGTTTCATTTGTAAGCCATGGAGCAGTTTTTCTGTTGTTTCTGATGGATCGAACATGGGCATGATAGTCTAAGATTTGTAGGAATTTAGTGTTGAAATATAACACTGCCTCCTCTAGTGGTAGGTATTTTAGAGGTGACCAGTCACATGCCTTAAGTTCAGTTTGAAAGCTTTCTTGGTTAAAGTTTTTGTTAAACCGAGTAGTTCTAAATAAGTTAGAGTTAGGAATGCTGATCTTTTGTCTACATACAAAGGTTAGAGAGTGGTCACTAATGTCATCTGGAAGAGTGCATGCTTTGTAAAACAACGGATGGTTGTTAACAAGGATCCAGTCTAAGGTGCTTTCTTTGTTATTAGTTTTATGGATTCTAATAAGGGAGGTTATTATTTGAGAAAAGCCATATAGGTTTATATGTGTTGTTGGGTTAGGTGAGATACAGGTAGTCCAGTCAATGTTAAAGTCACCCAGTACTATGGTTTCTTGGGGTAAGTAGGTAGAGAGCCAGCTAAGGATGTTTTCTAGGGTTTTGGTATTATTTCCAGGAGGAAGGTAGGAGCATATTAAATAAATGGCTTTGAAGGTATTGATTTGTAGTTTTGCTGTAAGGGTTTCAGCATTACTACTAACAGGAAGCTGCATGTCAAAAGTAGTAACTTGCAGCTCAGACTTGAATAGGATGGCTACACCTCGACCCTTTCTAGTTGAGCGATCTATTCTCAAAATATTATATCCAGGTGGGGTAATTTTGTTATCCTGGGTTGTTGGTTTTAGCCAAGTTTCTGAAAGGCATAGGATGTCAAAAAATGCACATCTAGGAGTGCATAAAGATAGGCTATTTTATTATTTATGCTGCGTATATTCAGAGATGTGCTGTAAGGAGAGTACAGAAACATTACTTCAAAGTGATAACTCTAGCAAGGAATATAACCCAAAAGCTTCATAATATATGTCTTTAATATTCTGGAAGAATACTTTCATGTAAAACTATACTCAGGTATTGTGAAATAATCTTAAAAACTGAAAATAAAAAAAATCAGAATAAAACTAGTAAATATTGACAATGTCAAGAGTGACTACAAGTCTGCCTGTCTGCCCTTTGAGATATGTTGCCTGATTTTATACTCCAGTATCTGCTGCTATCAAGTGGCCAAATTTGTAAGTGCAAGTATTACAGAAAATCACTATTAAGGAAGCAAATGCTAAAATGCAGGGCTTCAATGGATGAAATGCACTTGATGAAAAGATAAGAGGAAAGAAATACTGTTTGGATTGTCAGCATAGATTGCTGCTGACAGAAAAGAAGATGAGCCTATTCCTGACCTACTAGTGCTCTATAGGGAATGCCTTGAGAGCTGTCGAAGCACATCTGATTATCTTGGCCTGTCAGGAAAGCTATACAGCTAGGGTGTTAATTCTTAAGACTACAATCCTAGCAGTCAGCACCATAAGAAACAGAAAAAAATGCATGGATGATAGCAGAGAATGAAAATTTTAATATACATTTCTTAGCCCCACACACACACACACACACACACACACACACACACACACACACACACACACACACACACACAAACACACACACACATTCAAGAGTGTGACAGTCAATAGTCGATATCTAAATGTCTATCTAACTGTGTTTGTGTATATATATGCACATATGCATATTGTTAAAAGTACTGTTTTTGTACTGATTTATAACAACCTTAATTAACTGAACCTTAACAATAATTTCTCTGTAGTATTCTGGTCCCAGCATGAACCAAAAGGATTAAATACTTTCCAAGAAATCATATTTTAGAAACTGTTATCTCAGACTGCAAAACAAAGTTAGAGACATTGCCATCTCCACACATGGAAATGATATTCTTGCCAGCACTGTAAGTGACCAGATGAAGCACTATTCAGCAAAATGATGGTAACATGTAAGAATCAGAGGCACAGGCTTATACTACAGTATGTGCCAGAAAGCAGCATGCCTACAAGTCAACATGTTCAGTATCACCATTCAAAGACCACTATAACTGTCCAGAGAAAATGTAAAATGGAAGGACTGTGTAAACAACATAAAATATAAGATATTAGAAGGTATGTAAAAATGATAGACTAAACTGAGTACTTAGTTTAACACGGTGGGAAGCAGCAGGTGGTATGTAAAGCTCTAAAGTAAGGTAATGTATTTTAAAATGAACAGAGATACTAAAAAACTGACACAAAGGAGGAAGCAAAAATGTCTCATGGGGGCAATAAACAGGTGAACATAAAACCATCTTCAGAAACCAGATTTAAAAAGGAATTAGAAAATAAACAGAGACAAAACAGTAAACTTACTGGATACCGTGCAGGAGGACAGAACAACACAGTGATAAAGTAATTGGTGTTATTGCCTGACAGTCACAACACTTGGTTTCCCAGTTCAGTCCCTGGTTGTTGTGCCTTCTTTGCAAAATCTCCAGAGTTTTTTTTTGCAGGTGCTTCAGTTTCATCATACATCCCAAACATACCAGTACAAGAATTGATAGTCCTCTACAATGCCAGTGAAGTACACATGCAATGTGCGAGTGTGGGTGTGCCTTGTAGTAGACTGGGCATCCTATATACAGGGCCGGACTTAGGTAAACTAGTATCCTAGCTGAAGAACTCCACAGTGCCCCCTCCACTACCTATTGCCCCCCACCACACACATCACCGAATGCATCCCTACCCCTCATTTCTGCCTATCCTTACAATTCAGATTACTTTAGCCTTCCTTTTTCCTCACAGTTTGTCTTATTCTTTTTTCCTGCATTAATTTAGCACATCCTAATTAGCCAAAACTGGACTCCGATAATTGTGCTGGAAATAACTTCATTAAACTAGGGGTCTGGTGGCCGCTAGGCCCTCAGAAGCCATGAGGGTTCTATATGACCAGAGGCTCATTTCAGAGGTTTTTAAACAACCTGTTTTACCCAGTGATGGCCTGAAAAAATCCTGATTAAGGAAAGAAAGTCAGTCTTATTCTTCACCACTTCTTGTTCCTGTATCCTTTCAACACATCCTTAATGATCAGAGCTGCAATGTAATAACTGTGAAGGAAATAACAAATCCACAAGCACTTATCACTAATGGAGCTTCAACAGAATGCATCCAACAATGAAGAGTGGCAAACAAGATCAGAGGAGATTTAGTAATGCAGAGCATTATGGAGAGGAGTTGGAGGATCGGAGTCAATGATGCTGAACTGCTGGCCAAGTATCCAATTGAAGATCTGATAACTCACAGATCGAGGTGGGAGGAAAAGACAACATCAGATCTATAGTTCCAAACATAGACATCATCTCCAGAAGATAAATTCATAAAGGTTAGTGTGTAATGTGTAGCTCACAGTAACTTTTAGATATTCAGAGAAAGCCCTAACATGGTTCTTTGTCATGAATACATACAGTCCTATGTTGGGTTGTCTCTGCAGCCATGTTACATGCTAATGAGGCAGCCCAGGGAAAAGGCATATGTGAATTAGCCATGCAGTCTCAACCCAGAGCTGCCTCTCTGAAGGCATCTATATGCTGAGGGATTCATACAATTTCTCGGTCATGTAGATCAGCTCAGTTGCACCTTGCCCATTGTGGTTTTGGCTATCTTCATCCATCACAGCCAAGATAAATTACAGGAATTTAGTGGTAAGGTAATATTAGGGGTTGGAGTATGAGTTTATGCGAGGGGCTGCATGTGTGAGTGTATAGTATGTGTGTGTGTGTGTGTGTGTGTCAGCCAGGAAGGCAACAGTAGGAGGCACTGAGGGAGTAGGTTAGATTAGGTGTGTGAATATGTGTGTGTGCATTGGTGAATGGGTGAGTGTGTTTGAATGATATCAGGTTGAAAAAAGGCTGTTTTGTGTGTGTGTGTGTGTGTGTGTGTGTGTGTGTGTGTGTGTGTGTGTGTGTGTGTGTGTGTGTGTGTGTGTGTGTGTGTGTGTGTGTGTGTGTGTGTGTGTGTGTGTGTGTGTGTGTGTGTGTGTGTCTGTGTGTGTGTGTGTGTGTGTATATATATATATATATATATATATATATATATATATATGATGGGATCTTCAGTCTTTATTAAATACCGACTCCTGTTGGAGACAACTTGCCATCAAATAGTACACAACAAGAAAGGTAACAATTTTATTTCCATGGTCTCACCTTTTCATGGGATCATAGCAGGTTACTAGGCTAATGGCTCTGAAGCCCTTACAAGCCTAGCCAAGAGTTTATCCTCAAAAAAGAAACCTCAATCAGCACCTGTTACCCCTGTCAATGAGGGACATAGGTGGAACCCCTGGGTCATATTTTGGTTTCCCATCCAACCATCAACACTACGCTTGAAGAGGGTCAGCGACATACTTTGTTTGACGTCTATGGGGAGTCTATTCCTGAGATGGGGCAGCCTCTGGGAGACAAACCTGTCTCTCCAGCAGGTTTTGTTAATATCGCATATTAGATTTAGGGCTTTTGATTGGGTAATGCATGAGGAGTTAGTACCTCTATTAGGGCAGGGTCCGGGATTGCCTTGTAGGTGAGACACAGATCACCTCTGAGCAATTTGTATGAAACTGAGTAGAGTGATAGTGATTTGAGCCTGTCCCCATAGGACAGGTGTTGGAAGCTATGGATTCTCTTTGTGAGGTATTTCTGAGTCCTTTCCAGTTGGTGCAGGTGTTTGGAGAGGTACATACTAAAGGGGGCATTGTACTCAGTTATTCGCCTGGATGCAATCCCTCTACTTATGAGATGAATGCTTTTCTGACCACTGCCGCTACATGATGGTCGAATGTGAGATTGCTGTCAACCTGTTTACTCAGGTCTTTCACCACAGGTTGTGTGCTTAGGGGGCTGCCACTGATGGGGTAAACAGTAGGGGCCATGTTTTTGCAGAATGATATGATGATACATTTTTTTTGCATTTAACTGAAGGCTATGACTTTGGCACCAGTCATTTGTTGCTGTGAGACCCTCTTGCAGTATATTAACATCATTTGGGGTGTCAATGACAACACCCAACTTACAGTTATCTGCAAACTTTTGGATAGACCTCTGAGAAGTAGATGCCAACAGTAGGGGTCCCAGGACAGATCCCTGGGGAACATCACTAGTGACAGGTCTGCTGTCGGAGGTAGTGGCACTTATTTTGACTTTGTGGGTTCTATCGTTGAGCTAGTTGCCCAGCCACCTGATGAGATAGGGATTTATGCCAAGTTTTGTCAGCTTTTTGATGATGTCTGAGTGGGGGATTGCGTCAAAGCCTTTGCCCAAGTCAAGGTGCGCTGTATATACTGACTTTCCCTCATCTAGGGCCTTGGTGACGGTCTCAAAAAAGTTAACAAAGTTCAACAGACAAGATCTGCTCTTGACAAATCTTAACTGGGTGTGGTCAAGTGCTTGGAAATTGCCTAAGTCCTTGTTTATGTCCTTGTTTATGAGGTCCATAATAATATGCTCCATGTTATTGCTACACAAAAGATATATTAAAATAAAAGATTTTCCTTTACAATTTAAACAAAACCAAATAGTTAAGTATTAAATCTATGTATAGTTGTGTTGCCTTAGTGTTTTATAAAATATTAAAAATAGATAAAGACTGTATTTAAGCAATCTGTAAAGACAGATACATGTATACTTAAAAGATATATAAGATACTTTTCATTATAAAACTACCATATGGCGGGGCCGGGGGAGGATGCTGAAATGCAGACTTAGAGAGATTGCTTGAATGATTAGATCATTCAAGGATGAGATGTTTTTTCTCATGGAGGGGTTTCGTCGTTGTTTATCTTACATTGTTCTCAGTTATGATCTTGTAATTTACTTTTATTGGGTGTCTATAATCTATTGTAATACTGTTGGAAGAAGAAAGAACAAGTCATTCTCTTCATGTACACACATCTACACATTGTTACGAGTATATGAATATGGATAAAAGCAAAGCTAATATAAATCCAATTGCAAAATGTATATCTCAATGTAAATGGTTTAAATAATAGCTGCAAAAGGGGAAGTCTTTATAGATATTTAAAGCTATGTGAAGCGCAACTAGTATTTTTACAGGAAACACACCTTACACAGGAAGACATAAATAAAATAAACAATAAAAATTATACAATACTAGTAAGTTCCACCTAAAATCAGAAGCAAAGGGGAGTAGCAATTTTGTGGAAAAACACTACTTTAATGCCTAAAATCATAAACACGTTCCATGACAACTCAGGAATGTTTTGTCTAGTGACAATATCTATCAATGAAATGATATATACATTAGTGAATATTTATTGGATACCAGGACTAGGTGTTAGAGTGGCCAAACAATGCTTAGAAGACATTGTACAATATACCAAAGGCAATTTAATCATAGCTGGAGATTTCAATTGCATTATAAAAGAAACTGACACAAATACTAAAACTACACGTACACCTTTAACAAAGTTGTTATCTGAGTTTGTTGAAACTTTTAATATAGTTGACATAAATGAGTATGCTATCCCAGATTCACTATTCTTTACACATTTTTCCCATAGACATAATACATACTCTAGAATAGATAGAGTGTACGTAACAAAGGATTTAACCTCTAAATTAAATAAAGTCAAGACAATTTCATGTCCATTTTCGGACCATAACACCATAACGTTTGAGATAGACTTATGTTTCAAGAGAAGGATATCAGTAACAAGAATACCATCTTACATAACAAATCTCAAAGATTTTAAGGAATTTTATATTAAAGAGACACAGACATTCCTAGATATCAATCTTACAAAAGATGTATCTGAAATATATATATGGGATGCATTGAAAGCATACCTATATGGAAGAGCGGTGGGATGGTATAAAAATAAACAAAAACAGTGGAATAAGGAATTAATGGAATTACAGTCAAAAGTAGATAATTTAAAGCTTGATATTCAAAATGGAAACACCAACTTAATAAAAGAACTAGAAGATACTAATAAAAAATACTCAGAGACGCTACACCACAAAATAATAATCAACTTAGAAAAAATTAAACTATGTTACTATTCAATGAACCCTAAAAACCAACGAAGAATAGCAAATAGGACTAAAAAGATTATTAAAACAAATCAAATCAAGGAAATACATAATATAGAAACCAAAAAGAAAGTATCTGATTTAGAAGGAATACTAGAAGCTTTTAGGCTATTTTTTCATAAACTTAATAATCAAAATGAGAAAACAGAAACACATTCAGCATTGAAAGCCTTTCTCAAAAACAATGTTAAAGTTAGGTTATTAGAGGAGCAGGTACAACTAATAGATAAACAAATAACAATGACAGAACTTAAAGCTGAAGTAAATAAGCTAAAATTAAACAAAGCTCCAGGTATAGATAATATCACCCCAGAAATGTTTAAATTACTATCAAATGAGGCTTTGCTGTTGTTATTGAATGCCTTTACATCAGTTAAAAATGGTAAAGACATTCCTCCTTCTTGGAAGTACACATTAATATCACCAATTCTGAAACAAAATAAAGATCCCAGTGAATGTTCATCATACAGACCAATTTCACTTCTTAATATAGATTATAAATTTTTTATGGCAATACATGCTGCTCGAATAAAACAATTACTACCACTTTTGATAGAGGAGGATCAAACAGGTTTTATAAAAGATAGGAACACTTACGACAACATTAAAAGAATTCTTTCCTTAATTGATTATATAAATGTCACAAAAAACAAAATGAATGTTATTAGCTTAGACATAAATAGCGCATTTGATTCAGTGAACTGGGATTATCTGTGGTTAGTTTTAGAAGAATATGGCTTCTCAAACAACTTCACTTTGTTAATAAAATCATTATATGAAAAATCATTGGCTTATATAAAACTGGGATCTTGTCTGTCTAAATCTATTAAAATAACTAAGGGCACAAAACAAGGCTGCCCTCTTTCTCCGTTATTGTTTGCGCTAGTCATTGAACCCTTAGCAAATAATATACGTATGGATAAAAATTTTGAAGGAATACAACTAGACAACAGCCTAGAGCTTAAAACTCAACTTTTTGCTGATATTTTAATTACCTTAAAAAATAATAATAGCAGTTTAAAAGCATTATGGGACTCAATTCAAAACTTTCAAAACTTTTCAAGTCTTAAATTTAATGAGAACAAAACAAATGTATTGCTTATAAATACTAATAAAAAAGATCTGAATAAAACATACCATAAATATATCTCTACCGATAATATAATTAAATACTTGGGAATTATAATAACTAACAACCTAGATACTACAATTGAAACAAATTATAAAGAGACCTTAAATAATATTAAAAATCTAATACAAAGATGGAATAAATTCTTCTTTTCAATGGAAGAAAGGCTTTATATAATTAAAATGATCATATTTCCAAAAATTCTTTATGTCATACAAGCTTGTTCTTTGCCACCAGCTAAATCGCACCTAAAACAATTAAATGATTTAATGGTAAGATTCCTATGGTATCCAAAAAAACCAAGGATAGCTATGAAGTATCATCTAGATGATTGGGATATAGGTGGCATAGGTTTACCAGACATAGAAATATATTTGCATTCATCCATTATTAAAACAATATCATTATGGCTAAATACAAAATATACATCAAAATGGAAGCTAGTTCATGAGAGAATCTGGTTAAAATCAGGATTTGTAGTAGCAAAAATGTATACAGATTTCATACCAAACAATTTTCTATAGCTGATGAAGGAATATATGATGATACATAAGAATAAAAATATAAGTTCCAAATACATTACTTATACATTAAAAATTTTCCAAAACATTATTAATAGCAATCCTGATATTAAAGCATGGTCATTTCTTTTATATCCAGTAGCGTACACACAAGGTAATATAATAACATTTAATATGGAAGTAGTCAACATGCTTAAAGAAAAGGGATTAATATATTGGCATAAATTGCTAAACTCTGGAAAACCTCTGACAATAGACCAGATTAAACAGAAATTAAATATGGAAGATAGTTTGTGGTTACATGTACAAGAATTAAGACAGTATATATTAAGCAAACAAGAAACAATGCAACCATCAATAAGACAAAATGTTCCTAACCTTATAGAACATATAATATTACTAACGAATCAACCCATTACTGGAAAGGGATACTTATCATCTATTTATAAAACAAACAAAAAAATAAAAATGCATAATAATGACAAAATATGGAATTATTATAGATCAGTTAATGGACATGTGCCAAATGACAGAGATAAAAAACTAATTCTTCTCTCTCCAAAGCAGACATCACTTTCATTACATTGGAGACTTTTTACATGGCAATTCATACACAGATCTTATGTAACCCCTCATAAAATGAAACTTATGTTTAAGAAAAATATTGGCTGCTGGAGATGTGATTTATCAATAAAAGCAGACTGGCAACATATGTTCTACAAATGCCATTTGATTAAACCATATTGGGATAAAATAAATTATTTTCTGCAAATGGTATTCAATGATAAATTCCAGATTTCCAAATTTATTATTTTGTTTAATGCACCTGTACCTGACCGTGTGCCAAGAACAAAATATGTAATCTTATGGACTCTCCTAGCTATTGCAAGGAAGAACATTACATCAAACTGGAAATCCAAAGCTTCTCCAACTTTTAAGCAATTCATGAATATGATGTCAGCAGTATCGCAATTGGAAATGAACACTATTAAAGGAAGAACTGAAAGAACTACATCATTATATGTAGCACGGCAAAAAGTAACTGAAATACTGGAGAATAATGACTGCAGCAGATTATAATCAGGAAACAATTGTATAGAAAGTCAATTATATGTCAACAATAGACACCCTTGTAAATACTTTATTTTGGTTTTAATGTTTGATATCTGTTTAGAGGTTTTAGCCTACCTTTTTAAATAATTTGTAAATACTTCATTGTCATAAATAACCTGCATTCATGTTTTCTTGTTTTTGGAAATGAATAAAAATATTTAAAAAAAAAAAAATAATAATAATAATAATATGCTCCATGACCTTACAGATCAGAATTGTCAAGCTAATGGGGCGATAATTTCCATGGTCAGTAGTGGCACCACCTTTGTGCAAGGGGATGAGAATGGCAGTTCTCCATTCTGCTGGAATAAAGCCTGTACATAGGCTGTGGTTGAATAGGGTGCTCAATATTGACGCTAGTTCTTGCTGGAGATGGTGCAGAATACAGCCTGGGATACTATCAGGTTCCATGGAAGCTGTGTTCTTTGCCTTGGATAGGGCCTTTAACACTTGATCTATGGAGATGTGAGGTGCGGGACAAGTTTCCGGGATGTCGAATGGGCCTTTGGGGGGAGTGAAGTTTGCAGTGAACCTATCTGCTAGCAAGTTGGCTAAGTCAACAGGATCAGTGTAAGTGGCACCATTATAAACTAATTTGGAACAAACCTGAGCTTTACCATGGAGGTTCCTGATGTAACTGAAAAAAGCTTTGTGGTTACCCTTTGTTTCGGAGGCTAGTTTCAATTCATAATTGGCTTTGCAGGTTTTCACTAGTGATCTAATTTGCTTCTTGAGGCTAAGAAGGGAGTTTTTTCAATTGGGAATTTGTGCCTTTTTACGCTTGGACAACAGTTTTTTTCCTTTTGTTGTAAAGCCTGTTGATAGAGGATGTCCACCAGATAGGTATGTGTTTCCTTGAGGAGCTGGTTTTAGTTCTGTTGGGTATGGCTGAGTCCATGCAGTTGTACAGGTGCTTGTATACTGCACTGGTGTACTGTTCAGCACAGCTGTCTGCATCCTCTGGGGGGGGGGGGGTGAAACTACTGATACCCTCCCTTATATGACTGTAGTCAGCTTTTGAGAAGTTTTTTAGCCTGGTTACGTCTAGGGGTGGGGTTGGATGGGACAGAAACTTCAAATGAGACAGACCAATGGTCTAATCTCACCAGGGAAGGACTTACTATAGGGGTGGTGCAGCGGTTGCCCAAGTTGGTGAGAACTAATTCTACAATGTTATCTCTGCTTGTGGGGGATGAGACAAGCTTGTCTAGTGTGTTAGAATTGATGAAGTCATCGTTGGGTAAGTGCATTACAGCAGAAATAGTTCACTCAGTCTATGGTGGGGTAGTTGAAGTCACCAAGGATCAGGGTGTTACGGGGTACCTTGATGGAGTCAAGTAGATCCAGGTGGGAGTAGTGGGTGTCCTGAGTCATGGAGGGGGTCTATAGCTGGCTGCATCTGGATAGGTGTCTTGCCAATTGTCACTTGCACCTAGAGTAGTTCTAGTGCATCATGCTGGCAAACCACTCTGGTTTGTGCTTACCTTTAAAGAAAATAGAGACCCCACCACTCTTAGTCTTCCCAACTTAATTTTGGTGTTGGAATGTGTGGAATGAGGTATAGCCTGGTAAGGCAGTGCTCTCCGTAGCCTTGAACCAAGCTTCTATGACTGCACAGATGTCTGCATCTTCCAGTGCGAGGACAGCCTCCAGTGAGTGCATTTTCAGGTTAAGGATCCCAGCATTAAGCAGCATGACCTTCAATTTGCTTTTTGACAGATCTTTTATGTTGGAAGATTTGTCTTTGGGATACTGCCTAAAAAAGGCACAATGGGGGAGGCAATAGCCTTGGCTAGAATCCTGAATCTCAGAGGTGACAAGTAGAGACCATCTCCGGCAAAGCATCAAGGCCTGTCAACCATGTTATTCCAGGCAGACAGATACTGGATCCCCTTGGAATGACACCAGAAACTAAGCCAATTGTTGAAGTCAATTATTTTTTGTTGGTACTGTGGTATCATTCCTGGTGAAAGTAGGATGCTGTTTAGGGCTAGGGTCATACCTGCCAGGGACACACCTCAATCATGTCTCTGTTCATATAGTCCAGGGAGGTATGTCTCAAGTCATTCACGCCAACATGGACAATAACAGAATCACACTTGTACCTTTTGTGGAGAGACTCAAGTGCGTGTGTGATGTGGCAGATTATGGCACGTAACAAACAACTGACTGTGATCTTCTCCTTGTCAAGCCTGGTGAGAGGGACATCAGTGTGTCTCACAATTGAGTCGCCAATGACCACGCATGCTTGGTTTATTGTTATGCTTTATGGGTTGTGTGAGTTTATTGTTATGTCTTGTGGGCTGTATTTGTGAGACACTGGTATGTTGTCTGCTGTCTGTTATGTGTTTGGTATTGTGTGTGGAATGTTTGTAAGTGTGTTTTGGAGGTCTCTGCTGTTTAGGTAAGTTTCTATTGAGGACTTATGCATAGGTGGGTGTGTGTTGTGCTTCACTATGTGATGTGGCTGGTGTGGTGTTTGTGCTGGCAATCTCCTCTTTGTCAGGAGTACTGACTGTGGAGCGAGACAGCATGGATTCCAGGTTGCTGTTACAGATGCAGTTCTCGCAAGCAGAAGAATTTTGTGCTAGGAGAAGAGGGTTGTCAGTGAACATGAGGCAATTGCTACACTGTCTCAGTATGGCCATGTCGACCAGGCTGGCAAGAGAAATTGATGGGAACTGCCACACTTAGGGTTCTGAAACTTGGGTGGACTTATGGAGAGAGAGTTTTGATACGGGTTTGTCCACAATAGTGTAGATGACAAAAACATTATTAAATGTAAAATAACTGGCCTGAAGCCCAAGTGTTAATTCCCCAAGTGATACTGACATCTTACAGAAAGGCGTCAATAACACCGACTGGTGTCAGAATTATGGCCTTAAGCTCGATGCCAAAAAATGTGTCGTCATCCCCCTTGGGAAAACCCGGTTCCCTTGAATTACCACACTGATGATAGTCCACTGAACACAGAAGGCATTATAAGAGAACTGGGAATACAGGGTGAGAGCAACCTCTCTTTTGACCACTACATTGCCACTGTGGTCAGAAAGTCCTTCTATGTGGCACATCTCATTACTAAGGGTTTTGCATCCAGGAAGAAAGAGGTCATTGTCTCCCTCTACTCTTCCTTCATTAGGCCAATCACTGAGTACAATGCCCCATTTGGCATGTACCTCACTAGACACCTGCAACAACTGGAGAGGCCACAAAAGTACATCATAAAGAGGATCCTAGGCCTTAAACACTTGTCCTATATGGACAGACTCAAAAAACTCCAACTATTCTCTGTCTCATATCACCTACTTAGAGGCGAGATCTGCTTGACTTACAAAGCCATGCCTGACCCAGCTCTGTTAGAAATGCTACATCTAAAGAAATCCCAATCCCTCCACACCACACGCACCAGAGACCTCAACCTCATTACCACAATCAACAGAACATGCTGGAATGACAGGTTCATAATCCAGAGACTGCCCATGCTATGGAATAGACTTCCTATACATGTCAAGCAGAGCACCTCACTGGCTCTCCAAGAGAAATCTCGATGAGTGGATGGGAAATAGAAAGTTCACCCCAGGGATCACTCCAGTGGTTCTACTCGACAAAGGCACTAGGAACTAAGGTCAGGTGACAAGATGCCAGGGTAATCCTACGGGCTAGGCTTTTAAAGGCTCCAGGGCCATTAGCCTAGTACACACCTATGAACCAAAACTAAGAGGCTTTGAATAACAGACAATTTTAATCAGGCTACTAACAAGCAATAATAAATATAGCAGAATAAAAGCACTTCAACACTTGAGAACAAGCAGCAAGACAAAATAAGGTAATAAAGTAGGAAAAGCACAATTACAGTAAAACAGTTGAATAAAGTGTATTTTATTTCTTTTAGTGGAGAGGGAAGAAACAGAAGATAATTCAAGATTAAGATACTAAGGGGGTTGGCCTTCCCAAATGATCACACTGTACTCAGTAGAGTGAGCAAATAAGATGGGACTGGGAGGAGTATCCAAAATCACATTTACAGCATGAACAGGCAATTCCAAGGCCACCAAGTTTAAGAATACAATACTTGAGCAGGAGGATGGGGGAGAAACAAAATGCAGACACAGAGACCGGCAATATCAAGCAAATAAATAAATGCAGCACAGTTTTGTTAACTATCACTGAAACAGATTAACTGCAAAAAAGTATACCTATATAAGCTTAGTGTATCCAGATGGCTATCGAATCAGTCACAGCCAGGCCACAAGGAGCAGCTAGGATACTGATACAGTCTCACAGAAATATAACTCCTTCTACCAGTAATATAAAGGAAAACGTAAGAGCCTCAGGCTATCAGTTAACACAATAAGCTGTGCTCACACTTCAGATAGGCTGGCTTCAACAGAAAGTATATTTTTTTCATCCTTCCATTCACAGTCTCTTAAATCCCTGTCCCTAGACCAACAGATTAAGCATAAAATGGAGAAACTGCACAACAAATAATTTTTCCTTCACAAAGTTTGCAAACTTCATAACTATGAAACATGATACATTATCCAAAGCTAACAGTTATGGAATATGGTATATACTAAAACTGTGTGATGAAGACTCTTTTCCTTTGAGACCTTTTCTTAGATGAAAGTGCTGTTATTCACTTAGTTTACTGTTCATTAATAAATTATTTGTAATGCGTAAGTGCGTTTTTTCAATTTGTGGTTGCTGCTTTTTTTTTTTTTTTTGTTATACTAGAACCAAAGAAATGCCAAAATGGGAGAAAGAAAGTTTATTCAATGAAATCCATTAGACCTGTTTGGCTAATGCCTTCATCAATACAATGATTCCAGGCCACCGACAGTTTAAATAGAATATGTACCTAATGGCATTGCTTACAATTCCTGCTGCATTACAAATACAAGACGCTATTTCCAATAGCATGCAAAAAATATTTAGAAAAATAGATCACCAATTAAGACAGTTAATTTAAACCAGATGAAAAAAGAGCCCCCAGTTTGACAATCCAGAAAGTAACCTAATCCAACACAATTTATTAGGCACTGGCACCATAATTTTATCAATTCTCCTGAACATAAAGGAGGCACCAGGACATTTAATTATATGTTTAGAGAAAGGATTGGCTTTTTTTTTTCTTACAATGGATATCACTCAAATGTTCATAAATCCTACAATACCTAGATGTCTTTCCAACATAAAATGCTGAACATTGGCAAATTGCCAAATAAATCAACCGCTCACTATCACAAGTGATAGAACATCTTGTACACAAACTTTTGCAACCTTGGCTGAAGAAAAGGCATATCTTTTCAAAACTACTTTACAGACAGAATAATGTCCACAAGGAAAACTCCTTAGTAATTTTGTCCCATGCAATGTAGGTTGTTGTATAATAATAATATTAAAGGAGACCACCATTTTTTTTTAAATAAGTGAAATGTGTTGCAACTTTCTTGCCTCTCCTAAAAACAAATTTGCACTTAGAGGGTAAAACTTCAGACATTTCCCTATCCAACATCAAAACATCCCTATGTTTATGAATAACTGACTGAACTTGTCTGGTATTACTTTAAAAAGTAGTGACCAGGGACAAACAATCATCCAATCTTTTATTATTGGAGAATACATATTTCAAAAGATCCTCCCTGATATATCTATCCACCCTGGATTTTGCCCACTACACTAATTCCTTGGAATAGCCACATGACATTTTTAGTTAAATCAGTGCAAATGTCATAATCATGTTGAGCTAAACATATTCTTTAAATTCTATAGTATTGTGAAAGTGAAGTGTTACTGACAGTGTGGGAAGGATTACAGCTGTTGGCAGATAATAAAGATGTTTTATGGAATTGTTTTTTATATAGTGTAGTATTAACCATACCATTGTTTAGTTACCATAACATCCAAAAAAGACACCAAATATCTATACCATACAAAACAATATTATGACTAATATTATAAATCAAATGCTTTTCCAAATAACCCATAAAAGGATCAAAGATGAGCATAAATGGGTGCAAAAGAGGCGCCCACACAGTGCCTTTGATTTGTAAATAGCACTGCTGATCGAAATAGAAAAAGAAGTTATGTACTCAACATAGCGTTCCATCTGTGTTGTCCATTTTCATTCTTCCTCAACCTATGGGTTCAGATCCAATCCTTAGGATCCATCTCAGCCATTACAATAGCGCATGGTAACCAAAAAACTCTCAAGCTTCTCCATTACCCATAATGCACCCTTTCTAAGTACCTCAGATCTGGTTGGTTAACAGAAGTAGGAGAAAAGTAAGAAAGCTCCAGAGACACTATATCTGGAGCTCAGTTCAAGGGAAGTGTCAACATAAGAACACTCGCTCTTCTAAGAATTCAAAGGTAGGAGCTTGTGGGTGGGGAGCTGAGTAAGAATGAAAATGGACAACACAGATGGAACATTATGGTGAGTATATAACTTCTTTATCTGATGTTGTCAGTTTTCATTCTATCCTCAACCTATGGGACAGTCTCCAGCTAACTTAGATCCTGGGTGGACTTAAGGAAGGATGTATCTCAGCACCATTTAACCGAATGATGCACTCACCCCTGGAGACCAGATCCAATTTGTAATGAATAACAAAGGTACGGGGAGTAGCCCAAGTCGCCACTGCACAGATTTCATCCATAGACACCCTAGACTGGAAGGCAGATGAAGTTACCATTGCTCTAGTTGAATGGGCTCGTAAAAGTTTCGGTAAGGCAGTGCCCAATTTGTTATAAATGAAAGCAATACAACTATTGAGACATCTGGTCAAGGTTACTTTGGTGACTGGTTTACCCAACTGAATATCTGAGAAGGAAACAAATAATTGGTCAGACTTCTTAATATCCTTGGTTCTATAAAGGTAAAATTGCAATTTTCAGTGAACATCTAATAAATGTTACAAGAATTCACCTTTGTTCTCAAATTTTGGAAAAAATACTGGTAAACTAATGGATTGATTGATATTTGTCTTGGATACCACCTTTGGTAAAAAAACATGGTTTAGTATGCACAGATACTCTGTCTTTGTAAAAAATCAAATATGGTGGCTGGAAAGACAGGTTTGAATCTCTGAAATTCTTCTTGCAGAAGTTATGTCCATCAAGAAAATGGTTTTCCAAGAAAGGAACTTGAGATCACACTTAGATGCTGGTTCAAAGGGTGGGTGTATGATAGCCTATAGCACCAAATTTACGTCCCATTTTAAAAGAAGATTTCATCTCAGAAAGTCTTTGCATAGTTTAAGTGAAGTAACTGAAGAACCTAGGAAACCAATATGAAAATTGGATATTGCTGCTAATTGAACTTGGATTGTCGAAGAAGCCAGCCCTTCTTTGAAAAGTCGGGCCAAAAAATCATGAATAGGAGCTGAAAAGGGATCAATGTTATTTTGAAGTGCCCAGTGAATGAATCTTTTCCACTTACTGAAATACAGCTTAAATGCAGATGGCCTGTGAGAAGACAGGAGTATGTGTCGGACTGGAGAAGACAGCATAGATTTGTTAGGCTATTAATGGAATTGTAGAAACCAGGCAGTTAGCCTGAGATTCGCTATATCTGGGTGAAGCATGCCTGTTGGGTGAGACAGGAGGTTTGGAGTTGGATCCAGAATCCATAGTTGGTGAAAAGTGAGGCCACAGAAAGGGGAACCATATCTGTCGAGGCCAATATGGTGAAATGAGGATTACTTTGCTTTTTAAGTGGCTGGTTTCTGTAGAAATTTTGAGATTAATGGAGTCGGGGGGAAAGGCATAAAGAAGACTGCAGGGCCAATTGTGAATAGAAGCATCCCTTGGTGACTCCTCACATGGGGAGATCAGGGGGAAGCAGTTGCTGCACTTGTTGTTTAGGAAAGATGTGAAAAGATCACAGCAAGGTTGACCCCATTGATGGGATATCCTTTCTGTCACTTTTTGAGTGAGGGACCATTCACGAGGCAGAAGAATGCACTCGCTCAGTTTGTCTGGTATCACACTGGACTTCCCCAGAATACGCATTGCTATTAGAAAGAGGTTGCATGAGATTGCCTACTGCCACACTCTGACAGTTTCTCGATACAAGGGGTAGGATCTGGTTTCTTCCTTGTTTGTAGATGTACCAGACTACTGACAAGTTGTCTGCCTGAACTGCAGTCGTCCCTAAGGGAACAGCATCTTGGAAAGCCTACAATGCTAAGAGCACTGCTCTCATCTCTAGGACATTGTTACGGAAGCTGGCCTCTTTGGGGGACCAAGTGCCTTGGACTGCTTTTCACAGAAAATGCCCCCCACCCTAACTGGGAAGCATCTGTGGTCACTGTGGCCTTTGGCTGGGGAAGAATAAACAGACTACCTTGTAGAATTTGATCTGACTGAATCCACCATCTGAGATAATTTTTGCATATACTGGTGATCCTTATCTGAGTTGACATTGGTTGGTGAAGGATGGACCATTATGTTGAAAGCAGCCACTGCAGAATTCTCATATGAAATCTGGCCAGCGGTATTAGCGTTATTGCTATCGTCTTTGACCCTAGAGTGTGAAGAACCAGTCATGCTGAGATCTTGCTGCTGATTATTTTCATGACTTGCGATCTGATTCTTTCCACTCAAAGGGGGGAGTGAGGCTACTGTTTCGCTTGTCTTGAGAACTGCAACTATGAAGTTTAAACTTTGAGTGGGCTCTAGAAAGGATTTCTTGTAGTTTATGGATATCCCTAGCTGTGAACACATCTCGAGAACATAGTCTCTTGCCTTCAATAGTTGATGTCTGGTCGATGCAGAAATGAGCCAGTCATCTAAATACAGAAATATCTGGAATTCATGCAGTCTCAACTGAGCTGCTACTACTGATATGCACTTGGTAAACACCCAGGGGGCTGTGGTGAGACTGAAGGGCAGAACTCTGAACTGATAATGACTGGCTCCCAGCCGGAAGCGTTAAGTACCTCCTGGATCGTTTGTTCATCTTTATGTGATAATATGCATCCTGAAGGCCTATTGAGCATATCCAGTCATCCTTTTCCAAAAACGGAAGAATGGACTAAACAATGACCATCCAGAGCTTGTTACGTTGAACGGACTTGTTCAAGTTGCTGAGATCAAAAACTGGTCTTCAGTCCCCTGTTTTTTTTTGGCATTATTAAGAATCTTGAGTAAGTTCCAGATACTCTCTGGTCTGGCGGACCCTCTTGAATGACTTATTTTTCTAGCAGTTTTTGTACCTGAATAGCTGTTTGTTCCCTCTGACTGCAACATCAGGGATTTTCTTGCAATGGGGAAGAGGAAGGGAAAATGGTATAACATATCCTCTGGAAATGAATCTCTGCACACAGGTGTCCGATGTTATTTCTAGCCAGGCTCTTCAGTGCAGGGATAAGTCAACCCCCGACTGCCTCCAGAGGAGGGCAATCGGGCCTCCATTTATGAGCGCTGGAAGGTTCTGCCAAAGAAAGCATCTCTGGGCCCTTGGTTTTGTGGGCCTCCTCTGCCATGAGGGTGGCATCTACCATTTGAGTTTCCCCCTCTGCCCCTGGGGGAACTACTTCCACGTGTGTCTTGAAAAGACTCTTGGGATTTTCTGAATCACATTTTTCCACTAATTCACTGATTCCTGGAGAAGGATCTCTGAGGAGTGGAAAAATGTATGCCCACAGCAGACAGGGTCTTCACATCTTTTTCATACCAGGACAATGTGTCTTTTATCTTTAGGCTAAATAAGGATGTGCCGTCAAAAGGAGTATTGCCGAATGTAGACTTGAAAGGCTCCGCAAAGTCACACAAGTGCATCCAGACATGCCTCCTGATGGAAATGCCTGAACTTGCTGCTCTACTCATTCCCTTGGCTGCATGAGAAATGAGCCTCATGGAAGAGTTAGAAAAAGACTGGTGGGTAGCCAACTGAGTAACAGAGGCCTGTACTTCCCCAGAAATGGATCCTGAGAGGGTATCTGACAGATCTTTGATCAGATCCTTCTGTAACCTAATAAAATGTGCCAGGTAGTTCAGGGACTGTAAGGAGAAGGTTGCTGATGCATAAACATGCTTTCTGAACCTATCCATCACCCAAGACTCCTTGTTGGGGGATGGATGGAGGAACTTTCCTCAGCTAGTTCCTTTTCCTTGGCCACTGCTGTCACACCCATGGCATCCACAGGCACACCTTTAGTCCAAAACTGATTATCTTCTAGAACAATAATAATTTTGTCTGGCTTCCGGGGATCTACTCAATGGTGTTTGGGGCCTTCTATGCCTGCTGAGAGAGCAATTCAATGAGCTCATTGGCTGGTGGAGTTACCCAGGAGGCAGACGGATGGGAATCAAAAGACTACAGGTACACAGATTCCTCAGATGAAGGATTTTTGTGCTTCCAGTCACCTCTCTGTTTTAGAATTTCTAAGATGTCTCCACAGGAGACATCGTCAGAAGGTGATTTTTAGAACCCTTCACCCTCTTTGAAGTCTCTGTCTTCAGTGACGGATTCCTCCAGGGAATCCAAGTACTTCTTTTTGCACAACTTCGTCTTAGGGACCTCCTCGGTGGAATGCTCTGGGGAGGTATCAGAAAAAGTGGGAACACCCTGCTGAGAAGCCTGAGGTTTTGGTAATCACCCTCCCTGTGGAGAAAAACATTGCGACTCAGTATGCAGAGATGATAAGGCTGGAGGCTGAAGATCTGAGGAGGAGGAACTGTCTGAGCTGTTGAAGCAGACATGTCTCTCTTCAAAACCTCAAAGACTGATCTCCTCTGAAAGGGACAGGACTCTGGATCCGAGAAGGCAAGCATCCAGATCCTAGTTCATCCCTGCTCTGAGGATAAGCCTCCTGAAGCAGAACCCAGAGCTGAGCTAATCCAAGATGAAGCTCTGAGGTGCAGAAATGGCTCTGAAAACTTTGGAGTCGACTCCAATACCTCAGAGCCGACAAAGCAGCTATGGGTATGAGAGGCCTCTGACTGAGCCAAAGAACTTAGAGGTAACATTGGATCTGAAGAGAGAGGCATCTTCAGATCCAAAGCAGATTGTGCCAGGTGGCTCGGATCCAAGAACTCTGAAACTTCGAAGGAAGTCAGAAGAAGATGTAAAGGAGGGGGTATCAGATGTTTAGAACTCCTGACCCAAGGATAGGAGCCAAGAGAACCATTTATATACTCTGTGCCCAGAGGATTTTTCTCACCAATCTCTCCTTCTTTGGTTAAACTCCTACAAGAATGAGTGGACATAATGGAGGGTGATTTGGGCCTTTCCAGAAAGGGAGAAGGAACTCTGAATGGAACTGGGTCCAGTGATGGCGAATATTGTGTCCTGGATAAACAGGGAAGGCTTGCAGACAAATCCACTGATTTTTGTTTCTGATCCAAGAGAGTTGGAACTGAGTAGACCTTAGTCTTATCCGAAGAAGTAGATGGATCTGTCTGGTATCGAATCTTGGTTTTTGGGGTCCGAAGAGGTAGTCTTGGTCTCTTAATTGTCAGATCCCATGGAGAATTCGGAAGCGAAATAGGCCTCTTTTTTTGCTTTTTCAAAAGCCTTAGAGGAAGAAGAGGAAGGGCTTGATGATCCTGACTTGTGCTTTTTTGGTTCGTCTAAGGAAGGAGCTCCAGATAGTGCCTCACTGTAAGAGGTAGGAAGTAAACCTTTAAGAATTAATTTGTTTTCGCATTCAACCAGAGCCCGATGGTTGAATGCATGTTGAACTGAACAATCCTCCTGGAAATAGAGGAGTCCCAAACAATAAACAAAGTGTATGGGAGTCTGAATATGGCATTTTACGGACACATTTCCCACACGTTTTGAAGCCAGCCTTTTCTTTCTCTGACATTCCTCCACTACAGAAACCAACAAGTGAGAGAGAGAAATTTTAAACAATAGAAGCCTTTTTTTTTTATACATAGCTAAGGAAAAAAAGGGGGAAATACCAACAATGGTAAGAAAAGGTTACACGAAGTGCAAAGGGGAAAATACTAACAATAGTATTCACAGGTAGTTTCGTACAGAAAAAAAGGAAGGGTAAAGTGATAGAAACAATTGAAAATAAAGTAGTCACTAGGTAAGGGATACAGGCTAAGAAGAAAAAGATAACTTTATAGCACTATTCAGAAGATATAAAGAAAAAAATTACATTAATTTCATTTATCTGCTCGAGAGCAACTGGTCACGTTGTCTAACGTGAATAGAGGCAAACAATATCTGGGTTATTAGGAAGGGTACAGGAGAAGCTCAAGACATTTTTAGTTACCCTGAGCTATTGTAATGGACAAGCTGGATCTGAAGGATCAGATCTGAACCCACAGGTTGAGGATAGAAAGAATAATGTCAACATCTGATCCTATTTTTAGTTAGAACATGCTCTGGCAAACATGTAAGAAAAGTATTACAGCCTGGGGCTGTAATAGGGGCTTTAATTGCCACTTTTTTCAAGACGCCTTCTTTAAATCCAAGAAGTCTGGAAAATTATTGGCATAGATCTAACCTTCTTTCATTAGTAAAGTTAGTGAGATAGTGTTTAACTTCCAGATGTCTTTCTTTTTAACACTGCAAGCCCTCTGTCATCCAAGAACTGAAGGATACTTTTGCCTCTGGCAACTGTTTAAATTGGTTTAATGACAGTTCATTGACCACTTTAGGTATTGAAAGCATGACTTATGGTTAGGCTGACACTGTCCTTATAGAAGATTAGGAAAGGCCCATTGCAGACGGCACTTTCAGTCCAGAGATTCTCCTGACTGATAATTATGGGAAGCAAAACAGTTGCTTTCCAAGTCAGAAACTTGAGGTGTGCTGAAGTAACTGGTTTTAAAGGGTGTTAAGATAGTCTCTCCAAAGCAATTTTCAAGTCCCAATAAGAAATTAACATTTTTCTAGGTGGTATTCCCTTTCACAACTGTTTAACATGTAGCAATGGGGATAAAGGAAAGTCCAGAGGTAGACAGGCTGATGTGCCTGAAAGATGTACCTTCAATGAGGCAGAAGCCATTCCTGAGCTGTACAATTCTCACAGAAGCTGCAGAAGCAAGGACAGTGGTATTAAATTGCAGTTATTATTCCATTTGTAGTACTACAGGGAAAATTCTCTTCTTAAATAGGCAGTATTTCTTTATATCAGATTTGTCTCCTTTGTAATAGTAAGCACATCCTCTGGAAAATGTTTTTAAAGGTCAGCAAGGTCTTATTACCCATGCTATCAGTCTCAGTGTCTGCAAGTTTGGGTGCATCAAAGCTCCCCTAAGCTAAGGCAAAAGGTTCACATCCAGGGATAGCATGAAAGGTTCTCATTTACCATTAGGATAGAAAATTAGTGATGTATTTGCCAAAAGGGTGCATCATCCATGGCCCCTCCTCCTTTGTTTTTTAAATCACAATGGATAGTAGGGAGATTGATGGATGAGCATAAAGTTAACAGACCTGTTCAATGGAAGAAGAAGGTATCTACTGCCAAGATTCCTTGTAAGGTACCCTGGAGCAGAATTTTTATTAACTGCTTGTTGCTCAAAAGGGTAAAGTTCTGTTTCTGCATCACTCACATAAAAATTAGTTCCAAGATTAAATCCCTGTGTAGCATCCATTCATGAGGATCTTTTTCTGTTCTGCTCAGCTGGTCTGACATAGGATTCTGCTGAGATGGGATACAAAAGACTGTGATCATCATGACTGATTCTAAGGCCAACTCCTGTGCTTTCAGTGTCAGCCTGCAGAAGGTAGGAGTGACCTCCCTCCCATTTGTTTATGTATCACATCACAGTGGTATTGCCTGTAAACAGGTGTGACAACACTGGCATACAAAATGGGCTTGAAAGCCTTGACAACTGGGATCACCACCATCATCTCTTTTACACTGATATGCCTCTTGTACTAGGTTTTGTCCCAAGTGCCTTGCCCTTTTAGTTCTCCTGTAGGGAATCCCCAGAATATGTCCAAGGCTACCTTGGTCAGTGCTTCACTGTCAAGACTCTATTAGAATTGAATCTTTTAATTTGTCTGTACTTGTGAGTCCACCACTAGAGTTCCTGTCTGATGCAAGGCAGAAGGGGAATCAGTTCCTCGAGAGACTGACTGTGCTGATGTCAACTATCCCTAAGGTATCAATAAAGCTTCCTGATGTGCAGTCTTGCCAGGTGAAGCATGAACACTGTTAAAGCACTGCATTCCAAAAAGTGTAGGAACCCCCTTGCATTCACTGATTTCTTCAGGTATTTAACTCCAAAGTATTTTTAAAAAGAATACTTTGTCCTAGGGTAGGAAGGACTTTTGGTTCACAGAATCAAGTTGGTCTGCACAATGCACTACTTTTCTAGATGAGATCAGGTTAGACTTGGGAAGGCTGGGAAAAAGGCCAAAAATGTAAACATTTCAGGGTAAAACAGAGAACCCTATATCTTTCCAGGACTGGGCCTGAACAGAGCAATTACTTACACAATGGTAAAGGTGAATGTCCTTTTTTTGGCAAAAGCTGATTACTGGAACGAACACCCTGGCTGTAGTAATTCAAACCTGAGAAAGTATTTCTGTAAATGTAAATATGTATGCATGCAGGTATCCCTTAAGAACTAAAAGCACTAACACACCTTTGGAGAAAAAAGGACTAAGTGGCCTATAAGTTCAATATTTTGTATTTTGGCACCTTGATGAACATTTTCAGTCCTAGTGTATGTCCCAAAGGACCATAAGGGCATGAGAAATTAGTTTGAGTATAAATCTGTCCCTCTTCTCCTTTTGCCACTCTGTACTGTCTATGGCCTCTTGTTGACAGAAACAGGTTTGTACCTGTTGTTTCTGTTCCTTTAGTATTTGTGGAATCCTCAGAATGGAGGTCTCATTAGGAACTGTTGTCTGCACCACTATAAGAACACCTGAAGGACCTACTTGCCCTCTGTTATTTTCTGACACTATTCTGAAAATAAAACCAACAAACTTCAATTTTTGTACGTCTGGTAAAATGAAAGGATTTTGGGAGAGTTGACGAGGAATTTTGGAGGAAGTAAGAGGACAGGAAGAAGTGTGGGACAGTTATGTTTTCCTCATATTTGAAGTATGGCCTTGTCCCCACACCAAGGCTTTCTTTTATGTTCTCATTGTCTCTTCTACTTATTTTCTCCCTTTTTACCCTTCACCTGCTTGTCTTTACCCTTGTGATGGTAGAAGGGCCATCTCTTGGATGGGTAGTCCCTGTTGTACCAAGTAATGGGAGTGAAACAGCTGTTTAACAAACTTATGGTTTCCCTCTTTTCCTCCGGTTTAATATTTCCTGAATAAGGATGTCAAACAGCAGACTGTTATCTAAAGGGGCATTGAGTATCTGTGCTTTTATAGCACCAGAAATGGATTATATCCTTAGCCAAAAATATCTCCTAATCATTAACCCCATATTAGATTCTAATATGTTTACCTTGAAGGTAGATAATCAATCTAGAGGAATAGGAAGGTGTGCAGCCAATATGTAACAGATGACAAACCTTTAAGAAGTGGTCAATTAAGCTAAAAGTCTTTGACAGCTCTAGGTTAGAGCTGTACCTATAAGGCCTTCACTAGGATCTCTTTAATAAATTCTGAAACTGAAAAGTGCACCACCTTCTAACCAATCTAGGACAGGAAGAAAATAACTTATTAAAGGGATCCATCTTACTTAATACAATTCTTTTATACTTGAATTACTAAACAGATCTGACTGATACATATCTTTATAATTTGTTTATTAGGAATTCATATTTTCATGCTAAATAAATATCACAATAATAGAAACCTAATTTTCATACACAAATACCAATTAATGCATTATATTCAAACATCTTTTCTTTTTTTTTTAGTCAGTCTTTGGTAATGATGAATCATCAGTGATGCGAGATAGCTCATGTGTTTTTTTCTGCTGAAGTTCTAATGAAAAGATTAGTATGAGTTAAAAAAAACAATATTAATTATTCTGGACATTGGTGTACTGTGGGGCATGCATTTACACATGAAACATTGATTTTTTGAGACTGTCATGTTAAGAAAAAATATTTGTTTTTATAGATATGGAATTTTTTCAGTACAGACTCAGTAGACACTGTATAAGTCAGAAAATTAATACTGACCTGTAGTAATAACCAGGATGTTATGTATTCAAGACAATTATATTAATTTACTTCAAGAGTGATGCTTGAGAGGCGAGTTTCAATAACACACAACATTCATGGTTGTGGTCAAAAAGAGCCAATTATAATTCTTTCATAGATTTCATAGATTAGTACTAAGCTAACTGCCCTTGAGAGCCATTTAAAGCCTAGCCAATTATCCCTTGTGAGACTCAAACCCTGCACCTTGTGTTTGTAAGGCAAACACCTTAACTATTATGCCAACCTCCCAACCCAGTACACAGAGCTTTACCTGCTGCCATATACAACAAAAATTAGAAAAAATTGGTAGTGGCCAAATGGTTAAGGTGTTTGCCTTACAAACACAAGGTGCAGGGTTTGAGTCTTACAAGGGATAACTGGCTAGGCTTAAAACGACTCACAAGAGCAGTTAGCTTACTACTACCCTATGAACCTAAGAAAAAAAAAGTGCTTGAGAGGTAAAATCTTTTACAGCTTAGAAAGCTGTTGTACGTTAACTGCTACCACACAGAGAGCATCCGTGAAAGAAGAGCATCAGGAAACTGCTAAACACTTCATTCCAACTTACACAAAAAGTCTAACTGAAGTGTTTAACGACTTTCTGCCACTCTAATGCTGCAGCTGCTGAGCACTGTTAATGCTCTAGCAAGAAACTAGTGTTTGCCAGCACTGAGAGAGTGCTTAATAATTGTTGAGCACTGTTCTAACATCAGAAATGTGCTTAACAAGCCTCATCTTTTCACTGATTTGGAGTGCAATTGCAGTGCTCT
This sequence comes from Protopterus annectens, assembly GCF_019279795.1. Taxonomy (NCBI): domain Eukaryota; kingdom Metazoa; phylum Chordata; order Ceratodontiformes; family Protopteridae; genus Protopterus; species Protopterus annectens. Next base: position 377,586,539 of record NC_056731.1, read on the forward strand.
GTGCACTACAGGCCAGATGTGAATATGATGAAATCAATTATTTTATGAAAATACTTTGGAAACACTTTCCCAACAAAAAACAAAAATTACTTTAACAGTTGTAATACACACCACTAAATGTACTACTGTTTATATAGAGTAATACCAGTTTATCCAATGCTGAAATCATTCTGCAGGTTTCTTCTTGTCTTAAAAGGAAATTAATATATGCTATTATTTCAGTATAATGCAGAGCTTGATACATCATAAGCTTGTATACTAGAATATGATCTGCCTGCATTAGTGATTTTGTAGACCAGTTATTTATACTACATAAAGTTATCAATAGTCGGAGACAGATTATATTAGATAAAAACAGTAAGATGTTCCTCACTTACACAGGAGTCTCTGTGGTTGTGGAGAAAATTGGTGTTGGAAGCTTAGAGTGTGCTGGATGTACAGCTGTCCAGTGGACCTTTCCAGTATATCCTGGTATGTTCGGACGGCTGAATAAAAATAAAAAAATATATATTAATGTTGGTATGTTCGGATGGCTGAATAAAAAGACAAATATATATATATTGTTTTGCAATCAAACAGAACAATAATTATTCTTCTTAAATTGCATTATCAGTTCTTCATGTATGTATGTATGTATGTATATATATATATATATATATATATATATATATATATACACACGCATGCGTGTGTGTGTGTGTGTGTGTGTGTGTGTGTGTGTATATATATATATATATATACACACATACATACATACACAAACATATATACACACACGCATATACACATAGACACACACACACACACATATATATATATATATATATATGCATATATATATTCCATATAAATAACTATTTGATCTTATGACCATGTTTGTTTACCAGATTGTGACCAATAATGTAGTCTGGGGGAATAAACTGAATCAAACAAATGTCAATAAAATTTTCAAGCAGTACATCTGCTTCTTAAGTAAAACTAAATAATATTACATACAGATGCATTCATTTTATAAATAAAAGACATTTGTGTGATTAAGAATGCACTTTTGCCTACAGTCAGTCTGAGCTTCACAATAAAGGAAACCATTACAAGAAGGATAACACATCAGGGCATACTGTAGTAACTTCCACATAGTGGAAACAGATACAAGCAAATACAGCTGAAAAGAGTGGAAACTACATTATTTGAATGAATAAAATGAAGATTTGACAGGAGTCACTCCTTAAGAAAGTTTCTGCAATAGGTTTGTATGTGAATTTGTCTTTTTTGAATCAATGGTCATTGTCTTTCTAAGCAAAAAGAAGCTTCAGCATCAGAGTTCATTGTTATCATAGAATCATGCTTGTCTGGTCAAAATCAGTTCCCTACACTGTGAACTTCCCGTCATTCCCAGCTCTAATACCTATTTCAGTCAAAATATACCTACAAAGAAGAATAGTGACATAAAAACTTGATATAATTATAAATCTTTTATTTCTGCTTTCCAGTACTGCATGTACTCAATGTCAGCAATATAACTGTGTAAGTAAGGATGTATATAATGTAAAAGCTGCACAGACTTATGTATCGTTCTACAAATCTTTCATTTCTACTTACAGCCAGAAGGTTAGTATTGCCACTGTGCAGGTAAGGAGGTCCAAACCGTCAAGAAACAAGAAAGTATTGAAATGTTTTCCTTCAGTAATTTATCTGAATCATTGCAGAGCAAGTCATACAGGAAAGAATCAGACCACAAAAGGTACTCTCCTTTGGTGCCAGGAATGAATGTATGAGGGATCAGAACTGAACTTCTAGCTGGTATCAGAGTACCACTGAACACAGATGGAGTACAGCTATATCAGGCTCTGTGCCCACTGAATGGCACACAGCGACGGTTATCCTACTCCACAAAGGGGGATCCATCATGGACCCTGGGAACTGCCACCCCATTAGCCTGATGAGCCTGGTCTGCAAGGCCATGGAATGTATCATCATGGAACTTATAAAAAAAACCATTAGTAACCTCCAAACTCTGGACCCCACCCAGTTCACATTTGTAAAAGGCAGATCATGTTTCCTAAACCTGACGGACTTCTTTGAAGCAGTCACCAAAGCCGTAGATGAGGGTAAGGTGGTTCACACAGCCTATCTAGATCTCCCCAAGGCTTTCAACATCATCCCCCACTCTGGAATTATAGATAAACTCACTAAACAAGGTATAAATCCCTATGTCACAAGATGGGTTGCCAACTGGCTCACTGACAGAACCCACTGTCTGTATCTACTTCTCAGAAGTACAGGCTAACACAGAAGGTCTTTGGCTAATGAAGTTTGCAGATGACTGCAAACTAGGACCCATAATCGAAACTCCTAACAATGTGGACATCCTACAAAAGGGCCTCACTGAGACAGATGCCTGGTGTCAAAGCCATGGCCTCACACTCAGTGCCAAAAAGTGCATTGTCATCCCTTTTGGTAAAAACTCTGTACCCATGAACTACCACATAGGCGGTAGTCTACTTAACACTGAAAGTGCGATAAGAGACCTTGGGACACAGGTGGACAGTAGTCTCTCCTTTGATAATCACATAGACACAGTAGTCAAGATATCCTTCTACATGGCACACCTCATCACAAAAGGTTTCTCATCCAAGAAAAAAAGAGCTAATTGTTCCCCTCTACTCATCACTCATTAGACCCATTAGAGAGTACAATGCCCCTTTTGGTATGTACCTCACAAAACATCTACAACAACTGGAAAGGCTGCAGAAATACCTCACAAAGAGGATTACCGGCCCCAAACAGATGCCCTACACAGACCGTCTCAAAAAACTCCAGCTTTACTCCGTCGCATATCGCCTACTCAGAGGTGATCTCTGCCTAACATACAAAGCTATGTCAAACCTAGAGCTGTTGGACATGCTCCACTTAGAGAAATCCCAATCCCTCTGAGCTATACGCTCTAGGGACCTAAACCTTGTTACCACAATAAACAGAACATGCTGGAGGGACAGATTCCTGTCCCAGAGACTTCCCATACTCTGAAACAAACTACCTATCTATATCAAACAAAGTTCTTCATTGGCACTCTTCAAGAAAAATCTTGATGATTGGATGGGAAATAGGAAATTCACCCCGGGGATCACTTCTGTGGCTCTGCTTGACAAGGGTACAGGAAAATAATTTTCTTGGGTGGCGAAAGCCAGGGTACCTTTTTGGCTAGGCTTATATAGGCCCTAGGGCCAATAGCATAATACCTACCTATGAACCTATGATATCATGCCAGAGCACCTTAATTCTACAACCATCTTACTCCTTAGAAGTTGTAGGTTATAGTTTCCACCAGTGACACTGTCACTCTAGGAATTCAGTCTAGCCAAGCTCCATTGATGGAGTCAAATGAGTGAATGTTTCACTCAGGAGTATGTATCACACATGGAGTCACTCTACCTCTGTATTCATTAATGCGGTAAGTCAATGCTAGGGATTCAAGACAAGACTTTTTTTTTTCTATTTTTACATGACTGAACAAATGGTTGTTTTGCTCAGTTTTTGCAATCAAAACTAATACTCGATGAGGTCTGATTTACTGAATCACTCTACCACGTATAATCATAGCAACTTGGCAATGAATCGCTTATCCTGGTGAAGGTAAACCAAGGGTACTTCTACCTGAGTGGGTATACAGATGGTAAAAAATAAAACAAAACAATAAAATCGGCAAACCAGGCTGAACCAAAATTACTTTGATTTTTTTTTTTTTAGTTTGTTTATTTATTTAACATTTGCTTACTGGGAAAGTCCGACTGGGTCAGAGCCCATTTTCAGCAGAGGTCTGGGAAGACATGCTCCAGACATGTCTTTGGAATGTGAGAAGAAACTGGAGCACACGGAGGAAACCCATGTGAATGCTGGAAAGACATGCACACTCTGCACAGAAGGCACCTCAGCCAAGAATCAAACACGTGAATCTCTTACTGTGAGGTGACAACTCTAACCGCTGCACCACTGTACCGCTGTTTAATTCTGGTTTAGTGTTGTTATTGTTTTTTTTTCTTTTCTTTTTAAGTTTCTGTGTACATTGAAGTGATTTTGGCTATTGGTAATGTAGACAGGTCTTAAAGTTCCAACAGAACTTTTCATTGAGAAGTAGGGATTACATTTTTTTTAATAAAAACATGAAGCACTTTTCATAAAACATTGTGCACCACTAAGCAGGCTGATAAGTAGTATACTTGAGTATCAACCCTTTTTGCAATTCAGAAAGACATGTACACCATCAACACAACATTCATCAAATTAACCCTCCTTAGGATCATGTCATCTTCATAACATTCCCAATTCACATTCATGCAAATTTCACCTCCCTTGGATCCTATCCTTTTCATGACATTCAAAGCATTCATGCAAATTATTCCTCCTGAATGTATACAATTTTCATAATGGACAATCCCAGAGTGGTGGTGTGTGGATGTGCAGCTGCAGATAAACAGATGATGTGCCATTTCTGAGTGCAGCAATCACCTACACCTACTGAGAAGTTGCTCAACACATAAATCTGGGCTGCATATTTGTGTTACTGTACAAAAAAGAACCATGCCTTTGGATGGTAAGAAAAATGACACTGGCAGGGAAGGTCTCTGTGGTGCAGAAAATCCTGCTACCACAACAATACTTGTCCTGCCAATTCACAGTGATGCTGCCAAGCTCTTAACAATGAGAGCTCAATCAGCACCAGATCCCCTCATTACCACATTACTGCAATCACCACAACTCCACCATCATGTCTAAGGAGCTAAACATTCTAATGACTCACGCCTAGCTATGCAGGCATGATGGTGGAGCACAGGCTAATGGGGAAGAGCAGCTTAGTTAAGTACAATGTACTAATGTAGCTACTTCATAAGGTATAGTATTCCTTTCTAAGCTGTCTTTCTCTGCTGTGTTGTGTGCCACCATCATGGTAATAAGCACATGTCTCCCATTAGGACACAAGCTCAGAGGATTCAGTGGCTCCTTAAAAAACACAGGTGGGAATATTGTGCACTGCCATCATGTACCAGGATTCATATCTATGAATTCTGATGCTTCACAGTGACACACGAAACAGTGCACAAGATGCACACCCAATAATTGTGAATATCAGTGATCAAATCAAACACAATATACTTCTTTTACAAGATATACGAGTAGTATAAAGAGCCTGGTCAATCACATACAAAACATTCATAATATTTTGGATAGATGTTTTTTAGTTTGTTAACTAAGCAAGGGAAATTGTCCAGTTTTGAAGGAAGATAAGTGACTCTAAAGTTTTAGGAACAAAAAGATAATTTGTGCAAATAAATGGTCTACACATATATTATTTATTGACCCTTTGTTAATCCTCTTTTCAGGAGCAAAGGAAAGGTGATATTCATACTGACTAGGAGACATTTACCCAGGGCACTTCCCCCTATTCTTTTTTGATAAGTGCTGTGCATCTTTTATATCCAAATAAACTACCAACCAACTCAGGTAGATGGGACCTCAGTCTTGGGAAATTAATCTAAGTACCTGGCATAGCACTGGAACCAAAAGCCTTTTATTCTTCCAACATTAAAGGCACCCATACTACCTGACATGGACATATATACATACATATCTCTGTTTATACAGTTTTGGTCTATGGAATGGCATTCAGGCTCCCTCCCCCTACACACTTTTTAATGGTGACTCTATATATCTTCCCTTGCTGAATCTTGCAGAATTTAAAACCTTCTCAGTATCACTGCTGTTGACATCTTTTCTAAATTACAAACAATGTTATGTTCCTGACACTTTCTCCCTTGATTTTATATCCTATATACCTTTTCACAGAAACCAGCCAAGAGCCTCAAGGCCAATAAAAATTAATGTTATATATATTCTGCTGTTAATGTCCAAATGCAATATAAAAAAAATAAATAAATAATAAATATGTTTTTCTTTAAAAATGTTCTACTTTTTCCATAATTTTTCCTTTTGGCTTTGTCAATTGCTGTTTCCAAATAACTTTCTCACCAAGGATGATACAACAGCTAACTCCTATAAAACTAATTTTATTTTTATGAAGATGTATTCAATACTCACTTCAGGTTATCTCCTGATTAATCACCAGCTTCTGTCTTTATCACATGTTTATCATCAGCCCCCAACTTGACTATGTTGTCCAGCAACAGCTGTGCTGACCACTCATTCTTAACAAGCAACTTCCACTTCTTTTTGAGTGCCTCTGTCAACAAATGCAGAAATATGTATGTATATACAGCTCAAGAAATAATCTATAACCCAGATAGCTGTCTTGCTCTGAAATATATCTTGTTGCCTTACATCCCATCCAGACCTCTTCACTCCACTAACAGATTACTCTTACAAATATACAAACCCACTAAAAGAATTGGGCAAAGCATCTACTCCCACAACATTGCTAAATTATAGAATACTCTACCACCAAATATTTGTGCAATCGAATCCCTTAAGACTTTCAAATTAACTTTGAAAAACCACTGTTTAAATACCCATGTCTGCCCTTGCTCCTAACCATATGCACCACTTTCACTAAATACCCATACCCCTTTTCCTTTCCTCTTAGCCCTATAAGGCATTCTTACATCAACCATATATCCTAGTTAATAAATCTACTGTTAAGCCCTCTTAACTTTCATCTTTTAAGCTCACAATTAGTACTTCCATCCTCCACTATATCGTGTGCCCCCCTTACACTTTCTTTCTTCTCACTTCATCCTGATCAATAATCTCTACTCTCATACTTGGCCACAAAAATATCTATTTCTAGCCATACCCTTACTAGCAACTCCCCTCAATTATAGTCAAAAGCAACTTTTTACAGTACCTCCCCAACATCTTTTTACTCATCTCCTATCCTCAAACTTATTTACTACAAATGATTAACTTTCTCATACTCCTCTTTAACCCCTACAACTTAAAAGTCAAAAACTCTTTATTCCCAAAACTTATTCGACAGCTCAGTAATTAAGCCATCTCTCTACAATGTCTTGGCAACAAATACTATATCTACTTCACTGAAAATGTTAAAGGTTAATTTTCTTATGGTACAAATGTTTTGACTGTATATATTTTTTGCAAATTCTGTTCTTTAATCTATGTTTAAAAATGCATTCTAAGTATTAATGTCAATATTGCTTAAACTTCTACTGTTCAAATTTGTCCTGTGGAGCTTTTCTCCCCCGGCTCCACTGAAAATTAGTTTTTGATCCAGTTGGACTTTCCTGGTCACCAAATGTCAATAAATAAATATAGGCTGTATTTGCTGTGAGGAACAGTTGAATGAATTTGTTTAATTTTAGTTCAAAAGTCTGTTGGATTTACTGTGTGAATGTCATGTTATATATTCTTCTATGTTGGCGGCTGACAGTTTGCAAGGTTGCTGTAACTGCACTTGCTTTTCATCTCTACTCCTTGTTTGGTGTGAAAATACATTAGCCATTTCAGAGTGAGTCAATGGATGTGTGGCCGTGGGCTCAGTATATTTACTTAAGGGGAATGGAGGCAAAGCCGCTCCCCCTACCCAAGTGTTTTGATTTTATTTTATTTTAATGTTAATTAACTTTATTGTATCAAAGATATGGAAGATATATTTGGGAATTTGAGATGTTTGAAAGGGGAGGAGAAGGTTTTTTTTTTGTTAATAAGGATTAGACACAATGGATGTGAATTCATAATGTAGCAGGCAAAGTTTCTGAGCACCTGAGGTTTGAGAAAGGATGTAAGAAACTGTAGGTACTAATTTTTAAGTAATAGAAAATATAAAAGTTGGAATTTAAAATATAAAGATGTTGACATGTGTGTAAACACAGTATGGCTTATTAAAAGATTTGGCCAAAAATTAAGCTTCTTGATACAAGTCTATATCTGACACTGCCGCCTCACAGCAAGAGGCTCTCCGGTTCGATCCTCGGCTGGGGTGCCTTCTGTACAGAGTTTGCATGTCCTCCCTGTGGTTGCGTGGGTTTCCTCCGGGTGCTCCGGTTTCCTCCCAAAGACATGCTGTAGGTGGATTGGACACTCTAAATTGGCCCTAGGCATAAGTGTGTGCATGTGTGTGCCTTCTGTGAAAGGTTGGGCGCCGGGCTGGCAACTTGACACCATAAAAATTCCACTGCCAATCATGAGCGGACAGGTGATCCACTGTGGCGACCCCTAATCGGGAAAAGCCGAAAGAAGAAGAAGATACAAGTCTATGTCTGCCCAAGGAATCTAGTTATAAGAGTGCTAAGGGTTGGTTTTGGATGTTAAAGGACTCTAAATACAGTATATAAATGTGAGTCAAGAGGGTCAGAGAATATTGAATCCTGTTGTATCTTCTTAAGAAGAAATGAAAATGAAATTTAAGAGAAAATGATGAAAGATGGTTTTGGTGGAAACAAGGAAAATAAATTAAAAGCAAAACAGAGAGGGAGTAACTGTGGAGGCCAGTAATTTAAAGACAGCAAAGGACCGAATCAAATATTTGAATATTTAATTGAAAGCTTTTTTTACTGTAAGATGTGGGAAAGATGTACTGACAAAAGAAAAGCTAAAGATCAGTGTAGACATATCATCTTAAAAATCAAAACCATCCATCCACCCACAACCCCGCTTTCCCATTTTTGCACATGGGTTTGGGGTGTCACTATGAGATATAAAGTGTCTTACAGGAAATATGAGTAAAAGTAAAAAATAAATAAATAAAGCACAGACAAACAGAATGTGTCGATTACAATGAGCTGGCAGTGCAAAAAATATTAGTGATGGTTCTCAGCAAAGAAATGGGGCTACGAATAGATGAACTCTATTACCTATCAACCAGGTATGTAGGGAGTATGGAAAGAAGGGTGGAGCTTGGGAAAAGTAATGTGGATTTAATAGCAGTAATAAGTTATTGATTTATATGACAGAAAAGACATCACAATGAAGAGACTTGGTTAACTATAAATTAGACTAGAAAAATACTGAACATATGAGTTTTAGGGAAAGAAAAATCAATACAGTAATATAATTTTGGAATTGGCATGACAAAATAAAAGCGGGTTTCTATGAGTACAACAAAAACGCATTATGTCGAATGCGTTTTCGTCGACACGTGTAGAGTGAACAGGCAAAACAGTGAAGTGGCTGTTCAGCAAATTCTTTCCCGTTGTTTTGCCGTGTTCTGAAGTGTAGTGTGGTCCCTTGTCTGGTATAGCTCCTGAGAGTGATTGTGCAACAGTTACTGACCTTAGGGTTAGGGTGCGGGTTAAGGTAAGTGCATATATTTGAAAGTGTTTAGCGTTTTATATTTTGTGTTAAATGTATGGTTGAGTTACGTTTGTATGTGTTCTCAGTTGTTTACTTTTGTTTTGGGGGGGTAGAATTAGGGTTAAGGTAAGTGTGTATGTGTTTGGAGCTGTTTATGTAAATGTGCGAGAGTTACTGACCTTAGGGTTAGGGTGCGGGTTAAGGTAAGTGCATATGGTTTAAAATGTTTACTGTTTTTTTTTTTGGTAAATATATGGGTTATGTGCATATGTGTATTTAGTTGTTTACTGGTTTTTGGGGGGTATAATTAGGATTGGGTATGTGTGTATGTGTTTGGAAGTGTGTAATGTTTTTTTTTTTCGTGGGTTGAAACAGCGATTTCTTTCCCTAGGAAAGAAATCACTGTTCTGTGGATTCGACATTTTCAGCTGTTGTTGAAAATGTGTCGATGTAACATTGTTCGCTGTTTTAAGCGTTCAATGTTGCAATATAGACCCAATAAAAGACTTAATATGTAAAACTAATGATGTATTGCAGTTTTTTGCTATGTTGAACTATGTAATGCAATATATATGTTTAAAATGTCTTTGTTGTGTTTTTTTTTTGAATTTTTAAATAAAGGAAACTAATCGCTTCTCTTTGGAAACTGCCATGAAATCTTTTACATTGATCTAAGCTAGCATGAAGTCAAGTAGATTGGAACTTAATGCATTTTATCCACGCCTGATATCACAGTAATGTAGCACTTCCTTCTACATCCAAAACCAGTAACCTTGTGTGGCTGTCCAGAAAATAAAACAAATAATACCAAAAGAACTGGAAAGCCGCCGAGTAGAGTGCAATCACTAGTAAATCTTGTAAATCTTGTAACTAGTAACGAACAGTGACACAGTGACTTCCTTCTACATGTTGCACTGAAATGGCAGTACTGGAATATGTAGACATGCAATTGGTGTAGGAATAAATCCAACAGTCTTCTGATGTTACTGATAAACAAATGCATGCTACCTGCTCACCCACTGACACTGTATTTGTCATGTGTTCAGTCGGGGGTCATGTGGATCTGTCTGTCCTCTGGCGTGGGTGTTCATTATAGTTAGTGATATGGTAGGAAATTTCCAGCAAGTTAAGGGAAAACACATAAGAAAAATGGCAAATAAAATAACTGCCAGTCAAATGTTTTATGGTAGTTCATTGGTTCATATTATGTCTATGGCTGAAAGATCATCAAGAAGCTAACCCACAATGCCCCATAGTATGACTAAGTAAACTTACCACAGCAATAAATGTTTTAATAGATCACTGTTGTACAAGCCTAAGCTATAAGGGACATATCCTGTCAGAATCAGACATCAAGCCAATATGCAAAGTTTTAGGGTGTCTTCCATGGGTCTATTTGTCTAAGAAGGCACAAAAGTGTGCTGGTAAAAAGATGTATAGACACAACAATTTCAAATGTTCTTGCCTTACAGAAAAGGGAAGACTACAGCCTTAAGTAACAAGTTATGTGGTAGGAGAAAAGGGAAAGTCAGGGATAAGGGAGAACCCCACTCTGGTAGTAAGATTAAGAAGAACAGAAAAGGGAAAAGGCAAACAGATCACTGTTGCAGTAGCCTATGCTATATGAGACAATTATCAAAACTTAGACAGCAACTGAGGAGGAGAGGGAAGGGTCAGAGTGCAGCAGCCCAAAGAAGACAGTCCTATCAAAGCCTGCTCTTGATTTGGATTGGAATAAAGGTCAGTAATGTAACACTTAGTGAAAACAAGCATAAATAACCAAGCTGCAGTCCCTAGAATACTTCTAGAGTTCACACCTTTCCAAAAATTTCTTGGAGTAGCCAAGGCTCTTGTAGCATGAGCTTTGATCTTGAAAAAGGGTCTTTCTATTGTGAGAATAACAAAACTGGATTGCATGGGATAACTATCTAGAAGTAGTTTGTTTTGACACTGGTCATCCCTTAGTCCTAGCAATGGAGTATCAGAGTCGGAGTGCACATCTAATGTATGCAGAATTCTTTCTCCTTTACTTTTTGGTTCTGGAAAAACACAGGAAGATGAACAGACTGAGTTACGGTAAATTATTATACCCCTGTAGTATAAAGGAAGGACTGGTTCTTAATGATTCCCTATCTTTATGAAAGAGGAGATACGGCTGTTACAATAGGAGATTTGCAACTCAGACACTCTCTTAGACAAAGTCACAGCAGTGAGCAATGCTGTTTTCCATGTTAAGATCATTAAGTCAGCTCTATAAGCTGATTTAAAAGGAAACTATATGAGTTTTCTATGACAGAAATTAGGATCCCAAGGAAGAGCCACCAGGGCAAATTTGCAATATCCCCTTCAAAAAACTGTTTTACCTAAAATAAGGAAGAAAGTGGAAGATTGAGGGGAAAACAGATTGAAATGGCCAAAAGATGAATCTTAATTGATGACTAAGGAAAGGACAGATTTTAGCCATTCACATAGGTACAGAAGAACCAACAGCATCTGCATTAAAAGGGTCTTGGTTCTTTTTATAGTATCGACCAGAAAATCTCTTCTATTTGGCTACACATAAATTTTTAGTAGCGGGTTTCTTAGCTTTAATACTTGCCTCAGAAAATAGGTGCCTGAAAAGGGATTACAATTCTATCATCCAGGCTGTTAGATGAAGAATTTGCAGATTTGTGTGAATATGAAATCCTCTGTATTGTGTTAAGTCTATCCTGTGGGGAAGTTTGTGATAATTGCTCAATTGTGGGGACAACTACTATTATCTACACCAAAAAGGAGTTATTTTTGAAGAGTCATTTTGAATACTTTAATTATCCTCCAGGCCATTCTGCAAGAAGTCATGAAAACAAATTGTTTCCAGCTGTCTTCTGTGAATGGATTTGGATTTTTTTTTGCTACGTCCATTAGGTTTTCCTGCCCTGACAACCTGTCTAACCTACTTGCCTGTACCAAAATAATTCTTGTAAAGCTGCATTTCACTCCTTTGGATGACATTCCCTCTATATGCTAAGTATTCCTCTTTCACATCTTTTTGTAATATTCTTTCTTTCCGTATAAAATATTTTCTTTTTGGTTCTAGGGTGACACTGTAGTTTCTTCCATTATATCTATTCCATCTTTTTTGTCTATCCCAGTCAGCAGAAATGTGCTTGTAGAATCAGCATCTCTGAAGACAGCATCAGCAAGACCATAAGAACACTTTAAAGAGTGTTTTGCTACATAAACAGATACAGTTAAGTAATTCAATGTTTTTTTTTTCAAAAGAGGGAGGCTAATATTCTACTTTCTCTTGTTCTCAAATGAAACCAGTAAGTCCAAACTGGCAGTTCAAAATTCTGAAAATTAATGTAGCAGAACAAAAAGATTTCTTTTCAGATCAGTCAGAAGCTTTCCCATCCTTGTCAAAGGGTATTAGCTTAGCATGTGCAATCTGTATAGCAGAGGTTTTCAGTAAGAAAATAATGGCAAGGTCTGATTTAGCATTAAAAACAGATATTTATGAGTCGGTGGATCTTTGTATAACCTATCAGATTTTAGGAGCAGGAGACTGACTTCAGGCATGCTGCAAGATGACAGACAAACATCCTCTAAAGTTCATAAAACAGGATGGATAACTTCAGCTTGTGGAAAATTCAGTTGTAAGAAATAACACTTTTGCTGGGAACTAGGGACTTAATTCAGTTCCCAATGAAATAGAAGTTGTGTACTTACCATAACATGGCATCTGTGTTGTTCAATTTCATTATGTATCACTACTGGGTTTATGGATCTGACCTCGGATCCAGCTTAGCCATTTATCCACACTTACCATCAGAGTCTCAAGCTCCTCCCTCTCCCATAATGCCCAACTCCTTCTCTAACCCCCTCAGATCGAGTTTGATGCCCTGTCAAAGGTGATTTAGATTTATACTACTAGAAAGGCTTGCAATGTCAGAACTACCCTCATCTCCAGGACATTTATGTACAATTTGGTCTCTGTCATGGACCACATGCCTTAGACCATTCTTCCCTGAAAATGCCTCACCCCCACCTCAACAGGGAAGCATCCGTGGTCATTGTGGCTATAGGTGGAAGAGAAGTGAAGGGTCTGCCAAGATGGAGGTCAACTGTAATTTCATCCACCACTGCAGATAACACATACAAATCAAGAGTTAATCTAACAGGGATTGACAAGGGATGATACAGAATAGACCATTGGACCACAAGGGTCCACTGGAGAACTCATATGAAGAAGCTTGCTAGAGGGACCAGAAGAATAGCAGCTGACATGGACCCTAGGGCCATGAGGACCAGGTGAGCTGGCAGTGTCAGACTATCTAGTAACAGTTGTACCTGCTGTCTCAATGATCTTATTCTCTGTGGAGGTAGGGCAGCTATCTGTACAGTTGTACTCAACTGCGTCCCTATAAACTCTATGTCTTGTATGGGAGATGTCTTAGACTTCGCCAAATTCACTGTGATTCCCAGACAACTGAAGAGTTGTAGCGTAACCTGAATGGCTTGAAGTAGTTGATGCCTTGTAGGTGCCGTCAGGTCCAATCCTCTAGGTATGGAAACACCTGGAATCCCTGCAAACGGAGGTGGGCTGCAACCACTGCCATGTATTTGGTGAACACCCAGGGGGCAGTGGTGAAACAAGCACAATTGTCTCCTGGAGTGCTTGTCTATTTTGATATGATAGTGCGCATCCTGGAGATCTGTACAGCACATCCAATCGTCCTTGCATAGAAGAAGCAGAATGGAGTGTACCATTACCATGCGGAACTTCGATTTCTTTACCAGCAAATTTAGACTGCTCAAATCTAAGATCAGATGAAGGCCTCTGTTTTCTTTGGTACCAAAATGAAGCGTGAGTAAGTTCTGCATCTTGATGTTTCATTGAGACCTCCTGGATGACTCTTTTCTAGAAGTCTTTGAACCTCTAGAAAGGCATTTTCCCTCTGACTGGATGGCGTATCGGGGAGATATCTTCAGGAACTGGGAGGAGGAAGGGAAATATATAGTAATCTCTGGAAATTATATTTAACCCCCAGTTGTCATTTGTTATGTTTGCCCAGGCATCTGGGTGTAACAACAATCTGCCCCCAACTGCCTCTAGCATGGCACAGTTGGGCAGTGCCTCAAGAGCAGCGTTGATAGGGTTTGTCGGAAGGGTTCTCCAATGCCCTGGTTATGTGGACCTCCTCTCCTTCTGAGATGATGTCAACCATTAAATCCTCTCCCTCTGCTTCTAGAAGAGGATTCATCCTGCAAATCAAGGAAAGACCTTTGAGACTTGTGGATCCACATCTTCTTCCCACTCCACTGGTTCCTGAAAAAGGTCTGTTAGGGAAGATAAGTTGATTCCTATGGCAGATAAGGTCTTACCTTCCTGCTCACTGTGGGTAAGAGTTTCTTTATCTGATAGTCCAAACAGGGAAGAACCATCAAAGGGGGCGTTAATGAATGATGCCTTAAAGGGCAAACCCTGCAAAGCCTCACCCATGCATGTCTCCTAGAGGCTATGCCTGAACCGGCTGCCACAGAGGTTCCTTCTGCAGCATGGAAAATTAGCCTCGTGAAGGAATTAGCGATGGAGGACATAGTGGTCAGCTGTGGAGATACCTTCTTGAGGTCCTCCTCAGACAAAGTGTGTGTCAGAGAGTTGGTGATCTCCTTGATCAGGTCTCTCTTGAGGCATGTAAAGTGTGCCAAGTAATTTATTGTTCTCAGCGTAAAGGTGGCTGAGGCAAACGCATGCTTCCCATGTCTTTCCAAAGTGAGAGACTCTTTATTCGGAGGATGAACAGAGGAGCTCTGCTCAGCTAGCTCCTTCTTAGCGGCTGCTGACACCACAACAGCATCAAATGGGACACCTTTACTCCAGAATGGACGGTCACTGGGGGGCCTAAAGTATTTATCTGTATATTTAGGGATGATCTCCATGGTTTCTGGCTGCTTCCAAGTCCAGCGGGCGATCAGAACAATGAGCTGTCCACAGGTGGTGTCACCCAGGAAGTACACGGGCCCATCTTGAAGGTCTCCAGGAACACTGACTCCTTGGAAGAAGGGTGTTGGGACAACCAGCCACCATTTTGTTTAAGTATTTCCAAAATATTCCAAAGGAGGTGTCGTCGGGTGGAGATTGGGGGGACCCTTCCCCTTCTTCGAAGTCAGTGTCATCTGTCAATGACTTAAGAGGGGAGTCTAGGTGCTTCTTCTTACACCATCTCTTCCGTTGAACTTCTCCAGTGGGATACTTGGGAGAGGACTGAGAAGACTGGGGGACCTCTTGTTGAGGGTAGGTCTGGAAGCTCTCCTGGAGGCTGACTATCAACAGGATGGATGGGAGCAAAGCTCTGATCAGGAGATTGGGTAGGACCTTTGGGAAGAGGGGCTGCATCTCGCAGTTTGGAGAAATCCCTCTCTGCTACCTGGAAAGCTGACAAAGCCAAGGAAGCCCACCTCCCCACCCTAGAAGCTGGAGCTACCAAGGGGGAGAAGGACAAAGCCATTCCAGATCAGATGCCTCCAGAAGACACCAGGCTTGAACTGTCAAGGGATGAGGTCACCAGGAGCAGGGGCTGCTCCGAAAAGGTTGGAGCCAAAACCAACCTCAAGAAGTCAGCGCTGATGTCTTGGGTCTGATGAAGTTCCTGTATTAATGTTTTAAGGGACGAAAGTGATTAGGTTTTGAATTTGGATTAAACTTGGAGTTCAAAGTTGGATTTATCTCTGCTTGCTGCATCACTGTTGTTTGCTGCACTGTGTTTGAATTTGGACTACAATTTTGCTTGCTGCACTACACCTGGTATGAGCTTTTTTGTGGACACAATGCAGAAACAGAATTGCTGAAATGTACCTGAACTGGTGATAGTCAAATTAATTTTAAACCATTTCTGATGCTGACTACCAAGTTTGATGATGAGAGTTGCCTTAGGAGTAATGACATATCAACATAGACAACTGAGTCAAATGCCCATTTCAAATTTAATAAAATTGTGTCATTAAGTCATTCTTCATTGCTGCTTAGTCAAATATGCTCCACTTCTTGCAGAAGTGCTGTAGTAGTATTACATGAAAGTTTACAATTTTGTTAAGAATCATTAAGTTACGAATGAGATAGTGAACCTAGTCAGAAGAAAGTACTTAATAACGTATAAGATGTTCAAAAAATGTGACTAATAGGTTTAATTTTAAAATATAGAAAAAATATTCAGGCTTTGCTGGGTTTGAGCTTTCCATTCAGTTGGAGGAATACTTGATTATAAATAGAGGTTAAAGATATGTATTAGTGGTTTGATAAAATAAAAAATGATGTTTTGATAGGCTTTTGGAGTATAAAGCATTTTTACCTGGGGTAAACAACCAGTGTGCTTAATAAACCGGTTATAAAAAAGTTGTAGAGAATGAAGCCTGGAAATGAAACTGGGCAATGATCAATACCAATGAGGAGGTGGATTTTGGGATGAGGTGTATAAGTTTAAAAATGTACTTGAGACAGGAGCAGCAGTTCAGAAATAATCATGAGCATTTTCCTATTATACTAATACATGGTTTGATGTGGATGCACTCATTGCTGTTTAGAAGTCTTCATTTTGGCCCAGTATGTTTTTGACATATGTAAAAGCAGATTCTAGTTTTATAACAAGCAGATATTTGTAGCAATGAAAAACATTATTTCTAGCTTGTATTAATTTTAATTTTGTGAATTTTGTAAATGTGGTTGGTGCATATTTTGTTGAGTGATAACTCCCCAATTCCATTTCCAAGACATTTAGCTGTCATGCATTTGTTTGCAATTACTGCATTTGAAATAGAAGACTGCAGTTTGTGCATACACTGTGTGTTCACCCTTTTAATGTTTTTTCCTCAATCTATGATTCTATAACCACAGACTTAACGTATTTTACCAAGCAGGGGTGTAGGAAGTAAAGTCCCCCAAGATGAAAGGAGTAAGAAGGCTGAGCCCTGTACAAAAGTATAGCTACATGACTTATTCAAGGCGTTTTTTTTATTTGTGTTGTTCCTGATAGGGCACTTAAATGAAGCAGAATTTTCTGCTGATTGTTCATAGTGGAAGCTAATTTCTTTTGTAAGTCTTGGATGTAGTCCCAATGAACACAACGTTTCTTTAATGAGTAGATCATTATCCTGTTTCAGAAAAAAATGTGTTTACTGAAAAATAAAACTGATTCTGTTTCTGACAGATTACTATACTTGAAATGGAAGACTACAGTTTGTGCATGCACCGTGTTCACCCCTTTAATGTTTTTCTGACAGATTGAGTAGAGGAGCTCAGCTTTTTTATTATTTATGAGAAAAGGGAAAGATGCGGCAATATTTTGTATAAAAATGGTCATCCAGTGATTGCGTACAGGTTGATTTTAGGGACAGTGATCCTTAAATGAATTGGGTGCATGTAAACTTTAGTAAAATAATGTTGGGCATTTCAGTCTAAGGTGTAACACAATGTATTTGTTATTAGCAGGAAAGGGATGCTAGACAGAGCTATTAAATGAGGTAAGAAAAATAATAGATGAATAGTGTTAAGACTTTTGTGCAGCAGTTAAACAGTTCAGAGTTAAATCAGTGAAAAGCATAACATTTTTAGAAGTGCAAGTAGACGTATGTAGTAAGTAACTGAAGAGAATAGTGGTGAGAAAGAGTATATAGTATTTTTGGTTCTTCCCTGCACAAATGATCAACTGCTGACAGTGCCTCTCCTTCAAACTTCTGTCTTCTTCTCCAGGCTTACTAGCTTACCCCCCATGAACTCAGTCCACCAGCATGGCAGCGCAGCTGGCAGGGCAATTTGGACAGGGGGTCAAGACCTCATAGTGTGGTGGCACCTGCCACCTGCTCCTGCAGGGTGTTTTTTTTTTTATGGTCTACTATTGCCCCATGATGATCAGGCATGGAATAGTGCAGGGTATATGCATGAATTCATAAGATAAGATGCTTGCCTGCTCTTATACGTGAAGATATATGAGATACTTAAATTTCTCTCTACTCTCCAGTGGAGATAGACTGAGTGTTAGAGAAGACCAATGCCCTCTCCCTGTTGTAAGCAATCTGGAAAGGAGCAACTCAAACCAACCCCTCAGACAGACCTCCTGCTTCCTTAGTTGCTATTTGATCTTGGGTCACCAGTCTCAGAAGCAGATGCTCTGCCCATTCACAATGTCCCAGTAAGGGAGTTATCAGTTTGTGAGGAAATACCTCACAGAGAGGATTACCGGCCTCAAATAGATGCCCTACGCAGACCGTCTCAAAAAACTCCAGCTTTACTCCGTCGCATATCGCCTACTCAGAGGCGATCTCTGCCTAACATACAAAGCTATGTCAAACCCAGAGCTGTTGGACATGTACCACTTAAAGAAATCCCAATCCCTCCGAGCTACAAGCTCTAGGGACGTAAACCTTGTCACCACAATAAACAGAACATGCTGGAGGGATAGATTCCTGTCACAGAGACTTCCCATACTCTGGAACAAACTACCTATATATATCAAACAAAGCTCCTCATTAGCACTCTTCAAAAAAAATCTTGATGATTGGATGGAAAATAGGAAATTCACCCTAGGGATCAGCTCTATGGCTCTGCTCGACTGGGGCACAGGACAATAATTTTCTTGGGTGGCGAAAGCCAGGGTACCTTTTTAGCTAGGCTTGCATAGGCCCTAGGGCCGATAACCTAGTACCTACCTATGAACCTATGAAGTCAAATACGTAATGAGTATGGGTTAGATACCATTTGTAATCCAAATAATCTGTTAAAAGGTCACACAGAAAAAATACCCATAGGCAACAAGTACAAAAAAAAAAAAAAAGACCCAGACAAACCAGAACGTCCAATGAGTACTCTTTGTACTACCTTAAATATTCTTGAAAGGAGGGCTGTAGGACATGTCCAAATGACCCATTAAAGACATACAAGTGTTCCAGACAAATGGCTTCTGAATGCCCATGATTTTTTTTATTTATTACAAGGCTTTATTGATGCATTTTGGCTAATAAGGGTAACTCCTAAAATACAGAATGAATCTTACTAATGATTTTAGCTCAGACCATCCTTTCATTGTAATAGCATTCAGTAACTTGATTTCTAAGTCAGGCTCACTACATCACTGAAAACTGAAATTCTTTTAATTTTTATTGTGATGTTGATTTCTACAGTATTACATAACAAATATCTAGTTCTTCTAAAAATGGTTCATGTTTCTCTTGTGAATATAGTCTGTTCAACATGTCTGTGATGTGCAGCTCCTTACTCTATATTTTCACTTTAAGATCAGACTTCTGTAGATTCTGCTATTTCAGATGTATGCCAAACAAATTGTTTCTGAATATGCTTTGTAAGGGTCTGTGATCTGTTTCCACAAGAATCTCTTCACCACAGACAAATTCATGGAATTTATCCTATCCATACAGTATCGTTAACAGCTTTTTTATCTGAGAATATTTTTTTCTGCATCTGTAAATGTGCTTGTAAGCCATAGTAAACTGATTTACTCTCTTGCAGGATTCATATCTCCACTTCCAGTCTGAATTATATCTAATCGCAACACAACTGGCATCTTCATTTAATTGCTGGTGCATCTGTAAGCTACTTATTTCATTTCAAAACTTGTCTCAATTTTAGGATGTCTCTTGTTTTAATGACTTCCTTAGAAGAACTTCAGTTATCTAAGACAAATTAAATACAAATTTTGCAAAACATTGCATAGTTTCTAGAGACCTCTGAAATGTCTTCTTTTCTTATTGCATTGGCAAAACAAGTACAAAATACTTAGAACCTAGCAGGTCATGTAAACCAATCCAGCCCTCTACTCTGCTTACACTCCCATCACATAGACTCGGATCTAACCTCCCAATCTGCAATGAGTCATTACGTGCTATCCTTACATAACCAGAAATGCATTAAATTGCTTTATAACTTCAAGAGATAGCAAATCTTTCTATGTTCTATTTTATTTTCATGCTGTGTTACTTACTCCTCAATGTTATTGTATCTGTAATCTTTGTCATTGTTATTGTACATTGTGTTGCTTCTATTTCAGTTTATTGTAGTGTTATTTTTCTGCATTCATTGACAGCAATGCTGTACATTGTCCCCAGGTTGATACTGAAAAACTGGTCAGAACCAATCAGTGCTCTACCTTAGTAAACAAAATAAAAAAAATAATAAAATAATAATTTGCAAAAATATATATTTTTTGAATTAGGTTTTAGTGCCTCTGTAATTAGAATATGGATGATATATTATCACTTTAAAAAAATGCTCAATTTATTTTGAAAATTGCAGTTGTGTAAGTTGCACTTACCTACAACAGTAGACATTCAAATTCTTTCCTGCTTCAGATAGCTTATGAGTTGTATCCTGCCAAGGATACAGCAACCAGACAGCTTCCAAAAATTCTAAGCCCCTCTACACAGTTACTTTGGCTTCTTATACTCTTATTTACTTTTGGAAGGAATTATGTAAGTATGCAGAGTGACTAAAAATCTTCAGGACTTTCTTGCACTAATTATAAAAAGGGAAATAAAGGGGATAGTGAGAGGGCATGACTACTGCAGGAGTGAAGAATTTGAACGTCTACTCTTATGGGTAAGTGCATTTTACTTAACTGTATTATGTTCATCATTCTCACTGCTGCACTAACCTACAGGTAGCTTCTACAGCCTGGGAAGAAGGATAAAGGTTCAGGAGCTCCTGCAGAATGGTCCTAGTAATGCCTGCTCTGAACCTGGAGAAGGAATCCAGTTTTTAATGCTTTGTAAATTTATGAATAGAGGACCAAGTTTCTCCTTCTATAATGCCTCTAGAGTCCAGACTTTTTCACTATGCCATTTAGGAAGCTAAGGCCCTGGTAAAATGTTCCTTAACCTTGCCTGGAATAGTTTTGTTATGGTAGGATTAACAAAACACAATAGCAGGGGGCAACCATCTAGAAGTCTGCTGACACAGGTATTGGCCTCATAACAGGAAGCAAATAGCTGGTTAGCTTTCTTGAAGGACTTGGTTCTGTCAAGATATTACCCAAGTTGTCTGTGCACATCCAGGGTATGATGAATATTTTCTCCCTTGTTTTTTGGATATGAGTAGAAAAATGGGAGACTGATGGCTTAATTCAAAGTAAACTCTCTAACTACCTTAGACATGAATTAGTGGTTAGTCTGTAGTGTGTGACCCAATCACTATGAAAAAACAAGATAGATGAGGCAGGTTCGAAAGGTGATATAGTCAGTTTCTCCAGCACAAAACTAAGATCCAATGTGGGAAGAATCTGTCTATAGGAGGGGGGGGGGGGTCTCAGGTGCAAAACTTCTTTCAGAAACTGTTAAAACAACAAACAGAGAAGAAAGTTAAGGATTTATGGGCAGACATGCTGAATTGGCCACAAGATAAATCTTGGACAGAGGCATAAGAGAGGCCAGAAAATCACACAAATATTTGAGTACCAGATGTACAAAATCCTTGATGAGACCCATGTTATTGGCTGGGTACCAACTAGAAAATCTTTACCATTTGCCAGTGTAAGATTTGCTGGTAGTAGGTTTTCTTACCTCCTCCAGTAAATGCTGCATGTTACTTTGAAAGACATGTCTAAAATGTATTAAAAAGGTATTAAAAATGAATCATCCAGGCAGTCAGTTGAAGTTGTTTAATGTCAAGGTATATGAAACTACTTAGTCGTGTGTGAGTAGATCCAGTTTGTGAGGAAGCTTGTGGCAATTGTCCTTGGCTAATTCCATAAGAAGAGAGAATCAATTTTGCCTGTGCCAAAAGGGTGTCACTACAATGATTTTTAGGAATTCTTTCTGAATTTTCAGAACTACCCTAGAAATCATGGGAAAGGGTGCAAAAGCAAATAGGAACCTTCCTGAATAGAGGAATGATAGAGTATCTGTTCTCCAGGCTTGGTTGCAAGGATTATTTTAATTGATGGTTGATTAATTAGATGATTGATTAATTGTATTTAAGTGAATATATGTGTGTGTATATATATATATATATATATATATATATATATATATATATGTGTGTGTGTGTGTGTATAGTGTAATATATTTTGTAACTCCAGGAAGACTGTGCCGAGACGTCAGTGTTATTCAGTGTGAATAAACTATTTAATACAAGATTGGTGACATCTTTTTCACTGGCTTTGTAGTCTGGTGTGTTTTAACACTTACTTGGTGTTTTCTTATTTGGTTGCAAGGTTTCTTAGAACAGAATTTGTTTAGCATCCTATTCTGAAAGGAGGTGAACACATCTACATGAGATGCTTCCCACATCTGGATCAATTGCAGGAAGGTCTTGTCATTGAATTCTCACTTTTATCGGTCTGAGTAGGATTTGCTGAGCTAGTCTGCCACTATGTTTTGCTATGATGATATGTAAGAAGCTTGAAGGATTAAGGAGTGTTGAAGGGATAACTCCACAGCTATCAGAGGACCAGCACAGAGAGTACGATCTGTGCCCCTTTTGTATGTTTATGTACCACATTAATGTGATATTGCCTGAAATAACCTAAAGGGAACCCAAGTTCCAAAGATGAATTAGAGCCTTTACTGCATGAATCACAGCTGACAATGATGTGCTTTGATCTGTATGAGTTGTCCTACAGTGGTTGCACTAAAAATCTGAGGAGTCTGTACAGACTGTGTTGGCGTAGGTTGAGAAAGGAGTAGTCCAGGTTTGAGAGCCATTTGATCCTACCACCACTGCAGTTCTGACTTTACAAAGTGAAAATTGGAGTTAGAAATTCAAGGGTGTGGAATATTGGGTCCACATGTTTTTGAAGTACCACTGGATCTTATTTACAGCCTGCAAAGTAGTATCATGGGGATCAGACAATTCATAAGATGCAATATCCTGACAAATTCTATTGCAGAAGCTTGGGACAGATGAGAAATGCTCAGGAATGCTTCCATTTATAAATCTACCTTTTTTGAAGTAGAACAGCCTTTTGCATTACAGTATCTAGAAAGAACCTCAGAAATGTGATGCAGTAAGGGCAAATTTTTGCAAATTTATCTGATGAATTAGGAGAGAAGTAACCTTTGTTAATGACTGCAGGCATGTGGGCAAAGACCCTGTACAAATACGACGTACTCTAAAAAAGAATTGAGGACAGTCTGCAGTGGGTCACCACTTGTGCTAGTCATTTTGTAAAACTTCTTGGTACAGTTGACAGCCCAAATAGCAATGCAGGGAACTGATTATGTGACCAGATACATCAAACACTAGATATTTCCTCAAATCATGAGAAATGGGTATGTGATGTTAAGTATCTTTGAGATCTAATGTTAACATGTGATGATGTTCTGGAAGCAGTACATGCACTGATTCTATGGTCAACATATTGAATTTTGGAGCTCTCATAGAAAGGATGAGAAAAGATAGAACTAAAACAGGTCACCACATATGTTCTTTTTTGGTACAAAAATATTCTGGAATAAAAACTTTTGCCCACTTGATTTGCAAGTACTGGATCTATGACTCCCTGCTTCTAACATAAGTTGTAACACTGGTAAAAACAGGTCTGTCTGGTTTGGTTAATGTGATGGGATTCACCTGAAATGAGGAGGAGACTCCGCTCACTGTCAAGCCAGTCCTTCCTGAATCACCTTCAACAACCATCTGTTTGAATGAAATCTTCTGACCCCACTCTAAGAGGTTGAAGGTCAGTTAGTGTGAGACAGAGGTAGAGGAAACTTGGATAGGAGGAGTGGGTAAGATGATTAGGTTCCCAGCACAGTCATTCATTTGCTGGAACTTGACTCTTTTTTGGGAAAGTTAGTTCTTTTATTTGGTTTGTAAGAGTTACACTCCCACCATTTTCATTGTTAGGCTAGGATTTCTCTTTGTCCTGCCCTCTAAACGACTGAGAAGCAGCCTTCTTATAGAAGATCCTGGCTACTTGAAGAATCCTAGAAACTACATGAATTAATTTACCTATGTAGTCTCACTTGTGTAGCTACAGTCCTGAATACCAGATCTGGGTTAAGTGGAAAATTAAGAATTGTAGACTTCAGAATCAAAAATTCTGATTGCGCAACCAAACAAATCTTCACAATACCACAGAAGAAGCAAAAGCTCTAGACAGTGTCAGCACAATCATACATACTTCTCATAGCATGTTTAGAAATTTGATTCAAGTTGGGAAGAATCTGATTCAAACAACACATTCAAGCCGTAAACATATTTTAGTACAAACTTTCACATATAGCTCTGACAATTCAAGATCATAAAGGCTAAGATAGCAGAAGCACACAGTCTCTTACCTTGATGGTCTAACCATTTGCCCACCTTATCAGAGGGTACTGGGTTAGTGGAAGCTACATATTTCTTCTTAGCTTTTACTGTTGCAGTTATTGAAGCAAGGGCAGCTGACAGTTGAGAATAAAGACATTTATAGGTACACAGTTAAGTACAAGGCAATCAGTCTGCAGTCTATTTCAAGCCTAGCCAAAAAAAACATATTTAAAATTTCCCGCTAGCCCTAAGAAGGCAAGATAGACTGGGGGAAACTTTGAGGATGTCCATCCAATTAACTAGGTTTGCCTGGAAGGCATCTAGGGTGCTACTCTGCTTCACATTTAGTGGAGGTTTTTCATTTCTCTTCCAAAGGTGAGGGATACTTTGGGATGCAAATCTAAAACACCAACATGTCTTATTTATCTGCTGATGAAGGTTTAGTTCCTTAACAGAGTACTTGAGGTAGCATTAGTTCTATGAAGGAAAATGAGGTCAAATACGGTTGGATTTTTCATGTCATGAATGGACTGATGCAGATCTCATTGGAAAAGTCTGTAAGAGACTCAGTACAGAGAGTATAGAGATAATATGAGAATGAGTAAAGAGATGATAATCTGGAGAGACCCTTTGCTGATTTTTGTCATTTTTGGAACTGCAGCCAGTCAGGAGGCTTGCAGGCAGATTAAAGTGTCTTCTAGACCTGGTAAAATGAGAGGAACAGGAACAGAGAAACCTCATCCCGTAATAGATCATAAAATCTGCCCAGTTCTGGGAGAGTTCCTGTTTGCTCTCAAACAAAAATATCCCTAGTCTAGCAACAAACTCAAAAAAAGAAAATAAAACTTGTCTAGGATTAATTTTAGGCTCACTATCTGAAGTGCCAGAATTCTGTAGGATGGATTCTTGAGTAAAATCACCACTGTCTCTGTCAGAGTCCTCATCATCTAAAAGCACATACTGTTCTTTGGCCAGACCTGCACTAGAACTGTGAAAAGGCAAATAAACACCAGAACTGACTGAATGCAAAACACTCCTAGCTGAAGATGCAACGCATGCCTTATATACAGAAATAATTACAAGGTAGATGATCAGGTTAAGTGTTTGCTTTTTTCTAGGAATATCCCTATTGGGAGAATTGTAAGGGGACAGCCTACTGTCCCTAGCAAGAGGTTCATTTCCCTCTACAACTCCAGTACCTAAAGTGTTTGGTTCTCTCACACTTATAACAGGAATTAGAACAGCACCTGAGGACATGAGTAACTCGTCTATACTGTCCATTACAGCTACACCACTGGCAGTTGAGGTATTAGGTAGGTGGTCTGTGGAACAGTCTTTGGCCATGCAAGTCACTAACCATAGGCTGAGGCAATAAATTGTACTTTTTTTTCTAGCTACAAGCAGAGTGGAAGAATCAAGATTAGAAATATTACCCATGCTGGAGCCAGGGAAGAAACCTGATTACCAGTACAATAAGTGCACTAACATCAGGAGAAGCTAAGTATTCATTAGTATGCAAAACAGCACAATTCCCTTCCTCAGGACCAAAAAATTACTCCAGACAAGTAAACACAAGCAACACACTGAAAGTGTCAGCAGACATTAAACTTTTAGTCAGAAATATGAAAGAACATTTATTATGTCAGAAATGAGAAAACATTCTAATTGCATTATATTTCAACTGTAAAAGTGTGGCCCATATACTTAATATTATCACTAAATCACAACCACCAAATTGTAAAATAAGGGAAGTAAATAGTGCAGAAGCACATAAGAAACTTCCATTACAAAAACTGGCATTCTTAAGGTGGAATAGCACAAATAATTGTTTTTTTTTCAAAACGTTAAGGCAGATGAGAAAAATGCCACAAACATTCAATAAAAATATTTATGAGAGGAAGGAGTCCCCAGTTGGGGTCTTATTTGTTAGATAAATACTTTTGATGAACTGCTATTCCTCTGGAGCCAGAGAGATGCCTCTCCTCAAGGCGACAGTAAAATTCTGAAGATTTACCTTACTCTGGTTGCTAAGGACCTGAGGAACAGGACTATGTACTTTACTGAACAGAATAAAAGGTTAAGTGCTTTCATCTTATAACTTAAAAGACATCATCAGAACCAAATTAACAAAACTCAAATCACATTTAAATACACTGGCAAGCACACACCTCCCACAATAAACCAATCACTACTGAGCAGTAAAAAAAACGTCATAGTGTAAACACTTTCAAAGAACTATGTAAAGTAACATGTAAAATTTATTAAAAGTATACAGATAAAACAACCAAATATATAAACCATGCTTAAACAACTAACACAGAATAAACTCTGTCTATTCAACTTACATAGAAATATAAAAATAAAAATGTAAGTTTTATACTTAAAGAGGAGGATGAGAACAGAGAGACGATGGTGACATAGGTACAAATACTGGCTCTGAGATGAAAGCAGTTTAACAAGTGTCTGGGTCACGAAGAAATAAGGAATGGAGCAAATGAAAAATAAACGTAAGGAAAGGAGACTGAGGTCCTTGAAGGCATGCAGTGCCACTGAGGAGAGACAGAAGAAGACAAATAATGAGAGTAGCAAGTCTAGAAAAATGTGAAAGAAATATAAGACAAAGAAAGAAATAGTTGCATAAGAACATTCCAAAAGAACAGAAAGGAGTAATTCTCAGTGTCTGTCATCAAGCAGAGAGTAAAAGTTGACTAGTAGGGTTATCTGTGGTGGAGGGTTACAAACTACAAGGCTATTGATTACAAGCTAAGGCAATGAAGCACTTGTCTGCAGAGTATCATGAAGCATAAGTAAACATTCACACAACAGTCCATTTTTCCTTTTAAAATATACTTCCTGTCACAAAATATCAAAGCATCTAAAAATAAGTGTAAAGTAAGCCCCAAGTCACAAAATGACACTGTAGGCCTAGAAATCAATTCCTAGACAGATAACAACAGTAAAAGAGGAATGTCTGCAGACATGCCTGAAAAGACCATATTCTTAAAGAGACATATCGCAATTGTGACAGACATCAAGTAAATATTATTAGTATTTTATAAAAATAAGTGTGGAACAGTTCCCTAAAAGCAGGTCTTATTTGTTTGACAGGAAGCCTTGGCTGACTGCTGTTCCAGTGAAGCCTCAAAGCTGCATCTTTGGCAAGAAATTGCTTAATATTTTTCATCACTCTGGGTCCTTATATAGCGCACTCCAAAAGGGATTAGCCTACAAGCAGCCACAGTGACTGTGTGGGAGGTGATAAGAGCTTTGAGAGGTTGGCTGGTTGCTGTTTCTTTGGCAGGATACAATCCAAAATGAGAATGGTGAACATTTATGTTGTCTCAATCTGTTTAGCAGCATTATCAGTCTATTGTCATGCTCTTCTTGGGTTTGACCCAAGAAGAATTGAACAGCAAGGAAATGCATTTTGAGAACAGGCTACTTTGATTTTATTCTGTTTGTACGTGATCTTTAAAAGACTGATGGAAAATAATACAAACAAATGTAATTTTTTCAGTAAGATTCCTATGAAGAAAAATAATCTCCAGTCTAGGGACGATCGTGTTGCAGGTCTGTAGAAATTTTGCAAGGAGACAGAGGCTGCTGAGTGAGTGAGTGTTCTGCAGTGGCACTGTGGGTAGGACATGTAAGATATAGCAATGGGCTGTTTTCTTATTTAGGAACAGAAAAATACATTATGACTGTTTGGACCAGGACCATAAAGTTATCCTGAGTACTTGCAATACTGCAGGCTTGGACATCACCAGTAGTAATGTAAGAGAGTTCCTGTTAGACATGGAGGTATGCTACAGTTGGTGGACCTCAAAGCTATATACAAGGAACATCACTAAGGTTAATGGGATGAGATGGTAAAATGTAGTGGGTGAAAGAAGGGGATTTTTTTTTGAACTGGAGCTTGAATCACTTTACTATCTTGAGTATTCCAGATACTATGGACTGAACGTCCACAATACCACTGTAAATGTGTCCGAGTTGGCGATGGATGCATGCTGTATCAGGTGGATCGGATCTCTACATCAGTGCTTCAACTCTGCCAAAAAGCTGTATTGCTGTGACAATGGTTTTCCTTTAAAATGGTATGCTGAATGATAAGTTGTAATTCTCTGAATTTCAAAATAATTGCCAAACTAAAATCATTAGTGTGGCTTGTTTTCTTAGACATTTAACTAGCAGCAGTATCTAGGATGTTGCCACTGGCAACTGGTTAGTCAGCTGATACCAGGTGTGTGGAACATCTCTCAGCAGACATGAGATCTGAACTATGCCTGCTATAAGAAAGTTGTATCACTATTACAGGGCAGGAGTCAGCAGACCTGCTCGTTTGAGTGCTAAGACAATAAGGGGGCAATTTGATGAGTTAAACAACTTGCTGCTTGTGTGAATACATGAATCAATACACAAGGGAAGGGCATACCGAGACTATATTCCCCATTCTGATGGAGGGATGGGCCTCCTTGAAATTAATTACATGGACAGATCTGCAATCGTGGGACTCCACACATATCTGCTGACCTCACAAGACCCAAATGTAGTGTAAGTTTTGAAACATGAGGAGAATAAATCTAAGATGACTTCCCTGCTTAGGCTAGCAGAAGCATATTGGCGTCAAGCAGGAATGGAAATCAAACCACAAGTGGATAAATACCAGGCAGCAACTGAATGTGCCAAAAAAAACAAAAGAACATAAGGCGAAGGACCAGATGAGAAGGCAAGAAATGTGCAAAATGCATAAATATAGTTGCAAGTATAGAAAACTTCTGGAAGAGCCTCATGCTGATCAAAAACAAATGCAGGAATGGTTAAAGAGAAGCAAATTTAAACCAACAGATGAAAGGTTAATACTGGCGGCACAAGATAGTGGGCTACATACACATTGGTTTACAAAGTCCATTGAACATGTGGGAGAAACAGACAAATGTAGGTTTTGTAAAACAGAATGGAAACAGTTGCACACCTTGTTGCTGGTTGCGACATACTAATGGCAGAAGGACTGTATACTGAAAGGCATAATAATGTGGGAAGACTGTTGCACTGGGGATTGTGCAAATATTATGGTGTTGAAGTGGCTGAAAAACACTAGAAACATGAGCCACAAAGCAACACAGAAAATGATGAAGTCCACATTACATGGGATCATCCATTACCAACATTTCAAAAGATAGATGCTAGAAAACCGGATACAGTGGTTAGAAAAGAAGACAATAGTAGCATTGATCATTGAAATCGCCACACCCAGTGACTACAGTGTCTTGCATAGAGAGAGAGAGACACAATGTCATAAAATATCAGGATTTGCAGGCAGAAATGACAGCAATGTGGAAGAAAGATACCCAGAAAGTTCCAATAGTAGTAGGAGCAACGGGTCTTATAAAAAATAGTCTACAATTGTATTTAGATATGCTGCCAATGCATGTAACTCTGTACGAATTGCAGAAGGAGTCATTACTGGGCACATTGCAGGTGCTGCGAAGAGCACTTTTGGCTGACATCAAAGAGTGAAACAATACTATTTTCATGAACTTTAATCATACTTTGACTTAGGAATGGGGTCCATTCCCCTCATGGTATTAGAAACCCAAGAGATGTGGAGAAATTGAAAGAAGGAAAGGTAGTTGCTGCTGTAACATTGTGATGCTAAGCCAGCTGGCTCCTCAGAATAGGGTGTTTTGGCTATGATTATACTAGAGATGACCCAAGTTTGATTAGCACCCCAGGTGCTGGAGACAGTATTTAATAGCTTTAACTGAACATCATCATCAACATCATCAGGAAAACGATGTATGCATGGTAATGCATAACTTATAAGAATATATCTAGTGGCAATGCCACAAAATAATGCATCAGAAATGCCACAGGCACATTTAATATAAGAAGAAATGCAGACATCAATAGAAACCAGCTGTCATAACTTGTAGTGCATGGAGCTTGGTAAATGAGATCCTATATTGCAAAAAGACAGACCAGTTAAGTGCTTCTACAGCTCGAGACTCAATCCTGACAATTGTTAAGCACCCCTGCTTAACCTGTTACGATCAGGAAAAGGACCAGGTAGTAGAACCTGCTAGTACTGGCCAGCAAACAGCAGTGGCAGAATTAAAAAAGAATTAAAAACAGCCTTCTTTCCACAAGCTGTCAACTCCAGTAATCTGTCCTTGACTTTCTTTCCCTAATTAAAGATGTGTTACACTGTCTTTGCACTTTCTACTCGTAAATATTAGTACATGGAGCAGATGAAGCACTACAAACAATTATGATTGGTCTCAGATCATTATCTCCATTATGTGTTCTCAACAACAATGCCAAGATTCCCAAGGTAAATTTCTTGGTATCCATGTCACAAACACAGAACACCATAGTTACTTAGTCAATTGAAAAAATAAAAGTGAAAATTAAACCACTACCAGTGGCTGTCACAAAACAACTTTAATAACAAAATGTACACACATGACTTAGACCTTTCTTCCTGCTATACAGTGGGCGTCAGAGTAAAAAAACAAAAAATGAAATGTCTTAAATATAAACCTGCTGATGCTTTAACCAGTTAGGAAATACGTTTTCAAAAAGTTCACCACCCCTTATCTATTCAAATTAAAAGGCAATCAAACCTCACAGTACTTTAAACAAAATATACAGCTTAGTGAATAAATACATTGTTATTAAACATGTCAATTTCACAACATAAAACTTCCTTATTAATAAAAAATATACATAACATATGAAATGTATGAACAATCAGCCATCTAAAGGAATTAAAACCTAATGTTCCTTAAATAAATTATATCTAATAATGCCTACACAACTAATATATGAAAACATCTGATCATATACAAAACAAAAATAACATGCTGAACAAATAATGATAACTTATACCATAAGGTCAATTCCTTAAAATTCAAACCAGGTTCTCCCTCCATTTTAAAATTACTGAAATCAAACCATGGTCATTCAATCCTGGTTTCTGAGTTGCATTTAGCCTAAGTTGCCACTTGGTCTCCCTTGCTTTGACATCAAGTTTATCATCACCACCTCTTTTATTAAAATTAACTTTGTCAATTATAAAAAATATAAACCTTTTAAAGTTCGTACTGTGTATACAGAGGGCAGTACGGGCATTTTTATTTTTAATGTCCCTGGCATGTTCAGCTATTCTATCATGCAGCCTGCATATAGTTTTACCTACATAGTATCCTGGGCATACTGTGCAGGTTGCTAAATATACCACCATCTTGGTGTTACAACTGCATCACTCAGGACACTTATTAAGGTCCTGTTGCAACCACTTAACAATATGCAAGTTCCATCATTAATGAATTTACATTACCTGCAGGCGCTAGATTTGTACATCAAGGACCTATACCGATCTTTTCTTCTTTCACTCCCCTCTAATATGATTTTGATTTTAAGTTCCTACCCTACTATACATAACTTTTGGTTTCATCCCTAACTTGTTTTTAAGATCTTCATCAAAACTTAACTCCCATAATTTATTCATGGAAGATACAAAGAAAGGTATGTCCTGATTATACTGAATAAACATTGCATCATTCCCACATTCCATAATACCAGATTATTGTCCGTAGTTTTCAAGATAGGGACAAAGGTTGTGTCCCTTTTCTTAAAAACTTAACTTCTTATTTTCAACAAAAGCATCAACAGATATCCTTTGTCCTTAAACATGCCTATCAGCGTCACCATTTATTCCCAAAATGTTTCATCATTACTGGTTAGCCTAGACAATCTCACCATTTGACCTTTCACAACACTTTTTTTCTGATGTGGCAGATGGCAGCTCTAATAATGGATCAGCGTGTCTGTGTATGTCTCTTTTCTAGAAATTTTACTTGACAATTCACCAGTTCTTTCTTCCTTAATTAAATGGATGTCTAGAAAATTTATCTCATTTCTATGACATCTATGGGTAAATAAAAAAAAATTAGGTCATCCTAATCAAATCAATGAAACCAGGTGTTTCTTCCTCTTTTCCTGCCCACAAAATAAGAATATCATCCAGAAACCTTACATACATCAGTATCTGGGTCATAAAATTTGAGGAGAAAACATAACTATTTTCCCATTCTAATAATACTAAGTCGGCGAAAGTGGGAACACATTTAGCCATCACTATATGCCAGCTATCTGGCGAACAAATTTTCCTTCAAAAAATTAAAAGTTATTCATCAGAACTAACTCCATAAGTTCCACCAAAAAGTTCACCTTGTTGTTATCAATACTGTTACAACGCATTAGACTTAAATAGTCATGGCCCTCTTCATGGGGGAACATAGAAAA
Source organism: Protopterus annectens (assembly GCF_019279795.1). Classification (NCBI taxonomy): domain Eukaryota; kingdom Metazoa; phylum Chordata; order Ceratodontiformes; family Protopteridae; genus Protopterus; species Protopterus annectens. The sequence continues at coordinate 377,619,351 of NC_056731.1, forward strand.
AAGGTTCTCAAAATCAACAGTCAAGAAGATGCAATCACTTCTTCCACTGATCCCGTTTGGTAAATCTAAACAGTGGCAGGAATCTCTTAGAATATGTATTTTATTTTCTAGATTAACATATCCACATAGGCTGCTATTGGCTCAATTTTAGACCCTTCTGCAGCCACAACTGGTCTAAAAGGTGGATCGTACAAGTTTTTGTGAATATTTAGTATTCCAAATATAACCAGGAATAGAGAGTTGTCTCAACAGTCAGGTATTTATAGTCAGCATCGATTGTGTCCTGAAAAACAGCATCTGATAAAAAACAGTCAACTCTTGCATACGCCCTATTGACTTCATTTTTTGAAACCCTTTCATAGGGGGAGGGGTTATTTAAAATGTCATGCATCTTACTGACAATCTATTTGTGTCATTATTACAACACGTCCACCTTTGTTGGGTTTCATAATCCTGTAGTTCCTATTGTTGGACAATTTACCTAGTACAATTCTTTCATCTTGTGTTAAATTATCTACTTTCTCCCTTTTAGTATTCACAATTTTCTAAATTTATTTTCACACATACGTTCAAATGATGCAATAGTGGGGTTAGGTAGAGGAATGAATGTACTTTTGCATCACAAACAGCACTTTATATTCAAATCATCTTTTTGGTCACCAAAGTACATACGTAAATTCAGCTATTATATAATTTTAGACTAGTAAGTACATTGGAAATATTCATTTTAATAAAGGAGACAAAAGAAATTCCTTTTTTCAATAAGCCCATATGTGCATTAGTTATTTCTAAGTCAATAAAACTATAAATAGAGAAGCCATCAGTTTCATGTACATCCAAAATCAGATTTGCATTGTTGTCAACACTGCCAAAACTTCCCATAATTTGGATTTCTAAACTTGATGAGCTCTCCTTCCTCTCCCATTCCATGCTCACCCATTGTTGTAATGATTGCTCCCCAGCTTCTCTCGGCCTGTCTGCCCTGATTCCTCAGGCGCTCTGATCTCCTCAACTGGTAACTTTGATCTAAAAAACATACATGTTCCTCCCTTCTGTCCTGGGTTCCAAACTCCCCATATACATTGTCAATACCTTATTTTTCATTCACCAAAATTCCGTTGCTGTCAGTTATTAAAGATAAATGGGCATCCTTATTTTTTGCATAGTCTTGTGCATCTCATTACAACTTATGCTGCTTCTTACTCATGCTGTCCCTAATAAAGCTATCCAAGTCATTTAAAATCTTATTATAGTTGTTTAAATATTACAAAAAAAGCAAGATTTTGTTATACTCCAGTTAGGTTCAGTAATTTCCTTTTGCAGTTTATTTAACTTACTTTCATTGTCCTTGATAATGATGTGCATAAACTGATAACTGGTTCGGTCAAACAAGTCTATCAATTTACGGTGTGCTATTGATCCATTTTCGATGCCCATTGGATACTTCCAGACATGTAAACCCTTCAGGACCTGTTTCAAGGTCAAGGATTTACTCAAAAAACATTGTCAAGTTGAAGGGATCTGTATTTCTTACATAATTTTTCAAAGGTAGTTAACTACATTTGTAACATTGCTGTACTGATCCTCACACGATCAGGAAGTGTTAAGTTGAAACTCAGAGCTGTTAACTATTCAGCAAAATCTGTGCTCCTATTTACTAACAGATTGGCTGCTTCATTCGCTCCTCTACTATCAATCAGCACCAGGGTGTGCAATGTAAACAAGTCCTCTTGGGTGCTTGTTAACGTGTTGTTAATATTACCATTACTTCTTCCTTCCATTAAATGGGTTGAGAGTCTTTGCACCAGCTGTGGTAACTCTCCGACCAAGGTCTCCATGGCTGTTGTCCTACTAGTTGTTAAATAATACCTTGGTTACTACAGGACACCCGATCATAATCCCCTACGTAATGTTAGCATAGGAAAAGGAACTAACGGCATTTCTAGTTTAATAATGCCAAATAAACACAAAAAGAAAAACGTGAGAGTCCAGTAATTCAAATCCTTCACAGCCAAAAAGATGTATGTACTTTTTTGTTGTAGAAGTATTTTAATCTTTCAAAAGAACTCAAGTTAGAGTAGGCTTCATTAACTTTTTTCAGATGATATTTTTATCTAGACAGAAGTTGATTCTTTGCAATCATTTGTCACATATTAGAAAAAAAATCAGCTTTCTTTTTTGTATTTTAATTTTAATTTTTAATAAGATCAGTGCCACTTTTCCTGACATATATATTTAAGCAAATGTTTAGGAACAGTCAAACTTTTCATTAGGAATGCTAAGAAAGCTTGTCCAATAGTTCATACCTTGATATCAGCGTATGCATCTAAACCACGCAGAAGGAAATATTGCTAAGGAGAAAATTACAAAGACGAATAGTTGTCTCATTTCTATGAAGGCAGCTTTATGTCAAAGGCAGGAGTTACCTTGAAAAGTTCCTTGATAGAGTACTATTAGAAGTAAATTTGACTTCTAAGTGTTACTGGTTCTACTGTGAGTATAAGTAATATTATTCTAGATGGGACATTGGGTGTGGTCTTCACTAATACTTCGGATTCTCCTGCTGTCAGAGAAATACTTGGAAATAACTGAATGATTATGACAGCATAGACAGAAAATATGATTGGAGAATGTCCTATATTCATTAACAGAAGTCGGAATGTGAAACATAATATACTTCACCACCTTCTTCTTCTGATGTGAGAAGTATTGCAATTATAAAGGTAGATGATATGCAGCACAGAAATATTTTTATTGCATATCCATGTATGTTGCTTATAGTGTGGGGCACTGCTTTTCTAATGCCTAATAAGTGGGGAATACCACTGGAAAACTGAACACATGTATATTTGAGCACAATTATTCGATAAAAAGAAAAAGAAGAAAAACAGTTGCATCTTGGTCAGACACAGTAATTAGAGCTCCAATGTTAAACGTTTTCTTTTCTACACAATTACTTTACAAAGCCAGATATAAGGGGGAGGAACTGGGAGGGCTTACTGGATTTTAAGGAATACATATTGCAAATTGTCATGAGCAAATTGGTCCCTCCAGGATTAAATGAACAACTGAAGTTCAAAAATGCACTCCAGCTTAGGAAATGAAGTGACTGAATGCACAAGATTTGTGTAATTTTCCTGGGTTTCATTTTCTTTTTTTCATTTTTTTTCACATTTTATTCATTTTTCTATGTACTGCCTTTTGGATATGATAGGATGGTTGCACGTACTTCATTTTAGTTTGTGGTTTTGATAAACTGTAAGGCACTTAATGAAGTCTTATTTCTTTTAGTGACTTATGAAATCATAAACAGAAAAGAGCTTAAATTTTGATAATAAAATCTTTGTATTGCAGCTCCTTTTGGCAATGGTTTCTTAAGTTCTTAATATTCTTTTAGTGTTAACAGTTGGTTTTGTACACATTACATTTTATTACTACATTACTAAATATATAATGAATCTTTGATAAAGGCCTTTAATGCATAGGATCATAAGATCATAGGATTTACAAGGCAAATATGTCATAAAAACATGAGGGCTTTGCCAATAGCCACCCTTGTGAATTATCTCCTGCATCTAGAAGGCCACTGCAGCTCAGACCAGGAATCACTTTGCATTTGCCCATCCAGTCAAAGTTCATCTTGAAGAATGGGCGAATGTGACTTTGTTTGACATATAAGAACAATTCCAGAGCTAATTAAACACTGAGTAATAAAGCTGTTACATAATCATGTTTTATTTACATGTTGGTGGAGATTCAAATCATTGCTTGTGTTGTTTGTGGTGATGCAGGAGCTCAAGGAAAATTGTGCTTCTAATGCCAGAGAATGCAAGACACAAGTCTCTTATAGAGTCTCATATGGAGAGCTAAGTATAGGGTTTGTTTTGATAGCCAAGAGTCTTGAGGTAAGTAATCTTTTTTATTTAGGAACCTCTGGGGCCTTTCTTACTCTGTGTTATGTGTCTGGATAAAGTACATAAAAGGGGGCACTGTACTGTATAACTGGTTTAATTAGAACATGTTACAGAGGGATGATAACTTCTTTTGACTGGGATGAGATAAAAAGTTACACTAAGTAGAAAGATTTCCTGACTACTGATGTAAAGCGGTAGCTAAAGGAGAAAGAGTTGTCGACCAATGTGCCCAAGAACCTTGACTACTGCATCAGTTTGGATTGAGATACTGCCTACACTATAAGTTGGAGCTAACATTTTTTTTTTTACCAAATCCGACAATACTGCCTTTTATCATTTAATTTTAGCCATTTTCTAGTACATTGTTGCTTTGTAAGGACTGAGTATTAAGGGTTGATCTAACAACAACATTCAGCTTGCAGTCATGAGGAGGCCAAGCCATAAGTCTGTGTTGATGGATTGGAGGGTGGAAAAGTATATATGCCAAAAAGAAGTGGTATCAATTCTGCACTTTGAGGTACACCACTAGTTATCATCTTACTTTCTGAGGTGGCACCTGCAACTTTACCTCCATGGGTTTGATCTTTCAGCCAGATTTCTTTCCGCCTTACCATGTAGTAGTCTGCATTAAGGTCTCAGATTATTTATAATAACAGTATGGGGGAATATTGCCAAGTGCCTTGGCTAGACTGAGATAGGTTTTGTGAGTGAAATGATCACTACATTCTCACTCTATGACCCTCTTGAAGAAGTCTGCTAAATTAAGGTCATGACCTCCACTGGACAAAACCAAGCTGATGATTATTTTGCTGTAAGATTTTTGATATGATATGAAGTCAGATATGCTGTGTTTCATGGCTTGCAAATTAGAATAATTAAGCTGATGGGCCTGTAGTATTCTGGGATGTACTGTAGGACATTCCTTATGAAAGGGCATCACAACAGCAGTTGACATACTTCTGTGGATGTGGACGTATGTTACAAAGTGTCTAAGGTTAAGTTAAGTAGATTTAGGAGGGGATGTATGAAGACATATTTAGCACTAGTTATATGGCATCCAGGTAAACCTGCTCGACCCACAGAAGTAGTACTTTTAGTTTTTGAGAGCCCAGTTAAGACAAGTTCCTTGATTATAAGGTTAGTAAGAGATTCAGAAATTATTTGAAAGTATAACAACTATTTTTTTTCCAAATCAGAATGAGTAATGACATTTTGGATTCTGATAAAATTAAAGAATGAATTATAATTATCTTTGACTTTAAATGCTAGTTTCAGTTCATGTTTGATGCTGAGTAGAAGCTCAGACTTAACTCTAGATACTGGAACTGTGAGGCAACGCTCTTTCTACCTAGCCACTGAGTTCAACAACATTTTAACTCCCTCTTTTTCATAACTGTACTTACATAACAAAATCATAAGACAACTACTATACTGAATCTTTTCATCTAATAAATCGCAGCACCACTTCTAATATCTTTAAGGGACAAACCATTTCTAAATCAGATGATAAATAATGTATTAGCAGTAGTTTACAGTGGTTATTTATTCCACAACATGTTCACAGCATGAGGAAATGTGTTTTTCACTATTAGATGGTACAGTGGTGCACTGATTAGCATGTTGCTGCTGCCTCACAGCTCTTGTTTCTTTGGTGCAATTCCTAACTGAGGTGTCTTCTATGTGCAGTCTGTATGTTGTGTCAGTGTCTATGTCAGCCTTTGCTTGGTACTCTGGCTTCCTCACTCATATGAAGATCATGTTGTGTTAGATGAATTGCTTATCCAGTGAAGTGCCCATAAAAGCATGTGTGTATGTCCCATGATACATTACTGTCCTGCCCAAGACTGCTGCTCTATTTTGCACCCAGTGCTTGCTGGGATAGGCTTCCACTTCACAATGCCCGTGAAACAGGAAAAAGTGGGAGTTAAACAATGAATGACTATGGATATCTTTATATGTTTGTAATATAATTTAAATAATTTTATGTCATTTACCTGCCTGAGAGCTGTAGCTGGGCAAATCATTAAACAGGTTGGCAAATGAATAAAAAAGAAGTTATGTACTCACCATAACGCTCATGTTTGTTGTCCTTGATCTCGCCTTCCTTCTTTTTAGTTGTGTTTGGAGCCAATCCTCGGCTCCGACTCAGCCATATTCTAAAGCTCGAGACCTTCCACTGGCTCGAGGCTAGACCCTATCCCATCATGCATAGCGTTAGTTACCCAGATCTCATTTGTGATAACCCGTAACACTAGATCACAATATGATGATTTATAAACTAAAAGGCAAATATAACAATATATATATATATATATATATATATATATATATATATATATATATATATGTGTGTGTGTGTGTGTATATACATACATATAAAAGAACAAATTAAGGCCGAAAGGGAATCAAGGCCTATTTGGCCAAAGATGAATAACTCCTCTCGATCCTCCAGGAGGGGGAAGGAGGGTGGGATGCAAGAAGGAAAGCGAGATCAAGGACAACAAACATGGAATGTTATGGTGAGTACATAACTTCTTTATGTAATGTTGTCCCTATCTGGCCTTCCTTCTTGTTGGTTGGGACCGCATCCCCAGCACCTTCTTCTTGGGTGGCTGAATGGAATATACTCTTCAATACCGTGGAACCAAAGGATGCCCTGTTCCAGGAGGCAACATCTACTTTGTAATGAGTGATGAAGGTATGGGGGTTAAACCACGTAGCTGCCACACAAATTGAGTCTATGGGTAGTCTGGCCTGAAAAACAGTAGAGGTACACAAGGCCCTGGTTGAGTGCCCTCGAATTTTTCCTGGTAGTTGTTTGTTCTGTGAGTTATAGACGTAAGTAATGGTATCTGAAATCCATTTTGATAAAGTCACTTTCGAGATTGAAGTTCCCTTTTTGTTTTCTGCAAATAATACAAACAATTGGTCAGACTGTCTGAACTCCTGAGTCCTGTGCAAATAGAAACGTAACTGTCTATGAACATCCAGTTGGTGGATTCCACTGGAGTGTCAAAAGGCCGTTTCAGTAAACCTCTCAGAATAAGCTTGTTTTTGCGCTCCTGCAGGACTCTGGCACTGAAAGCATGACAAATAGAACACGAGTCCTACAGGAGCACGGCTCCCAGACAATAAACACAACTCGTATGTCCATCAGTCAGGGACATTTTTTGGGAGCACGAGTCACTCTTCTTGAATCCAGAAGGTTTGGATTCTTTAGGTTCTTCTTTGGACATTATCACAAACAGCAATAATTACAATACACTATACGTACAATACACTGAAGTTATAGATATCAAGAAGAGGAAATCTACAATTCTACAATAACCACAGCAACACTATATCTAACTTTTTTTTTTAAACAACAAAAAACGGAAGGTAACGGAAGGGGAAGAGCCTCTAAGTTAAACGACAACTCCCTCAACCGAGGAGAGCCTCTAATTTAAACAGCTAACTCCTTATCAGAAAGGGAGAATAAGGGGAAGCCCTCTAACTGAAACTGGCTAAGAGCAAGGGGGAATCCTCTAAGAAAAAATGGATTCGAAAGGGGGATAGGCCTGAAGGAAAAGTGATGGCCTAAACAACAATAATCAGCAGAAAATGGAGATAGGAATCTCTAAACAAATACTAATAATCTACAGAAAGATTCCTGAAAAAATATTAAGAGCTAAATACAGAAAATAACAAGAAAATTCAAAAACTTAGCCTGAGCCAGTATCCAGCAATCTCGAAGCTTCAAGCGGCAAATGAGATCTGGGTAACTAGCGCTAGGCGTGATGAGATAGGGTCTGGCCTTGAGCCAGTGGAAGCTCTCGAGCTTTAGAATATGGCCAAGTTGGAGCCATGGATTAGCTCTGAACCCAACCAACAAGAAGGAAGCCAAGACAGGGACAACATAACATCAAAAGTTATGTACCTACCATAATGACAGATCTATGTTGTCTATCTCTATCTGGTTCAACCTGTGGGTCTTCAGATCCAACTTGGATCCGAACACCGTCCAATTCCTTCAGACTTCGAATTGGCTAGGCTCTGCCTCCATTACCCACAACTCCCCACTCCTCACCCTAATCCTCAGATTGAGTTTGCCCCAAGACAACCACTTTCAACATATGCAAAAAAACTTCCCTAGCCAAGTTGGATGCAACAGTTCCAAAAATAAGGAACAGACAATCTCCATTGTCTGGTCATCACAAAAGGGGAAGATCCAAAGGAGGGGGGTGGAGGGAGAGGTTGAACTAGACAGAAACAGACAACATGGAGCTATCATTGTGGTAAGCACATAGATATCCAAAGTCTGCTCTATCTATCTTCAACCTGTGGGATAGAGTCCCCAGCCAAGAAAAATTCCTTGGGAAGAACTAAGGAAGGATATTCTGCAACACAGCGGAGTTAAAGGAAGCTTTGGATCTAGACAGAATATCCATCTTATAATGTGAAACAAAAGTGTGGTGACTCAACCAAGTTGCAGCTGCATAAACTTCATCCATTGATACTATAGAAAAGAAAGCCGTGCCCTTGTAGAATGACCCTTAGACTTGTGTAGAAGGGTCTTATCTTTCAAAGAATATGTAAACAATATACAATCTGACAGCCAGCTGGATAAGGTCAGTTTAGACACAGGTGAAGCAAGCCTGGATTTTGATTTTGAGAAGAAGGCAAATAACTGAATTGATTTTCTGAAAGCTTTAGTACAGTCCAAATAAAATCTCAATTGCTTACGCACATACAAACAATGCAGAAGGTATCCTTTGTTGGAGAAAATGGGGAAAAAAAACACAGGAAGATGAAGATAACTATTATGGTTATTCTTGGAATCTACCTTCGGCAGAAAGAAAGGGTTTGTATGAAGAGACACCCTGTCTTTATGGAACACCAAATAAGGATGAGAAGAATCAAGCGCTTGCAACTTCAAAACCCTCCTTGTGGAAGTAACCACCATCACAGTTTTCCAAGACAAGATCTTCAAATCAGAAGAAGCTGAAGGCTCAAAGGGAGGGCCTTCAAGGACCTGCAAAACAAAAGACAAATCCTGGGGAGGAACTGGATCTTGAACTGGGGGATAAAGCAAAAAGATACCTTTGGAAGTGTTGAGGGAAGCCAGTGGAACTTTATCCCTGCCAACATGGTAATTAGAGATGGCTGCTAACTGCACTTTAATTGTAGGAAAATCTGTACCCTGACTGAAACAACTCAGTGAGAAAATCCAGAATGGATACTAAAAGTGCGGGGAAAGGGTCACCGAGATTCTGCACATAGGACAAACTATTTCCATTTACTGGAATACACTTTTCTAGTAGACTATTTTTGAGAAGAAGACAAGATGTGAACTACAGCCTGTAAAAGTCTGAGATTTCTGGCCATCAAGGGAACTGGAGGAACCATGTGATTAACATGAGGGACTGAAGGCTGGGGGCATCCAGACCTGCTGGACGAGAAATGAGATCTAGAATTGGGTCCAGTACCCAAGATGGGTACTTCAGAACAGGCCAAAGGAAGGAAAACCAGATCTGATGAGGCTAAAAAGAGGCTATGAGGATCATGGTAGCACTGTGGTATGCTGCCTTCTGAAGAAACGTTACCATCAAAGGGACTGCGGGATAAGCATAAAGAATCCTGTCCAGCAAAAATCAAAGCATCCCTAGGTGACTGTCCTGGAGCTGGAATTAAGTCTTAATAGCTGCTGCACTTGATATTGGACAGGGAGGTAAATAGGTTGCAACACAGACTGCCCCAGTGCTGAAAAATCAGAGCAGCTAGCCTTGGCTTTACGGACCACTTATGAGCTTCCACAGTATCTCTCCTTCACTTAACTCATTACTGCACACAACCTAATTTGTAAACCTGAAGATTATCCTTTAAATGACATCTCAACCACTACTTCCCTGCATGGGAACTGTGACAAGGAAATAATTGTTTCTTAGTTTGTAGTAAACCTAAAAACATAGCTGGTGACACACTTTACTCATGTTTTTTGAATTACATGCTAAGTGCATGTAGGAGCTGTACTGTTAACAGTTGTTATTCAGTGACATGACTGACATGTAGACTTGGATGCACTGGATTCTGCAACTTTTGTACTTCTGCATGTCCAAAGACAGGAGAATTCTGGCTGCCTAAGGATGAAACTTAGACAATTTTCTTGTTTTTTTTTACTTTTATGTTTTTAATTTGTTTAATAGTTCGGATTAATTAGACTTAGTTTATTTTTTCTACTGCAACAGATTGTTGAAAACTGCTCCATGTCTTTGGAGCACAATCGTTTTCAGTATTTATTTATTTTTTTATTTTACATTTTGTTAGAGAAATATGTATTTGAATATATGTGAAGTGCTAGTTTAAAAGCAAAGTAGTATGTAATACATTTTATTCTATTAATGATATAACAAAAAGAATGAATTCATATGTAATTGCAAGAAGTTTTTGAAACTGCAGTGTGCCTTGTTGCAAGTTGGCCCCTGACCCTGGCAGCTGCTAGCTCAGCAAGTTCTAATGTTTATGCTTTTCACAAGTGATTATCTGCTGGGTCAGGAAAATAAATGTGAAATAATGAAAATCTTCTGCTCTTTCCTGCTGGGACGATTGGCCTTGTGTATGTGTTACTAGATAACACACAGCTGTTGGGAAAGTGTTACAGGGGAACAAAGAAGTGTATTAGGAGACTGAATCTGCTATTGTATTTGAGCTAGCCTGGAACCTTGAAAAAGTAACTTTACAGAAAGACATTATGTCTGACCAGGTGGTGAGCAAGGCCGTACTGTTACCAGAGGAAAACTTTTTTAAATATACAGCATCAGCATTATTTTATGAATAGAATACTGCAAGCTAAAGTGATGTAGATGCCCTGTGACTGACCACGTCAGTAAGGTGGGCACAACTTGAATGTAAGCAACTATAAAAATTGTGTACTTCCTGTTTCATGTCAGACAAAATTCTGTACTTGTACGTTTTTTGCCTCCTGGTGTACACTAGTAAACTTTTGAACCTGAACCTCCTGTGTATTGATCTTTTATTTTATTTAACAGTTTGGTCCTTCTTAGCCGGAAATCCCTCAGACAGCTGCAGATCAGAGTCTACCGGTGGTCGAATACTGCGCAGGAGAAGTTACCGAAATGGTTCTTCTTGGATGAAAAGACCTCAGACTGAATTGTCGTTTAAAGAGGCCGAAGAGCGGATCCTGGACGGCTCAATACCGGAGGTTCAGGTAGGAAGATTTTTGCCTTTTTTCTGTTTTAGATCAGGGACTAGGTTACAATAAATATTGTTGTCAAGATTTGTTATGCAGATCAGGGACAAGAGGAATTACTGTGTATTTGGTCATAGATCAGGGTAACAGAATAAGGTAGGCTGTTATTCTAGATAAACTGTGAAAGGAACTGAAATTTTGGTACCACGTGATAAGAAGGGTTACGTAACATTTTCTTTTAACATAGGAAATCAGTGCACTAAAACATCGCGAGATCCGCCCCTAACCGAAGACGCAAAATATATACAATCACAACGTTTTGATAATGTTAGGTATTATACGAAATGGGTTAAAAAATATGAATTTGATAGTAAATTGGATAAAACTTCACTGGTTAAACTCCTTAAGCAACTTAAATCCGATGCAGAAGGTCAGGCAAAAAAGCAACGCCAATTTGGCATTCCTCAGGCACACAGGTGGATTGAGGAAGCAAACCGTAGGGAACAGAAGACTAAAAATTCAAAAGTGTTATTTTTAGATAGAGAAGATAATAACATAGTAATACATAGTAATAGCAATGGCTCCTCCTCCCCTGCCCCCCCCATTGCCTTTTTCAGGATATGAAGTGGGTGGACAGGCTGGTCCGCCTCCGCGTTATCCTAAGGTCTCACTGAGACCACAAAGATTTGTTACAGATATTATTGAAACTAGGTCCCGAACATGTAAAATACATGGGGACGCAGAATCGTATCAAATAGAGAGAAACCTACAGGATGAGAATGAGGAAGAAATGTGTCCGCTTATAGAGGTCCCAAATCCTCAGGCAGGACAGGCAGGGCAGGACCCAACTCTCTTAGTATACAGGCCATGGACACCGGAGGATATCCGGAAAGCTACTGAGGGAATTCCTCATCCGAAAGTTAATTTTACAAAATTTTTAGAAGATTTGCAAGGCATGAGGTTGAGTTACCACTTAAATGGGGAAGAAGTAGAAAAAGTAGTCAGACAAATTATAGGTCCAGATTGGCACATGATTTGTGGCACCTGGAATCCTCATAATGCAGAGTTTAAACCACTCCCACATAGTGACGCAGAACTAGACAATAGAGTGAAAGGTCTTACAGACCGAATCTCTGAGAAATGGAAACCTAGAGCAGACTGGACTTGCATTAACCAATGCATACAACAGGAAAATGAGACGGTAGATGGGTTATTGGAATGTTTTAATAACCATAGCGGTATGACAGTTCCTGAAAATCAAGTGAATGATTCCCCGTATGAACAACAATTGAAAAATGCATTTTTAAAAGGTTGCATTGCACCTATCAGTAGCTTCATTACGAAGCATATGATAGATCATCGAACAAGTAGGCTACAAGCCTTACTTGAATATGCTAGGCATGCTGAAAGACATTTTAATAGCAAGAAGAAAAAGAAGGTGCAAGTCTTCACTGCTGAAGACGGAGCTGAAGTATTTGTGTTACAGTCAGGCAAAAAGGGAAAGAAAAATGCCCAGGGAAATAAACAGTCTGACAAACGGTCAGAAGATTTTGAAGAAAGGAAAAAGAGAGGTGAATGCTTTAAGTGCGGGAAGAAGGGACATCTAGCGAGGGATTGTAAACAGAATAAGAAGATAATCACAGAAGACAAGGGAGATGAGGACTGACTATATGATAGTGAAGATACATCATGCCAAAGTCAGAAATCATCAGGAGAAGTCAATAAACAGAGGACAAATGTAAATGTGATAGAAGGAGTAAAAGAAGTGCAAGTAGATATAGAGGATGAAGAAAGTGAAATTTTGGATTTAGCATTATTGAGCCTAGAGCTCTACTTAGCAGACACAAAACCGGAAGTTACACTTCTGGTGGAGGGAAGGGAAGTCAAATTCCTGTGCGACTCAGGAGCATCACGGACCCTGATACACCCCTCCAAGTTACCAGAACATTCTGAATCACCTGATTATATATTAGTGAAAGCTGCAAATGGACAGCTATACCAGGAACCACTCTCCCATGATATAGCAATAACTGACCCTGTTTCAGGTATGACTCAAAGAAGTAAGATTGTTGTTTCTGCAAAGTGTCCAGTGAACCTATTGGGTAGGGACCTTATGATGATATCTGGCATAGCAGTAGTTCCAACTGTGCAGGGTATGGAGGCACAGAGACAAATGGATACTTCTGTGGTGCAATCGGAGGGTGAAACTTTTTATTAGTACAGCCAGGACCTAGTTACGACTGGTTCAGGGGCAGTAACTGAGGAACTGATGAACGTAGCCATCAGTAAAGCCCCCTCCCTTGACACTGATCGACAGCATTTGTTACACTGTACTCTACACTACTGTAATACGCCAGGACCTGATAGAGAATATGAGAAAGAATTGTTCAAAAATCGTGCAACTAGATTAGTATTACATACTTTGTATTGGGATACTGAGGGGAACAGTGTGGTTAGCTGTTTATTACCTCAAGAATTCCTTGCATTATATAGATCAAATTGATTGCCACATGTCAGCTTGACAAGGAACAAAAACGTAAAATGGGCAGACTTAGGAGAGAAGGTAACAAGATGGGAAAAACAGACTGACTTAGAATTGTCAGAACAGGGAATACAGAAACAAAAGTTGAATTGGTTGATGCAGACACACCTGGCTGTACACTTGCAATCTAGCGAGGACAGCTGGTTAGCATTTTTATTAGAAGAAGAAGAGAAAGCCTTATGTGAGATACCAACGACTCTTTGGTCAACAGGCAAGTCAGACGTAGGACTTATTCGAACAGCAGGACCGGTTACAATTACACCAAAGTCAGCATTTAGGCCACAGAAAAGACAATACCCTTTGAGGAAAGATGCAGAAATAGGAATCAAGCCTATAATAGCAGCATTACTCAGGGAAGGAGTACTGGTAGAATCTCCTGATTCACCATGTAATACACCCCTATTTCCTGTTAAAAAAGCAAACTGGGAATGGCGGATGGTTCAAGATTTACAAGCTGTAAACAATGCAGTGATACCCAGAGCACCCACGGTGCCAGACCCACATACTTTGTTAAATGACTTAAAGCCCCAACAGAAATATTTCTCTGTGGTAGATATCAGTAATGCTTTCTTTTCAATACCTATACATCCTGATAGTCAGTACTGGTTTGCATTTACATTTCAGGGTAAAAGGTATACCTATACTCGACTACCACAGGGATATTGTGAGAGCCCAACAATATTTGCACAAGAAATGGCTAGCAACCTGGCAGGGTTTACCCCACCAGGGGGTAGTCAAATTCTACTTTACGTAGATGACATTTTGCTAGCAGCCCCCACCCAGCAGCAATGCAGGGAGGATACTGTAGCGCTATTGAAATTCTTAGCAAAACAAGGACACAAAGTGAACAAAAGTAAGTTACAACTCTGGAAAAAGCAAGTTAGATACCTAGGATATGTAATATCCAATGAAGGTAGGATATTAGACGAGGATAGAAAGACAGCAATTTTACAAGCACCCAAACCAGCAACCAAGAAGGAAATTATGTCCTTCTTGGGGACAACTAATTTTTGTCGGAGCTGGATACCAAACTATGCTTTGGAGTCTGCTCCACTGACTGACTTGATATATAAAACACCAATGGCAGCACAAGATTTATTACAATGGACACCTGAAGCAGAAACAGCTTTCTGCAGATTGAAGCAGTTGATAGCTTCTTCATTAGTTTTAGGACTCCCAAATTATCATAAACGGTTTTTTCAGACCGTAGATTGCAAGCAAGGATATATGACGTCAGTGCTGACGCAACAACATGGGGATATGCAACGCCCCATAGCCTATTATTCATCACAGTTAGACCCAGTGGCGCGATCTTTGCCTCACTGTGTACAAGCAGTGGTCGCAGCTGGAATGGCAGTACAGGCCTCGGCCTCAGTGGTATTATTCCACCTTCTCACATTGAGAGTGCCTCATGCAGTTGCGATAATTTTACTGCAAGAAAAAGTAGCATATCTCTCTCCTGCAAGACATCTTTCATGTATGACTATACTGCTGAGCCAGCCTCATATGACAATCGAATGATGAACGACATTAAATCCATCAACATTACTCCCAACTCCTGCAGATGGCACACCGCACAGCTGCCTGCAGGAAATTGAACAGTTAACCTTGCCTAGACAAGATCTCACAGATATGTCCTTGGATGATGCCGAGGTGACATATTACATGGACGGCTCATGCAGAAGGGGCCCTACAGGGAAGAATCTAGTGGGGTATGCAGTAGTTACAGACACTGAAATTTTAGAAGCCCAACCCTTACCACATAACTTGTCTGCACAAGCAGCAGAATTGATAGCTTTAACACAAGCGTGTACTTTAGCAAAAGACAAATGTGTAAACATATATACTGACAGTCAGTATGCTTTCTTTACAGTACATGTATTTGCGCAACAATGGAAAAATAGGGGAATGATAACATCTAGTGGAAAACCAATTAATCATGCGCAATTTATTTTGGAATTATTAGACTCTATCCAGTTGCCTAAAAAAGTAGCTATTTGCAAATGTGTAGCTCATACAAAACAACAGGATAGGATTTCGAAAGGCAATGCGAGAGCTGATGCAGCTGCAAAGCAAGCAGCCTCAGACTCAGAAACTTTACTTTTGAAAGAGGAATTACAACCCTCTGAGATTTTAGATTTAGACATGTTGAAAACAATGCAGATGCTTACTACAAAAGCAGAAAAACAAAAATGGGAAAAACAAGGCACAATTCTTGAAAATGGACTGTACATTTCCAAAGAGAAAAAAACGATATTGCCGTCTAATTTATTTAGATATGCAGCTTTGTTGAGCCATGGGCAGTGCCATGTCTCAACAGGGGGGATGGTACAGTTAGTAAACCGAATATTCCAAACATACGGATTCACAAATTATACAAAATAATTTTGTGCAGCTTGTCATACTTGTAACAAGCACCATGCACAAGGGGCATTTAAACCGAAACAAGGAAGTTTTCCTATACCACCGTATCCATTCCATACTATTTGTATGGATTTCATAGAGTTGAACAAGTGTGAAGGGAAAAATATTGCCTAGTCATTGTAGATATGTTTTCTAAATGGGTAGAAGCTTTTCCAACCAAAAATCCGGATGCAGCAACAGTGGCGAAAGCCCTGATAAAAGAAGTATTCCCTAGGTTTGGCATACCGGAAAGGATTTATAGTGACAATGGCACACATTTTGTTAACCAGACAATCCAGCAACTTGGAAGATTTTTCAGAATCTCCTTGAAAAATCATTGTGCCTACCACCCACAGTCTGCAGGACTGGTGGAAAGGTACAATGGGATCCTTAAGAATAAGCTTAGGAAGTTAGTTAGTGAGACCCAGAAGAATTGGATATACTGTTTGCTTTTGGCGCTGCTGAGTATGAGAACGGTTCCAAATGTGAAGGGTTTGACTCCCTTCTAAATGTTTTTTGGGAGAGCATATTATGTGCCTCATTGGAAAGCTCTCATGCCTGCAGAGCAAGAGGCTGACAGTTCATTAGCTAGTTATATGAGGAAACTGTTAACAAATAAATCTGTTTTGCAGTTTAACTCTTTTTCAAACAAAGAACAGACCAGACCGGTGAAAGCAGTTCTGGCTCCGGGAACTTGGGTGTGGTTAAAAGTAACGAAGAGGAAGAATTGGGCGAGTCCAAAGTGGGAAGGACCATAACAGGTACTGTTGGCAACACCTACTGCAGTCAGAGTGGCTGAGAGGACGTCCTGGGTCCATTTGACACACTGCAAACCGGTAAAGAACTTTCAACTTGATAAAAACTTTGTGACTGATATACAACAAGGGCAAAATGGCCAAGAGTAAAGCGAATAGAAATGCAGATCAACCCCAGAGATGTTGCATAATTATTTTGTTGAGTATGCATTTATTAACTATAATTGTGACAATTTTCCTCTTGTTGTGGTTTTTCCTACACTCAACCACACAAGTGAAAGTGGGAAGACGTGACAAAACATCTATAGACTGGCATCCAAATTTTAACACATACCTAGCCATGAAGCGTGTATATGCAGAGACTATGAACATTTCAAATTGCTGGGTTTGTACAGCTGTACCAACAGCATATGGAGGACTGTTAATGTCCGCTGTCCCTCTGGGGATAAATGAGACTTGGGAAAATTTGCTTTTTGACACAGGGACTGTGAGATCACAGGACAAAATAGCTTTGTTTTTACCTGTCACACAAAAGGGAATTGTATGTTTTTATAAAAATGACACTCTCCAGGTAGGGTGGAGCAATTGTAATATAACCATTACTTATAAATGTTACATTAAAGTTAGGAATGGGGATACTGTCTGTAATACCAACTATGATTCATATCTGAGTTCAATGAAAACGACATTGGGTGAAATACGACGTCCTGTTTTAATTAAACAGTTATCTATCATAGATAAGAAAATGTTTCATGCAGGGCTGGCACGTATTAGTACTAAAGTAGAAAATTGTTACTTTATTTGTGGGAAAAAAGCATACAAATGGCTACCTGAGAATTGGTCCGGCAGTTGTTTTTTGGGTTATGTGGTTCCGGCCATAAGACATACTGCAGAATTACCTTTGGGTAAGATACGAAACGTGAGAGAAGCAGTCCAAAAACCTGAAGGTCCAGTCGAGAAACCTGTAAATCCAGTAGGACGGATCGAAGCTGGCTGGAAAGACCATAATACCGTAAAGGACAAAAACAAATTGACTCATATGGACTTGAGTGACAGTGTTATATCTTGGGCAGGAATACTCCCAGCATATGGAGCAGTCAAATCAATCTGGGAGTTGAGGAAGCTGTCGAAACTTCTCGAAGTAATGAGTAATGCAACTTTCTCTGCCCTAGAACTGGTGACTGATGAACTAAATGCAATGAGAACTGTTGTGCTACAAAATCGAATGGCTCTTGACATCACCCTAGCGGCGAGAGGTGGTACGTGCATGCTTATCAAAGAAGAATGCTGTGCGTTCATTCCGGATAACAGGCACGAAATTAATAACCACCTAGAGGTAATTCAGCAGGTATCAGCCATGACTGAACCAGGCCCAAACCCACTGACGGACTTCTTCCAGAATCTATTTGGGGGGTGGGGTTCCATCCTAATGAATATTCTGATTGCTATTTGTGTGGGTTTACTCCTATTAGGAGCATGTGTTTGTTGTGGAATTCCCTGCATAAAAAGATTAATCAAAGATTTTATTGATGTATCTGTTACTGAAACTTTGTACCAAGATATTGAGATTGAAAAATTAATCTCAGATGAAACTTTTTTTGAAGTATAGATCAAATGAATCACCTAGCTGAAAATCCTTAGCGGAAGAGGTTAGGAGACGAAATGACATTGTGCATACTTCAAAATAGAATAAAAAGTATTAATAGGAGGGAAAATGTTAGAGAAATATATATTTGAATATATGTGAAGTGCTAGTTTAAAAGCAAAGTAGTATGTAATGCATTTTATTCTATTAATGATACAACAAAAAGAAGCCAAATTCCAACAAGAACTAAACTCATGTAATTGGTCTAGTCTAAAACACCTCCCCTTAGAGGAAGCAGTAGCATACTTTAACAACAAATTCCTTGAGATCCTTGATTTGCATGCACCTGTTCGTTCAAAGAGAACCAAGACAAAAACTGCACCATGGCTTTCTATAGAGTCTAAACTCAAAATTACCCTTAGAAACAAAGCATGGGCTTTATTGGCATTCTTCTAAAGACCCTCAAGATCACATTAAATACAGGCAATCCAGGAACGAAACCAAAAAATCAATTTTACAAGACAAAAAACAATACTACTGTAATTTACAGACAGTAAATCAAAATAACCCTCAGAAGTTTTGGGCAGGTTTAAATAATCTACTACATACTGGACAAACCTCAACCCCAATCCCTGCTGCTACTATTGATAAAACCCCTGAAGATGTTTTTGATAGTTTTAACCAATTCTTTACTGAGACAATTCAAGCCCTAGCTAGCCAATTACCTCCTAGCTCCCCTGGTCCTGAAAGTAGCATCCCTAGAAACCTACTTGCGTTCAGCTTCCAACCAGTCGCCACTTCACTTATCCGTACCTTGATCAAAAATTAAAACCCACTACACTTTCTGCCGAGTACCTACAAAAATCAGCTGATGCTATTGCTTACCCCGTCTCAATACTAATCAATCGAACCATAGTAGAAGCTAAAATTCCCACCATCTGGAAAATATCCTATGTAATCCCACTTCACAAAGGAGGCAGCTCTACTGAATTCTCCAATTATAGGCCAATAGCTATACTCTCTCCACTTGCAAAGATTATGGAAAAATGTATTCACAGACAATTCATGCAGCACCTAATCCAAAATCGCCTTATGGCAGACACTCAGCATGGCTTCCGTCCTCATCACAGCACTACTTCAGCCCTCCTAGCCTTTACTAACACCATAAACCATAATCGCAACAATAATAATATATCCTCAGCCCTCTTTTTGGATCTTTCCAAGGCATTCGATATGGTTGATCACCAACTTTTAATCCACACCCTGCAAACATTCTGTCTAGATACTGGAGCCCTCCAATGGTTTCAATCCTACCTGAATGGTCGACAGCAGGCTGTCCTCTGGCAGAACAAACTCTCTAATCTTCTCCCCAACACCCTCGGAGTACCACAAGGCTCTATACTAGGGTCCTTGCTGTTCTTCATCTTCATTAACAACCTTTAAACTGTCATCCCAAAAGTCAGCTGTATCCAATATGCTGATGACTCTACTCTGATTTGCTCAGCCACATCTCCAGTAGAGTTATGGTCAGCTACCCAGACCACCTTTAATACAATAGAAAACTGGCTTTCTGAACATCGTCTGATCCTAAATCCCAAAAAAACTAAAATGCTGTTATTTTCACCAACACGTAGGTCTACCGCTTTCACCTTTACCATAAAATCAAATGATGGCACAATAATCTCCCCTGACCCATCTACAAAACTATTAGGTGTCATCATAGACAATCTCAAATTTAATCTACATGTTAACCAAACTATCAAAACCATCAATAAAAAACTAGGGTCACTTTACAGAATAAAAGCCTTCCTAACCCCTCCAGCTAAAATTGCCATAGCTCGCTCTCACCTTCTTTCAACCCTTCTGTATGCATCCCCTCTACTCTCGAATTTGAACAAGACTGTCCTTAACAAACTCTCAATTTGCTACAACCACATTGCCAGGTTTGCCACTGGGCTGCCTTTTAGGACACATCATTGCATCAATCTAAATCAGCTTGGTTGGCTTGAACTACCTAGCCTAATCCAGTATAACCAACTGATTATGGCCTATAAAATCCTCTACAATCCGGACAATATTCCTGCACTTAAAAATATTACCACCCTCCTATAACAATCGTAGACCGCTTCGATCCTCTAACAAACTACTAATTCAGACTAGCAAAATTAATAACACAGCCAGTGATTCTCTCTTTGCAAACTCTGAAAGTAGATCCTGGAACTCACTTCCAGCTGATATTACCTTACTTTCCACCTAAGGTCAATTTAAAACTAGACTCAAACAACATTTGTCACTTAACTGGCTATTTCAATGTATCAAGCCTGGCTAACTCGAATGTGTAAAAATCTGTTAACCAGTTTACTGTATAATTTAATTTAATCCTGACTTGTGCTCAGGACTAACTTTAACCTGTGGAACTTGTTTAACTCGCTTACTTATGTAATCTCTGTAAATAATCTGTTTGTAATATGTAATGCTGGTATTATGTAATGCTGTATCTGCTTACCCTTGGAGCTTTTCTCCCCGGGCCTCCGCTGAAAATGGACATGCATCCAGTCGGACTATCCCAGTCAACAAATGTAAAATAAAATAAAATAAATAAAAATGAATTCATATGTAATTGCAAGAAGTTTTTGAAACTGCAGTGTGCCTTGTTGCAAGTTGGCCCCTGACCCTGGCAGCTGCTAGCTCAGCAAGTTCTAATGTTTATGCTTTTCACAAGTGATTATCTGCTGGGTCAGGAAATTAAACATGTGAAATAATGAAAATCTTCTGCTCTTTCCTGCTGGGACGATTGGCCTTGTGTATGTGTTACTAGATAACACGCAGCTGTTGGGAAAGTGTTACAGGGGAACAAAGAAGTGTATTAGAACACTGAATCTGCTATTGTATTTGAGCTAGCCTGGAACCTTGAAAAAGTAACTTTACAGAAAGACATTATGTCTGACCTGGTGGTGAGCAAGGCTGTATTGTTACCAGAGAAAAACTTTTTTAAATATACAGCATCAGCATTATTTTATGAATAGAATACTGTAAGCTAAAGTGATGTAGATGCCCTGTGACTGACCACGTCAGTAAGGTGGGCACAACTTGAACGTAAGTAACTATAAAAATTGTGTACTTCCTGTTTCATGTCAGACAAAATTCTGTACTTGTACGTTTTTTGCCTCCTGGTGTACACTAGTAAACTTTTGAACCTGAACCTCCTGTGTATTGATCTTTTATTTTATTTAACACATTTGTTGACTGGGCTAGTCTAGCTGGATACATGTCCATTTTCAGTAGAGGCCCGGGGAGAAAAGCTCCAATAAAGACATATAAAAAGTCATAACAGTTCATATTATAAAAAAATATACAAATAATGCAAAAATCATGACAGGTCTCAACAATAATAATAGCATGAAAATATATGTAAAAAAATTTTTTTAATAAATATATGAATACAATAATCAGTGGTGATGAAATAAGCAGTAAGCATCAATAGGTAGTGTGCAAGAGATGGTCTATATGCAGCACATAATAAAGTTTATTTTCAATAATATGGTATTTTACTGCTCTAGGAAAATATTACAAGTTTAAGAGCAAGTATTAGTTTTAAAGGAGAGAAGTTAGTCAGGGTGAGTACAACTGCATTGCCAGTGTGTCTTAAGGAATAGCAAAAGTTTCTTTTTAAAGAGTGAAAGAGAGGTTAGAGTTGTTAGTTCAGTGGGTAATAAATTCCATAGCTTTCCTACAGAGTTAGAGTACAGGGAGTCACCTGATGAGTTACTTGATTTTGAAATGTTGATCAGCAGTTTGTTAGAGGAGCGTAAGTTCTGTAGGTTTTTGTAAGGTTTAATGATTGTGGAGAGTACTGGGGTGTTAGTGGGTTGATGCAGGATCTTATGGACAATGGCAAGCTGGAGATATTTAAGGTGGTTGGCAAATTCTAGCCAGTCTGTTTTAAGTTCCAACAGTGATGAGTTTGGAATTAAGAACCTGTAGAAAATCTTGCAATATTATTGTAAGATGTAGCCAGTTTGTTTATGTAATTTTTTGAAAGATTGGTGTATATACAGGGGAGGCATAAAATAGAATTGAGATTAAGTGGGTTCTGGCTATAGTAGTCCTAGCTAGTGGTGTAAGAAAGGGCTTGATTCTGTAAAGGGATCCTCGTTTTTTGTTCACTGATTTTATTGTGTTGCTTATATGACTATCAAAGTTTAGGTTATTGTCTATTGTTATTCCTAATAGTTTAGTGGTTTTGTCGGGAGAAATAACAGTGCCATCATTAGATGTGAAATGAATAGGGGTGGAGTTACGGGTTGGTGTAAAGAGTAACAGTTTAGTTTTTTTGGGGTTGAGGAGGAGACAGCGGTCTGATAACCATTGTTCTGCAGTGTTGAAAGCTTCTTGGGTAAGAGATGTAAGTTCAGTGTGAGAGGAGGCTGTACAGATAATAGTAGAGTCATCTGCGTATTGAATGCAGGTAGAGTGTGGGAGTGCTGATTGAAGGTCATTAATATAAATGGAAAATAGGAGTGGGCCTAAAATAGAGCCCTGTGGGACACCAAGGGAGATTGGAAGGTTATTAGAGAGATTATTTTTCCAGAGTACAGCCTGTTGCCGGTTTTCAAGGTAACATTTAAACCAATTAATGTCTAGTGTGTTGAGTGAAAGGGATTTCAGTATGTGTAGTAGGAGGTGGTGATTAACCATATCAAAGGCTTTAGATAAATTAATGAATACAGCAGAGGAAAGAATATTGTTGTTACGGTTTTTATTGATGCTGTCTGTGAAGGATAGAAGGGCAGTGGTGGTGCTATGGTAAGGTCAGAATCCATGTTGACAGTTGGTAAGTAAGTTGTTATGGAGAAGGTGGTCTAGTAGTTGCTTATGGATACATTTTTCCATAATTTTAGCAAGAGCAGATAACAGAGCTATAGGACAAAAGTTAGAATATTCATTGGACTGGCCCCCTTTATGTAGTGGGATAATATAAGATATTTTCCAGATGGATGGGATAGTTCCTTCACTTATGGTTCTGTTGATCAGAATGGAAATGGGGTAAGCAATGGCTTTAGCTCCTTTTTGTAGGAATTCAACTGGGAGTTGGTCTGCTGAGGGGGTGGTAGGTTTTAGCCTTTGGAGAAGGGAGCAGATGCTGGAAGTAGATAATGGCTGTATATGAAATGGAAAGGGTGGGATTATGGTAGAGGTGGGAAGATTTGAGGTATCAGAAGATAGATGGCTAGCAAGCTTTTGGATGGCATCTGTGAAGAAAGAGTTGAAGTCGTTAGCGGTTTGAGAGGGATTGTCAGGGTTGGAGCCAACTGGGTTGGGAGTGATTGATTGACCAGGGTATAGAAGTTTGTTAATACTAGCCCCAAATGTTTGTGGTTCCTTGTGGTAGGAGTGCTGTAGGTAAAAGTTCTTCTTGTCTAATAGGATGGCTTTTTTAGTAGTATTTCTATATTCTCTAAATATTTGCTGATCTGAAGGATTTTTCGTGGAGCGCCATTTTGCCCAGTATTTGTCTCTGAGAAGGATTTTTTGTCTAGTATTATTAGTAAGCCAGGGGGCTGGTTTAGTTTTATTTCTAACAGAGCATGAAGGGGCATGATGGTCCAGGATAGCTAGGAATGTTGAATTGAAGTATTCTACTGCTTCATTGATTGAAAGATATTTTAGTGGTGACCAAGTGCATTGTTTGAGTTCATTTTGGAAAGGTTCTGGGTTAAATTGCTTTTTGGTGCGTAGTGTTCTGTATGAAAATGGGAAAGTTAAGTTGGTTTTATGTCTAATAATATAGGTTAGTGAGTGGTCACTTAGATCATCTGGGAGGGTTCCTGCTATGTATACTTGATGGGGGCTATTAGT
Source organism: Protopterus annectens (assembly GCF_019279795.1). NCBI lineage: Eukaryota > Metazoa > Chordata > Ceratodontiformes > Protopteridae > Protopterus > Protopterus annectens. Next base: position 377,643,595 of record NC_056731.1, read on the forward strand.
TAGTATCCAGTCCAAGGTGCTTTCTTTGTTGTTTGGTCTATTAATTCTGGTGGGGGAGTCAATAGTTTGTGAGAAACCATAAAGGTTGATATGAGTGGTTGGATGTGTAGTATTACAGTTATTCCAGTCTATATTAAAGTCTCCAAGGACTATGGTTTCTTGTGGGAAATTTATGGAAAGCCAGTTAAGGATATTCTCGAGTGTACTGATATTATTTCCTGGAGGAAAATATATACAGATAATGTTTATAGCCTTATGTGTGTTGATTTGTAATTTAGAGAAAAGTATTTCAGCGCTATGGTCTGATGGTGGGTTAAGTTTTACAGTGTTAACTTGTAGCTCTGCTTTATAAAGGATTGCTACCCCTCCTCCCTTTTTGGTTGTGTGGTCTAGTCTAATGATATTGTACACAGGTGGGGTAACTTCATTGTCCTTAACAGTAGGTTTTAGCCAAGTTTCAGATAGGCAAAGGATGTCAAATAGGTGGACGTCTAAAAGGGCATGAAGTTGAGTGATTTTATTACAAATGCTGCGTATATTGAGGTGACCTATTAAGAGCGAGTCAGAAGGTTTGTTAGGTGTTGGTGTACTAGTTTTATTAGAGTCGCTGTTTGGAGAATTAAGGAACGGTTAGGGCCTGGGTTAGGGTGAATGTCCCCATCTAGTAGGGAGAGGAGGAGTGTTATGTGTTTAGGGTTAAGAGGTTTACAATAATAGTCTAATGTTTTTTTTGCATTTCGGTTAGTGTACTTAATGTGAGCTAGTCTATGATATTTGGCTAGTAGGTAGCTGGGTTTGGATAGAAGGTTAAGAAGATTGGGAGTCAGTTAATGGTAGTGTGGAGGTATGTTAGAGGGGAAGAGAAAAGTAGAGTATAGTGGTTGCTGAAAGGATGTTAAGAGATAGGCAGTGGTTAGAAGAGGTAAGAGGGAGAGTAGGAAACATGCTTGTAATTGGTGTAGGGTAGTTGATGTTGTATTATATAAGTTTGAGAAGAGGGAAAAAAATAGGTAGTCGAAGTCTGTGAGCAGGTTAGGATAATTGTCTATGGGTGGGGTGTTGTAGCAAGGAGGGAGAAGAGGAGAGGTAATACCAAAGTGTTCCAAGCACTGACCAATTATTTAGTTATAATTTGTTTTAAAGCATTTTTCAGAGCAGTATTCCAGTTCATCACATTGCAATGTTCAGTCTTTTCTCAGTGTTCTTGCTTACCACAGCTCATTTGCTAGAATTTGCTGTGGTTACATTTTTGCCACAAGCTGCCTTTGGACATCTTTAGCTTCGTGTCTGTGGTCCCATAATCTGAGATTTTTGAGATGTTCTTTCTTGGTCTTTCACCATTTTCACTGATGTTCTCCAGGCATCTGCTGAGGCAATTGGATGCTTCTGAGGAGCGAAACAGTGCTGGAGCGTTACACCAGATTTTGAAGATAAGTGGCATTCTTCAGTGGACTGAGTAACATCTGAAATTGTCCAGGTGTAATGAATGTTTGTACTGAGTCTTTTATCCATATTTAGTAATCAGGTATACTTGATGTTTTCCATATTTCATTTTGCCTTTGGAACTATTCTGACATTTTGAGTCGCTATGCAAGATTCTGATATTGCAGCCCATGAGATTTTACTTCAGTGGCATTTCATCTGATATTAAGTGGTAGCAGAGTTTGATTTCTGAATTTTATTGCCACCATCTTGTTTTAACTATTAGTTCATTTAAAACTTAACTGAGCATATTGATATTTTATGATGTCTTCAGATTTCTTATATTTCAAATTACTCTACATATATTTTGTAATTTTTGCTTTTTTTAATTACTGCTTTTTTCATTGCTTCACTTTGATATGCTTAAGTGCTTAGGATTCAAGCACTACAATAAAATCAAAGCTTAAAATGAAGATCACATGTCTGCTCTGTCTGGCTTCAACCTGTGGGTCTTCAGATCTGACTTAGATCTCTTAATTCCTTCAGACTTTAAACTCTCCAGGCTATGCCTCCCTAACGTGCCATCCAGATCATACTGTTCAAGCTCTCCCATATGGAGAATTGTTGAGGGTGTGTAGAAAATGTAATAATAATATGGATCTGGAGAAAGAGATTGGCTATACCATGGCAATGTTTGTACAAAGGGGATATAGTAAAGACATTCTTAGAGAAGCAGTTAAAAAATAGGGTTAACAAAATGGGTTTCAAACAACACAGTGGCAATATATTTAATAACAGAACATTTAAGAAATAGGAAAGAGAAAAAAATATTTTTCATAACTACATATAATGTTCTGAATGAACAAGTGAAAAATTTAATCAATGGGTACTGGGATTTTTTACATAGAGATGTAGTGTTACAGAAAATTATAGATAAAAGACTATATATGTCTTATAAAGGAGGGGCAGAATTTAAAAGACATGTTAGTTAGATCTTATTTCGTGCTACCGGCAGAAAATATATACAGGTCCTTAGAGTTAAAAGGAACTAGGACTTAAAATAATTATAATATATGTAAATATATAGTTCCCTCCTTTAATAAGATTAATAAGAAGAAATTTGAGGTCAGTGGTAGTTTTATGTGTCTTATGGAGGGTATTGTGTATTGTCTGAAGTGCCCCTGCAGCCCTTTTTTTACATAGGACAAAGTAAAAGAAAATTTAAAGAGAGGCTGCAGGAGCATATCAGAGATATAAAAAAGAAAAAAACTGAAAGTTCTGTAGCTATGCATTTTATGGAAAAACATGATGGAGATTATACTTTACTACAAGCAACTATTTTAGAGAAAGTTTTTGTAAAAATGGGAGCTATATGTCAATTAAAAAATATGCTTCTATATAAAGAGGCAGTATACATTTTAAAATGCAATACTCTGCATCCAGGAGGACTTAATATGGAATTGAATTGGAAATGCTTAATTTAATTGTTTTATTAAGTAAGCTTTTGTATTGAATAATTGAGTCATGGCTTTTTATAATAAGGGGTTATTATTCAATTTGTATCACTTCATGAAGGCATTTTTGCCGAGGTGCTAAAGTGTAATAAAGATAGTGGAACGGAGCTTTGTGTTGCTTCATATTTTCATCTTTGGTGTCTGGTGTAGTATCGTATGTTTTTATGGCTTCGGATTCTTCTACCAATCTTGCCTGTATATTTTGTGATGAAATGCTTGCTTCTACTTCTGGATCAGGTGTCAATGGGGCAAACACCTTACGTGTTTTGGATAATTCTACTTTACAAATGAACCGCAACAGTGGGATTGAAGGAGGGCATTCAGAAGCATTGACTTACTCGCATATGGGTGAGACTTTTTCTAATAATGTGGTTCGTCAACAATTTAATGATAGAGCACAAAGAGCCAATAACCCGTTTGCAGAAGTGGATAGTATGAATACTGCCAATTTTTCAAGAGAAATACAATCTTCAATAGAGCAGTTTGAGAAACTGATTTTCGAAGAGACCCGCTGCCATTTCAATTTGCTAGGACTGCAACGATAGGCAGAGCTTGACATTTTACCCATTGGGCTTAGAGGTTTCAAAACTCCTTTTGATACCACTGACCCAGTAGATAAAATTTTCAAAGACCGATGGCTTTCTGCGGCGCACAAATGTGCTATGGAATGGGTGATTATTTTAGTAGAAAGAGATCGAATACATCAGCAAAAGCTGAAGGATGATATAAATAAAATGTATGGCAAAATTTTAGAAAGAATAGGTCAATCCAAACTGACCGATGTGTTTAAATGTATGCAAGACAGGTTAAATAAATTTGAAAAGGAACTAATTGATGCCAAAATGGGTAAAATCAAACGAGATACTAGGGATTATAATAATGGGAGGGCCTTTTTGTGGTGCTTTAAAAGAAAGACATCTAGACAGTTCCAAGAATCACGTGTGACTAATGGCAAACGTAAACAGCATTCTGTATCTTTTGCTTCATCTGAAGGTGCTGGGTACACTATGGACTCTGATAGTGATAATCGGATGTTCCCACCTCTTCCGCTCGCTTTACATGAGCAGCAGTTTCGGAACAACAAGGAAGGAACAGGGAAGAATGGGAAGAAGTGAGGAACTTATCCAGGTCAACAACAGCAACAACTTGATGGACATTTTAAACAAGTATCTAAGCGAGGTAGATGGTATTAATTTTGACACTGAAAATTGTGTAGTAAATTTATCAGGATGCTTAGTAACACAGGAACAAGTCAACATATTACATCTAGGGCTAAAATTTATTCCAGCTGTTGTTCCTAGAATACATATTGTTAAGTAAGAAATTTTCCGGTTGGTACGTAAACTACATCTTAAATGTTTTTTTGAATCTCAGAAAACCATAGAATGTAAAAATGTAGAAGAAATTAATTATAACAGTGATGAAGATAGTTTTTATTCACTTTCATCAGAAATGTTTGATGTAGAAATGAATGTGAATGCATATTGTTTGTTAAATGATAAAAATGTGTGCTTTAAAAGCACTTTTATTCATGTTCATCAGAAATGTTTGATGTAGAAATGAACGTGAATGCATATTGTTTGTTAAATTATAAAAATGTGTGCTTTAAAAGCACTTTTATTCCCCATATACTAATGAATGTGTGAAAACCTTCTCTGAAATGTTAAATTATGCAGTTGAACAGTTGTATGCTGACTTCTTTTCAAAAAAGAATGTAATAAATTATAACTTTAAGCAGGAATGGATCTCCCTTAAGGATTTAGCAAGTAGGAAATATTTAATTCTGAAGCCAGCAGATAAAGGTAACAAAATTATTGTGATGCATTATACTTAATACTTGCATATGTGTATGGAATATTTAAATGATGACACTGTGTATGAAAGTAGTAGTATGGAAGAATATCTAGAAGTAATGCAAAGATTCAAAAATGTATTGATGAAAGGTTGTTGTCTAGGGTATATTAATGAACAAATGACTAAGAAAGAATGTGATTTAGAAAACGTTAGTATGACAACATTCTATGGTCTCCCAAAATTACATAAAAATGAAAGAAATGCACCTGGGAGACCAACAGTTTCAGCAACAAAATATTTTTTACATAATACAGATATTATTCTGCTTAATTTTTTGGTACCCTATGTTCAAAAGCTGCCATCATATATTAGGGATACAGCAGATTTTTTGCATAAAATGGCAACAATAAAATGGAAACCCAATATGTATTGGGTATACATAAATGTTAAAAGCCTGTATACAAATATTAAACATACAGATGGAATGACAGCCATTCAATATTTTTTAGAAGACAGCCCACTATGTAATTATGTGATGGAGTTATTACATTTTTGTCTTGAGAATAATTTTTTAGTTTTAATAATAGGTTATATCATCAGCTATAGGGTAAGGCCATGGGGGCTTCTTTTGCCCCATGTATGCCAACCTAAGAGCAACAAAACACGTACAGTCTCAGGCACAAGAACGGCAGCAGCAGTTGTAAAAACCAAAATCTTTTATTTGAATAAAACTGTGGATGAGCGCTTTCGCGTATTACTATGCTTCTTCAGATCAAAGACTAAAGAACAAACAATCTTATTTAAACACATTCCAATTGTTCAATTAATTCAAATTCTCCAATAGCGAATAGCCAAAAGGTAGGATGGATCATCAATTGATTAATTGAAACACATCTTTGAGTTCTCCTTGAACTACCTGTGCCTAAAAGACTTGTCAGATAAAGTGACAGTAATTTGATAAAAGGATATATAACAAAGGCATCCTGTATCAGTAACAAACACTGATAAGATGTTCAAATATGTTTAAATACACGACTAATAAAGCCTCCTCATATAAATCAAATTAAGCTCATATATAAAAACTATAAATGAAATTGCAAAATAGTACATCATCCAAAGACATAAAACCTGTGTAAAAATATATGTATATATACATATATGAATATAAACAATGCCTAAACACAGATGAATAAAAATACAAATACAAAAATGTATAAATGCAAAATCACTGTAATATACATATGCATAAAGACATATAATGTAAATATATTTATGTACAGAATGCTGAACCTAAAACTCGTAGAAGTAAATAAATATGACTAATACAATAATGCATAAGATATTATTTGCGAGATTTTAATACAGATCGTAAAGAAACATAATTATTAAGGCCTGGAGGGTAGTGGGCTCTTAACTTAAAGACCCATCCAAGTTCTTTGCTCTCTAAATAATTCATATAGTCTCCCCTTCGCTGATTCTGGGGAATAATCTGGAGTACTCTGAATACAAAACCATGTTCTTTATAAATAGAGATATGTTTAGCTAGGGCATTTAACTGATTATTATTCCTTATATCATATATATGGTTGTATATCCTATGTTTAAGTTTCGTTTTAGTCATGCCCACATAAAACGCAGGGCAAGAATGGCATGTTGCTAAATAAATGAGGCCTGAGGTGTTACAATTGGCAATAAACCTGGGGGTAAAAGAAAAATCTAAATTAGGGTGTATAAAATTTTGTGATGTTGATATATAACCACAATAATTGCATTTCCTGCATGAATAAGTCCCAGTTTTTTGTGATATACTCCTGCCCATTATGCTAATATCTCACAAAGCAGTCTTTTCAAATTCTTATTATTCCTGAATACAAGTCTGGGTGTAGCCCCTACTATATTTAGTACTTTATCATCTAGAGTTAAGATACCCCAGTGTTTAGAAATGATTTTCTTAACATTTAGACTGTCATTTGTGTATGTAGTTACAAACATGGCTTTGCTAGAAAAAGTAGTATTAGCCCTATTTCCATAGCCTGTTTTAGTAATAATTTGATTTTCTGAATTTCTAGGCTCTCCCAATACTTCAGATTTAATACGCCTTATTAGTTTAGCATCATAACCCCTTTCTATGAAAATGAGTTCCATTTTCTCTAATTCCATATTCAAATTCATGGGATCTTTACATAGTTTCAATAACCTCTGAAATTGGCATCTCACTATCCCTTTGAAGATATGACGAGGGTGCATACTGTCATATCGTAATATGGCATTCTTCCAACAAGTCTTCCTGTGCACAGAAGACAATAACCTATTATTTTGAATGCTAAGATTTACATCAAGGAAACTTATGGTGTCATGTGATGTTTCTGTGGTAAACCTTAAAAAGCTAGTAGTGGTTTCCAAGTATGATACAAACAAGAGAAAATTTTGCTCACTGCCATCCCAAACCACAAGGACATCGTCCACAAAACGCTTATAAACCAAGCATTTTTTGAAAGATTCATGACTGAATAAAAATTCCTTTTCCCACTGGTGAACCACTAGATTGGCATATGTATTCGCGCAGGGGGTGCCCATGGCAACCCCTGCTAGTTGTAAGAACATCTGCTCTTTAAAACAAAAAACATTGTTATTTAAGACCAAATCTAGCAGCTGGCAAATCAATAGCTGCATATTGCAGTCTATTGATGGTGAGGCTTGTAATAATTCTCTAATTAGATCAATGCCCTTGTCGTTTGGGATACAAGTGAACAAGTTCTGGACATCCATGGTTATTAAAAGATGCCTATCTCTGCATAACTCAACTTCCAGGTTATCCAGAAATTCCAGAAGTTGGTAGGTGTCCTTTAGGACAGTCGGGATATTATTAACAAGGGGTCTCAGACATTTTTCTAAATAGATGGAAATATTTTCCGTACTCCATCTATCTCCCAAGACTATAGGACGTATGGGAGGTGGATATATCCCTTTGTGCATTTTTGGTAATCCTTTTATAACTGGGAGTTGAGGATGGCTAGTATGAAAAAACTCATATATGTCTTTGCTGATCTGTCGACACATCAATAAAACATATAGTGTGTCATTAATATCTCTAAGTATTTTATGTAAATCTTTTTCATCTATGCTTTTATATGTTAAATGATCACTGAGCATGGACTGCATATACCTATCATAATCTTCCCTATTAAGCAACACAATCCCTCCCCCTTTGTCTGCGGGTCTGACAGCAATAGAGCTATCTTGTGTTAATTTCTTCAGGGACAACTTCTCCTGCTTAGACATATTGAAATATAAACATTTCTTATACCCATCCAGGAAATAAGTGTACATATCCCGCTCACATAACTTAACAAAAGTTTCAACAACCCCAGATATTGGAGGAGAAAAAGTACTCCTACGTTTAAATAAACAGGCACTCTGTGTACATAAATTTTCAGAAAAACTTGTCTCATCTCTATAAAATAACAATTTGAGAGCTATACTTCTGGCAAAAAGCCGTAAGTCTATTAACAGGTTGTTTAATGTGCTGCCTTGGGAAGGGATAAAGGAAAGACCTTTATCTAACACACTGGCATCAGTCAAAGTGAGTACCAACCTTGAGAGATTGAAAAACAAGTGTTCCGTCACCTGAATCTCCCTCTTTGCGGATAATGGCTCTCTCCTGAGAGCTTCCGTTTCCTTCTGTCCCAGCTCTGTGATCTGTCCCTCAGTATCGCTGGCTTCTTTATTGGTAAGGGTAAAAAATCAGAAGCACAAGGTAGAGCTGTGCGTTTCCTTATCGCTCCTAGGTCTCTTCTAAATGTGGTAACATTCTCCGCCTCCTGGTTAGGTTGTGGTGTGGATACCTCGTTGGTTCCCTCTACGAAGACTGGAACCGGAACCTCCGGTGGTGTAATGAAGCTGGTTCCTGACGTATGTCCAGAAATTGTCGTAACAGCACTTCTAGGTATGGGACTCACTGGATCAGCGTCAATCAGCGTGGTTTCTATGGTAGCAATATCCACAGGTACATTGTGTGTGGGGACAGCATTCTCCGTTCTCCTCGCCCAAACAAATACATTACCATCAGAAAAATCTTTAAAGTCACGTTGTAACTTTTTTTACTTAGTGGATTGTAATTTAAAGGCATAAGAGTCAACCTGTGCATATAAGTAATCCAGTTTTTTTAGACAAAAGTCATGGTTAAAATTGTTACGTATATCAGAATTTAATTTATCGACCTTTGACACCAGTTCTTTCTCTATCGGTGCAAAATAGTCAATGATTAACTGAATATATCTGTAGCTGGTATCCAGATTTATCTGTTGCCATGACTTAAGTAGCAACGGATGCTGCTCACCGTAGGAGGGCATACAGAGGACCCGCATCCCCCTCGGTATGAGTTTAAAGTGCAAAAATGCTTCTAAATGTCTGCGCTGCCATAAAAGACGTTGCAGTCTGTAAAGATCATTTTCAAGTTGTTTCAATTGATGAACAAACTGTTCTGAATTGTTCATATCAATATTATTGGCAATGAATGCATGGTTCTTCAAATCCAAACTCAATAAAGGGTTGCTATTATTGTTCATAATGCTAGTCCATTTGTTGATAGTAAGACTCACCCTCGGGCTCGGATTGTAGTCTAATTCGACTTCTGGGTTTGCCATCATGTGTGGAGAAGCGGCCAAAAAATAAACAACATTTTTGAAAGAAGACCACCTCACCAGGTAGAGACTGTGCGTTACCAAATTGAACTAAGAGCAACAAAACACGTACAGTCTCAGGCACAAGAACGGCAGCAGCAGTTGTAAAAACCAAAATCTTTTATTTGAATAAAACTGTGGATGAGCGCTTTCGCGTATTACTACGCTTCTTCAGATCAAAGACTAAAGAACAAACAATCTTATTTAAACACATTCCAATTGTTCAATTAATTCAAATTCTCCAATAGCGAATAGCCAAAAGGTAGGGTGGATCATCAATTGATTAATTGAAACACATCTTTGAGTTCTCCTTAAACTACCTGTGCCTAAAAGACTTGTCAGATAAAGTGACAGTAATTTGATAAAAGGATATATAACAAAGGCATCATGTATCAGTAACAAACACTGATAAGATGTTCAAATATGTTTAAATAAAAAAAAAATGTATGCCAACCTATTTATGGGTAAATTTGAAACAGATTATGTTTACAGGCATGTATTTTTTCAACAATATGTTATGTTTTATTTTCATTATATTGATGATTTGATTTTTATCTGTGAAAATGGGAAAGAATATGTACAAGATTTTATAAATGACTTGCATCAGAATCAATATGGGTTACAATTTGATGGGCTGCAATGTGGTGAAACAGTGAATTTTTTAGATATACAATTATATGTAAGTAATGAGGGACAAATCAGAACAACTATTCACAGAAAAGTTATAGATGGGGGCCAGTATCTAGATGGCACTACGTGCCATCCAGATCATACTGTTCAAGCCCTCCCATATGGAGAATTGTTGAGGGTGTGTAGAATATGTAATAATAATATGGATCTGGAGAAAGAGGCTGGCTATACCATAGCAATGTTTGTACAAAGGGGATATAGTAAAGACATTCTTAGAGAAGCAGTTAAAAAAATGGGGGTTAACAAAATGGGTTTCAAACAACACAGTGGTAATATATTTAATAATTGAACATTTAAGAAAGATGAAAGAAAAAAATTTTTTTTGTAACTACATATAATATTTTGATTGAACAAGTGAAAAATGTAATCAATGGGTACTGGGATTTTTTATATAGAGATGTAGTGTTACAGAAAATTATAGATACAAGACTATATGTGTCTTATAAAAGAGGGCAGAATTTAAAAGACATGTTAGTTAGATCTTATTTCATGCTACCGGAAGAAAATATATACAGGTCCTTAGAGTTAAAAGGAACCAGGACTTGTAATAATTGTAATATATGTAAATATACAGTTCCTTCCTTTAATAAGATTAATAATAAGAAATTTGAGGTCAGCGCTAGTTTTATGTGTCTTACGGAGGGTATTGTGTATTGCCTGAAGTACCCCTGCAGCCTTTTTTACATAGGACAAAGTAAAAGAAAATTTAAAGTGAGGCTGCAGGAGCATATCAGAGATATAAAAAAGAAAAAAAATTGAAAGTTCTGTAGCTATGCATTTTATGGAAAAACACGATGGAGATTATACTTTACTACAAGCAACTATTTTAGAGAAAGTTTTTGTAAAAATGGGAGATCTAGGTCAATTAAAAAATATGCTTCTATATAAAGAGGCAGTATACATTTTAAAATATAATACTCTGCGTCCAGGAGGACTTAATATGGAATTGAATTGAAAACGCTTAATTTAATTGTTTTATTAAGTAAGCTTTTGTACTGGATAATTGATTGATTCATGGCCTTTTAGAATAAGGGTTTTTTATTCAATTTGTATCACTTCTTGAAGGCATTTTGCCGAGGCGTTAAAGTGTAATAAAGATAGTGGAATGGAGCTTTGTGTTGTTTCATACTCTCATCTTTGTATTGTCTGATTCCCTAAGTCTCTGCTCCTCACCCTAATCCTCAAATCTAGTTTCCCGCCATTCCTGTCAGCAGCTTAATCTTGGAGCTGCTTGGTGTATTCTTTGTGGTATCCTAGTGTAGTGTTTTTGGTGTTAGATTTTTACTTCCCTTGCCCTGTTTTCTGGAGTTTGTCTAGTTTTGTGTGCTTTAGCTAGACTGGCAGATAGGTAGGTATATTTGTTAACAGTTTTTGTTATTCATAAGATTTCCCCATCTTCTGGTGGACTTGGTTTTTCTTTAGTTTAGCTAGAATAATTAAGGTTCTCTTACTGTTGTTGAAATTGTCTTTTTTTCTATAGGATTAGCACTCTTCTAGTTTTTATCTGCATCTGTTTTCAGCTTCATTATGTTATGGACAAGGGTTTTAAGAAATGTGTGGCCTGTGGGCACAAGTTGCCTTCACAGGACATGCATGTTAAATATGCTTATTGCATGGGGGCATCGCACCTACATTCTGGGTGTACTACTTGTTAAGGGTTTGGGTCCATGGCAAACAATGAACATTGGGCCAAGTTGGTCATCAAGAGACTTCTTTCCGCTGGCTCTTCTTCTTCTCCAACTGCTGCTTCTCCTTCAGTTCCAAAGGCTGGGTTCATGAAGTACCATCTTTGGGACTCTAAGTCTTCTAAAGGGGATCGGAAGAGATTCTCTTCTTCTTCTGTCCCCAGTCCTTCCTCTTTGGGTGCACTGGACCTGGAGATCCCATGACTTTCAGGTCCCCCACTGCCTTGGTGCTGGCATCAGCTCCGATCCTTGGAGCCAAACTCCATCAGTGCCGATAACCAGCAAGGCTATGTCTCCAAGCCTTCCTAGCCTCTTTCTGTTAAAGGGAACCCTTCCTGAGCTAACCCTACTGGTAGGACACTTTCCTCCTTCTCATCTTGCACTCCAGTGGAGCTGTCACATGAGTGTTCTCCTTAACCATCCTGGTTCTGAGCCTCTCTGGTTCTGATCTGGAAGACAGGTTCATCCTCCTTCAAATGGCCCTCCTGTGCTGTCATCCATCCAGTCATCGAGTCAGTGGGCAGCATTAAAGCTTCTGGTATGGAGGAGCAGACAAGGTCCTTTTTTTGGCATCCTCCCTTAACTCCTTCGGATCTGAGGCCTGCAGGCCCAGCTGCATTCCCACCCTCCAGGTTGGATCCAACAGCTTAGCCATCTTTGGCGCCGATTCACTCCTTGGTCACATCAACTCCAACTACTTTGAGTCCATCAGGACCTTGGAGCAATGTGGGAGTTTCTTGGTCAGGGTCAATGATCACTGCTTTGGGGTTGTCTCTTACACTCAGGGCTTTGGCTTTGGTTAGCTCAGCTCTGATCTCAACGTCAGGGCTTGGTGTGGCTCGCTTGGGATTGGGGCTGTTTCTGGTACCTTCAGGTGATGGGACCCACAGCACCAAGAGACCAGCTTCCAACTTTGCCTTTGATGCTGCAGTGAGGATGTTCTTCTCTCAGGAGAGGGGTCAGGTTTCTCCAGCTCCATTTTCTTATCTGGGCCTACAACCAGTCATCAGTCTAATCCTGGATCGCCTGTGTTGATGGGTCTCCATCCTGCCCCCTTAGCAAGGCTTCCAGTCTCTTCCCCTTCCCCTCCAGCTTTGCTGGAGTGGGAGGTTTCAGAGAAGAGGAGGTGTAAGGAAACACTTTGACTCCTCAGAGGAGTCTGTCGAAGTGGATACTGACCTCGAAAAAAGACAGGGTCTCCTAAGTATCCATGAGATGATGCCTCTTTTGGCGATTTACTGGAGCTGCTTTGCCAACATGGAGGCTGGACCACTGAAGCCCTCTCTCTGGAGGAGCTGGTATTTTTGAAGGCCTTCTACATAGGCCCATGGACAACTTGAGTTGTTCCTCCTTTGGATATTGTTATACACCTAGTGTCCAGGAGGGCATGGAAGGAACACAAAACAGTGGAGCCTATCCCCAAGAAGCCAAATAAGATGTTTACTCCTCCCAAGGGCTGGTCACATTGGAGTAAGAGTTTGGCCATCGATGCTATTGTAGTGGTGCTTCCATAAATGATCCAAAGCCTGAGCAAGATGGAAAGATGCTGTCTGCCATTCAGAGGATTCCTCCCAAAGATGGGGGGATTCATAATGGATGCTGACCATGGAGCAGGAGTGGTCGGCAGAATCAAGGTTTCCATGTGAAATTCTCTGGTGTGTCCTTTCAGCAACCCTAAAAGGTTGCCCAACTGTCCTTCTCTGGACGCATTTGGGGATTGTTTGGCTCTTCACTCAAACATTTTTGAGGCCATTACTTCAACGCATAGGTGTTAAAGTCATATCCA
>NC_056731.1:377987167-378144667 GCF_019279795.1 Protopterus annectens
TTTTGCAATTTTATTATAACGTCTCAAGCTTGGTTTTTAGACTGGTCTGAAGGTTGGTAAGCAGAGAAGCAAGTGGAGGCAAGAGTTTGTTTGATGGAAGGGCTAAGGAACTGGTTGTGTCTCTAGAACATTCCAAGTTTCTGATGAGTTTTTTGAGTGTTTGGTTGCAGGTGAATATCAAATTTTAGATTTTTTGTGGCTAACAATTTCTATTTGTGCTTTATATTGGGAATGGATATTGAACCTGGCTTCATCCAACAGGGTTGATTTTTTAGGGGTGAAAACATTATCTTGGATGGATTTGGGTTAAGGGTAGGTGATTACTAAACATCCAAGACTCAGTGGAGAAGAAGGCTGAATGAGTTTTGAGTTGCAGTTCAGAAATAGTGTCTGCTGAGCAGACAATGGTTGACTCATCTACCTACTGAATAAAGTCTCCATTGGTTAAGGATGTGTGTAAATTATTAATGAATATATTGAACAGGAGGGGACCAAGTATTGATGATTTTTTTTGGTGGAGTAGTGTTATTTATGCTGTGTCTGTCTTGAGTAAAGGTAGCAATAATGTTAGCTAAAGAATCTATAAAGAACAAGTTAAACAGAGAGACTGTTTCCTGAGATGGGCTGCCTGGATGTGGACATGGGTTGCTTTTTGTTCCTGGATTCAGGAAAGATGTGATGGAATTCCAGCATTTTTGGGGGGTTTATGGTTACACTGCATTTTTGTACAGTGAGCTTTTTTTTCTTCATGCACTAGTATTTTTCACCTGATTACAAAGCTGTTTTGCAAATATCAGGGTGTCCTGATTTTTGTTAGTTTGATAGTGTTTCCATGTTTTATCTCGGCAGTGCATCAGATCTTTAGTAGGCCTGGTCAGCCATGGAGCACAGTTAGTTTTGATCCTTTTCATGCGAAGGGGTGCAAGGTTATTTAGTGTGTCCAATAATCTAGTACTGAAATAGTTAACTGCACTGTCCAGTGGGAGAGGTTTTAGTTTGTGTCAATTGATCTTTTTCAGGATCTCAATAAAGGTTAGAGGGTCGAAGGCAGTTAGGTTTCTTATCTGTTTGTACTGGTGTTGATTTTGGTAGCCTAAGAGGGAGCGGTGGATAAAGGCGAGGAGGTGGTCACTTGGTGTGTCTGGAAGAGTGCCTGCTTCTGAAATTTTATTTGGTGGGAGAGGAGAACCCAATCTAGGATGGATCCTGTGGTGTTATTTTTGTTACGTCTGGCTGGGGGCTTTATGAGCCGAGTAAAGTTGAACAGGTTAATATTGGAGGAAAGGGAGTTGGAGGTCACATCTTTCCAGATGATATTTATGTCTCCAAAGATAACAGTTTCATTTTTAATATTAGTAAAGATCCAGGCAAGAATTTCTTCTAGTAAAGGGATATTGTTTCCAGGAGGTATGCAGAAAGCTGATACAAAGATTTTTGTAGTTGTTAATCTTTAGGAAAGCAACAGTAATTTCTGCATTGGTGAATTGGGGAGTTGGATTTGTGAAGGGAACTATGGGGAAGTGGTTTGGGAAAATTAGTGCTACTCTGCCTCCTTTTTTGTTGGGTCTATCTGATCTTATAGTCTGACTGCCAGGGGGGGGGAGAAATTCAAAATCTCTAATGTAGGGTTTTAGCCAGATCTCAGTGACTGCAATGATGTCTGGTTGATTACGGGTGATCCATGCATGAAAACTGAAGATTTTGTTGCAAATACTTTGGGTATTTATGGTTACCATGTAAATGGATTTTTGGGAGTTAGTTGTAAGTGGAGGTGTGGCAATATTAAATGGAGTAGGGCCTGGGTTGGGATGTATACCTCCTGATAATGGTAAAGTAGTGAAAGTAGAGAGATAAACTAAAGGCTCTTGTTTAGTGGGAGATTTGGAGTTGAATTGTGGAGAGGATTTCATAGTGTAGCATTTGGAAGTTAACAAATATTTGTTTATGAGAGGGGCGACTTTTAGTTTGTATTGAAAGAGGGGCTTTATTATGTAAAGGTTAGGAGATAAAGAAGTTATGTACTCACCATAATATTCCATCTGAGTAGTTATACTTCATTTTCTGCAACCTGTGGGTATTTGGATCCATATCGGATCCGAGCCGGCAACATTTTCCAAGAATCTGCTCCAAGCTCCTCCCCTTACCCATAATCCCTCACATCTCCTACCTTCCCTCAGATCAAGTTTGCCACTATCCTAACTATTAGCAACTCAATAACCGCACGAACCTAGAACAGGTTCGGGGGAAGGAGGGCGGGATGGTTGCAGAAAATGAAGTATAAAGTACAGTTTTGTACCTATCATAAATGTAGATGTTCGAGTGCTAATACAGCTGCAGTCATAACAGATGGATTATCCTACCGTCAGGCGGGTCCTCGGTCGGCCGAATTCCAAAGTCTAGGTCCGGCGTTGGTTGTCGTTGCTTCTTCCCTGATGTCAGTGCGGCAGGGGTATAAAAGAACCAGCCAATGCCATTTTCTTCAGTTTTTCTTGCCCCAGATGTCAGGTGCCCCCAGAAGGAAGGCAAAATATAAACTTATGTAATAATGCAATGCAATATAATCAAAAAACAGTAGTGTGCCTGCAAATACACCATAAAAGAATACCCCAATCAGGTTGTATGAGGAGGTGTTTGTCCTAAGGCCTGTCCCAAGTGGGGATGGAGGGAGGGAAACCTGGACTGCAGCTGTATTAGCACTCGAACATCTACATTTATGGTAGGTACAAAACTGTACTATGTTCATCGTGCATACAGCTGCAGTCATAACAGATGGGTTGAATCCCAAAGCTAAAAAGGGGTGGCAGGCACTAAGTGGAACTAGGAGGAGCAAGGATGCCCTGCAAGACTGCTGTGGCAAAGCCCGCTCTAGATTTAGAGTATAGTGAAAGGTGATAGTGTTTGGAGAAAGTGTGCACAGAACTCCAAGTAGCTGCTTCCAAAATATCCTTGGTAGAAACCCCCCTGAGGAAAGCTGCAGAG
The DNA here is from genome assembly GCF_019279795.1 of Protopterus annectens. NCBI lineage: Eukaryota > Metazoa > Chordata > Ceratodontiformes > Protopteridae > Protopterus > Protopterus annectens. The sequence continues at coordinate 377,990,147 of NC_056731.1, forward strand.
GTAGCTGTGGCCCTTGTGGAGTGAGATCTGATGCTTGTAGGCACAGTTTTTCCATGAAAGGAGTAACGAAAGCGTATGCAGTGGGCTATCCATTTTGAGACTGTCTGTTTGGAAATAGCCTTTCCTTGAGCACCTGTAGCATAGGACACAAAGAGTTGCTCTGATTTTCTGAATGGCTTTGTTCTGTCCAAATAATAACGAAGTTGTCTGTGAATGTCCAAGGAATGAAGTAGTCTTTCCCCTTTTGTTTTGTGGGTTAGGATAAAAGGTAGGTAAGTGGATAATTTGATTCAAGGCTACACTGGAAACTACCTTTGGCATAAAGGAAGGGTTGGTTCGTAAGGAAACTCTGTCCTGATGGAAAATGATGAAAGCTTGCACAGCCATGAGGGCTTGTAGTTCCGAAACCCTGCGTGCTGAGGTGATAGCCAGAAGTAAGGCTGTTTTCTATGATAAATATTGCAGTTCTGTTGAAGCAGCTGGCTCAAATGGAGGCAGGGTCAGTTTTTCTAAAATGAAGTTGAGGTCCCAAGCAGGTACTGGTGGTTTCCTTGGGGGTTTTATATTCTTAGCCCCTCTGAGGAACTGTCTTAAGAGAGGATGAGAGAATAAAGTAGGATCAGTGTTGTAGTGTGCAGAAATGGCTGAAGCATGGATCTTGATGGAGGAGAAGAAAAGTCCACTGTTTAACATCTCAGCTAGGTACTGTAATATTTGAGGTAAATTTAGTTCCCAAGGATTCTGGCCCTTTTTCTGATTCCAGGCACAAAACCGTTTCCATTTGGTGGAGTAGGCTTTTCTAGTAGAAGGTCTTCTGGCCTCCAAGATGATATCCTGCACCTCCTGGGAGAGGAGAGTCTGTTGGGAAATCAAGGAATCCTCCATGCGGCTAGATTGAGGGTTTTCAGTTGACTGCGAAGAGTTTTGAAACTGTGCTGAGTCAACAGAAGAGGCACTAGAGGCAGGATCCATGGTGGGGAATGCGTCAGGCTCTTCAGGAGTGGATACCAGTGTTGCCTTGGCCAGTCTGGAGCAATGAGAATCATCTTTGGCCTCTCTGCTCTGGCTTTTAATAGAACTTTGGGCAGCAGAGGAAGAGGTGGAAAGGCATAGACTGTCAATGTTGTCCAATTGAAGGAAAGTGCGTCCACTTTCCAGGCCTGTGGATGATAGGTCCTTGAGCAAAATTTTTTCAGCTGATAATTTTTGTGGGTAGCAAAGAGATCTATGTCTGGCCGTCCCCATGCCTGAATTATCTTTGCGAAAACTTGAGGATGCAACTTCCATTCGTGAGGATCTGTCATATTTCTGCTTAGGTTGTCTGCCAGCGTGTTTTCCTTCCCTGGCAGGAATTGTGCTTGAAGTTGGCTTTGCAATTCCAGAGCCGTGTTCCAAAGGGACATGGCTAGTCTGCACAGGGGGTATGAATGAGTTCCTCCCTGTTTATGTACCACATCACTGTGGTGTTGTCTGTCCTTATCAATAACTGGCCTGGATGCAAGTAGGTCTTTGAAGGCCATAATAGTATTTTGTACTGCTAGCATTTCCTTTTGATTGATGTGTAGGTGCTTTTCCTTTTGGGACCATTTGCCCTGAATGCACTGATTTGACATGTGCGCCCCCAGGCGTAGTCCGAGGCGTCTGTTGTGATGATTTGATTTGCTTGAGGCATGCAGAAGGGGAGACCTGTGTTTCTTTGGCATGATTGAGCCCACCACAGAAATTCCTTTTGAAGACATGGAACGAGTGGTATAATTGTTTCCAAACTGTGGCTGTGTTGAGACCATAAGTTTTTTAAGTACCGTTGAAGTTTCCTCATATGCATCTTTGCACATGGGATCAGCAGGATGCAAGATGCCATGAATCCCAGAACCTGCAGGATTTTCCTTGCAGTCAGCCTGTTGAAGGTTGCCATTTTTCTGAAGTATTGAGATAGTTGCCCTTGCTTCTCTGGCATGAGGTAGGCCATCTGGGTGTTTGTATTCAAGCTGGCACCCAGGAAAATTATTGTTTGAGAGGGTATTAGTTTTGATTTCTTTTTGTTGACTGTGTATCCCAGAAAGTTCAACAATTTTATTACAAATGCCAGGTGTTTCAGAAGTATGTGCTTGCTGTCCGCTTGGATCAGGCAGTTGTCCAGATACGGGTATATCTGTATCCCTTGAAGTCTGCAGAAGGCAATTACTGATGCCAGGCATTTCGTGAACACTCTGGGTGCAGTAGATAAGCCAAAGGGCAATGCAGAGAATTGATAATGGGTTGAACCTGCAAGAAATCTGAGGTATCTTCTGCAATCTTGTCTGATAGGGACATGCAGGTATGCCTCCTTGAGGTCCAATGTTGCCAGCCAAGACTCCTTGCCCAGCATGGGAAGAAGCTGCTGTAATATGAGCATCTTGAATTTTGGTACGAGTAAATATGTGTTTAGGATGGATAGGACCAGAATAGGTCTCCAATCTTTGTCCTTCCTTGGTACCAGGAATAGTCTGGAATAAAAACCTTGACCCTGTTCTTTTGCAGGTACCTCTTGAATAGCTTTCATGTCCATGAGAGCTGAAATGTATTTTTGTGCCTCTGCCCTTTGATTTTGTGGCAGGTTTGGCATGCCTCTCATTTTTGGAAGGGTGTGAAAGTGGAATCTGTAGCCTCCGTCTATAATGTCCAAAATCCATTTGTCTTTTGTCACAATATGCCAATTTTCTGAAAATAAAGCCAGTTTTCCGCCTAAAGGTGCTGCCATTAAAGCTTTGCTTGGCATGCAGAGGGGAAAGTCATTGTGTCTGCTTTCTGAATGACTGTGATCTATCTTCTCCACCTCTTGGTGTAGGTGCTTGCCATTGTCTGGCTCTATATGATCCTTGAGATTGCCCTCTACCCCTCGGGCGCCTGTATCTACCTCTTTGGGGTCTGTCCGTGGCTGGAAAGGACCAATTTTTTGAAGGCCAGTTTCTGCTGAAACGTGGAGGTTGTACCTGTAGGAAATCTTTCACTGTTTGCATTGATCTTGCCTTTTCCTCCATTTTCTTTAGTACCTCCTCAGCTTTAACACCAAACAATACATCTTTTTGAAGTGGTGCAGCTAGTAATTTAGCTTTGACATGATCTGGTAAGGTTTGCTCTTTGAGCCAAGCATGTCTACGTATGACAGACCCTGTAACTCTACATGAGGCCTCTAAAGCATCAAAACCACATTGCAAGGTATGTTTACCACTTGCTCTGCACTATGCAACAAATCCTGCAACTCCTTTACATCTGGTTGCTCAGGTTGTGTCATCTTGCTTTTCAACTGAGATAACAAAAACTGTTGATACTTTAACATATGGAACTGACAGTTTAATGCCCTCGTGGTTAAAGTGGCCGAGGTGTATACCTTTTTCCCCCACCTTTCTAAAGCTCTGGAATCTCTCTCTGAAGGTAATGGGTTTTTGGCAGTAGAGGCCTTAATTCCCTTGGGACCCTGTGAAATAGTTTCAGGGTCAGCAGCATGACTTTTGTATAGGAATTGGTGTGAATCAGAAACCCGGTAATACCTGTCAGGTTTAACAGGAGCTGGAGGTAAAGAATCTGGGTTGAGGCTGGCTTCTGTATACACATCATCTAATATATCCAAGACAGGAGGGATAGCCAGAGGCCTGTGCTGAGGAAGCAAGAGGAAATCCCTGAGCCTTTTCTTGGAATCTGAGTAATCTTGACCTTCCCAGTGAAAGTGCTCCCTCAAAGTATGTAAGGTTTCCCAAAGGAATAGTCCTCGGGGGGGGGAGGGGGGACCGAGGGAATAGACTCCTCAGCATCAGAATCTTCAAAAGGGGAATATGAGTATTCCTGTTCCTCAGAATGTTCTGAGGTAATACAGGCTTGGTCTGAGGAAGGGTAGTCTTCCTCCAATCTGGGCCTTTTGTCCGAGGGGGGTTGAGAAATAGAAGTTATGTTCTTACCATAACGTTCCATGTTAGTTGTCTTCTTCTCGCCTTCTTCTTGCTGGATGGGTTCGGAGCCGACCTCGGCTCCGACTGCCACTCTAAAAGCTTCGAGAGTTGGTTCCACCGGCTCGAGGCTCCCCTTATATCCCACAATGCTAGGCGAGAGTTACCTCAGATCTCATTTGTAAGCTAACCCCAGCTTATAAAAGTAACAGACTAACTGTAAAAAAGAGTCCACCTCTAACAACAGGAAGAAAGAAGGGTGACCTACATCCTGAACCAGGAAATATGCATAATAGCATATGTCTGAGAAAGAGGTGGTAGAAAGAGAGGTCACAATCACAACTCCTCTAGGTCTGTCCAGGCCAGGGGGAAGGAGGGTGGGGTTAAGAAGAAGGCGAGAAGAAGACAACTAACATGGAACGTTATGGTAAGAACATAACTTCTATATGTTAAGTTGTCTATCTCGCCTTCATTCTTGCTGGATGGGACCGCGTCCCTAGCACCTTGTCCCGGGAGGCCTAATGGAACAGACTCCTGAGAACAGTGGAACCAAAGTTAGCTCTATGCCTAGAAGCTAAATCCAACTTATAATGAGAAATGAAAGTGTGAGGAGTAGCCCAAGTAGCCGCTGCACAAATGGTGTCAATAGGCAGTCTGTCTTGGAAAGCTAAAGAAGTAGCCAAAGCTCTGGTGGAATGAGCCTTAGGTTTATCAGGCAGCTTTTGATGTCTAATCTCATATACAAGGGAAATCAATGATGTTAGCCATCTGGATAATGATACCTTTGAAACTGAAAGTCCCTTTCTGCTCTCCGCATAGGAGACAAACAGCTGATCAGATTTTCTGAACTGTTTAGTTCTATCCAAGTAGTACCTTAATTGACGGTGAACATCCAGGCAGTGTAATTTTTGTTCAGACCTATTGGAGTATTCTGGAAAAAGACTGGTAGATCAATGGATTGATTCAGATTTGATGTCGAGACCACTTTAGGCAAAAGGACGGGTTAGTTAGTAGTATACTCTGTCCTTATGAAACAAAAGATAAGGAGGACGACAGCTGAGTGCTTGAAGCTCTGAAACTCTTCTAGCTGATGTAATAGCTACCAGAAAAGAGTTTTCCATGATAACAATTTTAAAGAACAGGAAGCTGCAGGTTCGAAAGGGGAAGAATCAAAGAAGCAAGAACTAAATTTAGGTCCCAAGGAGAAGGAGGATTTCTTATAGGAGGTCTGAGAAGAAAACTCCTTTCAAAAAGGCTTTGCAGAGTTTGTGGGACATTAGGGCAGATTCAGAAATACCCACATGAAAGTTAGAAATAGCTGCCAATTGAACTTTAAGTGTAGAGGAGATGAACCTGCATGGAAGAGTTCAGCTAGAAAATCCAGGACTAGTTGGATGGAAGCGGTGAAAGGATCTATGTCCTTTCCTTGTGCCCAATATGAGAAGCGTTTCCACTTACTCAAATAAATCTTCGAGTGGAAGATTTATGGAAGCTATCAATATATCTCTAACAGAGTGAGATAATTGAGGAAGCCTGGCTAAGGTTGGAACTGGAGGAACCAAGCAGTGAGGTTCAGAGAGGGGAGGGAGCGATGAAACTGACCCGACTGATGGATCAAAAGATCTGGAACTAGGTCCAGATTCCATGGTCGCTCCAAGAGAAAACGATGTAGAAAGGGGAACCACACTTGTCGAGGCCAGTAAGGAGCAATGAGGATCAATGAGGCCTTCTGAGCGATAGCTTTCTGTATTACTTGAGAGATCAGTGGGAAAGGAGGAAATGCATACAGAAGTCCCGGGCCAAACTTGGACTAGAGCGTCTCTGCTGGGTTGGCCTGGTAAAGGAATAGAGTGAAATATTCTCTGCACTTGCTGTTTTGGGGAGTAGCAAAAAGAGCGCAGCAAGGCTGACCCCACTTGAGAAAAATTTCTCTCACTACAGAGTCTTTCAGAGACCACTCGTGAGGCATGAGAATAGTTCTGCTCAACTTGTCCGCAATATGATTGGACTTCCGGGATGTGCGTTGCTATCAGAAAACGCTGAGAAGAAATCGCCCATTGCCACAGTCTGAGTGCTTCTCGACACAGGGATATGATCTGGTTCCGCCTTGTTTGTTGATGTACCACACTACAGACATATTGTCTGTCTGGATTGCAATTGTTCCCAAGGGAAGAGAGTCTTGAAGGGCTTGCAACGCTAAAAGCACTGCTCTCATCTCCAGAACATTTATGTGCAAGTGGCATTCGTTTGGTTGCCATGTGCCCTGGACTGTCCTGCCCTGATAATGCCCCCCCCACCCGATCAGGGAGGCATCCGTTGTCAGTGTAGCAACCGGAGGAGGTGGAACAAAGGGTCTGCCAGAGGGGAGATGGGGGAAGACAACCACCACATGAGATACATTTTGCACTTGCGTAATCACAATGGTGTGAGACATTGGAAGTTCCTGGTATGACCATTGAGTAAAAAGCATCCACTGAAGGATCCGCATGTGGTATCTGGCTAATGGAAGGAGAGGTATGGCTGCTGCCATAATTCCCAACACCTTTAGAACTAACCTGGCTTTGATTCTGTTGTTGTTGAGAAGGAGTGATACCAATTTGTGAATGTCTGATATTCTCTGATGTGTTAGCCTTGCAGACATGTTTATCGTATCTAGATTTGCACCTATGTAGGTAATAGTACGACAAGGCGACAAAACAGACTTTTCGCAATTTATTGAAATACCCAGCTTTTGACAAACGCGAAAAGTGTAATCTCTGGCCATCAGAAGGAGAGGGTATAAAAGAACCAGCCAATGCCATTTTCTTCAGTTTTTCTTGCCCCAGATGTCAGGTGCCCCCAGAAGGAAGGCAAAATATAAACTTATGTAATAATGCAATGCAATATAATCAAAACAGTAGTGTGCCTGCAAATACACCATAAAAGAATACCCCAATCAGGTTGTATGAGGAGGTGTTTGTCCTAAGGCCTGTCCCAAGTGGGGATGGAGGGAGGGAAACCTGGACTGCAGCTGTATTAGCACTCGAACATCTACATTTATGGTAGGTACAAAACTGTACTATGTTCATCGTGCATACAGCTGCAGTCATAACAGATGGGTTGAATCCCAAAGCTAAAAAGGGGTGGCAGGCACTAAGTGGAACTAGGAGGAGCAAGGATGCCCTGCAAGACTGCTGTGGCAAAGCCCGCTCTAGATTTAGAGTATAGTGAAAGGTGATAGTGTTTGGAGAAAGTGTGCACAGAACTCCAAGTAGCTGCTTCCAAAATATCCTTAGTAGAAACCCCCCTGAGGAAAGCTGCAGAGGTAGCTGTGGCCCTTGTGGAGTGAGATCTGATGCTTGTAGGCACAGTTTTTCCATGAAAGGAGTAACGAAAGCGTATGCAGTGGGCTATCCATTTTGAGATTGTCTGTTTGGAAATAGCCTTTCCTTGAGCACCTGTAGCATAGGACACAAAGAGTTGCTCTGATTTTCTGAATGGCTTTGTTCTGTCCAAATAATAACGAAGTTGTCTGTGAATGTCCAAGGAATGAAGTAGTCTTTCCCCTTTTGTTTTGTGGGTTAGGATAAAAGGTAGGTAAGTGGATAATTTGATTCAAGGCTACACTGGAAACTACCTTTGGCATAAAGGAAGGGTTGGTTCGTAAGGAAACTCTGTCCTGATGGAAAATGATGAAAGCTTGCACAGCCATGAGGGCTTGTAGTTCCGAAACCCTGCGTGCTGAGGTGATAGCCAGAAGTAAGGCTGTTTTCTATGATAAATATTGCAGTTCTGTTGAAGCAGCTGGCTCAAATGGAGGCAGGGTCAGTTTTCTAAAATGAAGTTGAGGTCCCAAGCAGGTACTGGTGGTTTCCTTGGGGGTTTTATATTCTTAGCCCCTCTGAGGAACTGTCTTAAGAGAGGATGAGAGAATAAAGTAGGATCAGTGTTGTAGTGTGCAGAAATGGCTGAAGCATGGATCTTGATGGAGGAGAAGAAAGTCCACTGTTTAACATCTCAACTAGGTACTGTAATATTTGAGGTAAATTTAGTTCCCAAGGATTCTGGCCTTTTTCTGATTCCAGGCACAAAACCGTTTCCATTTGGTGGAGTAGGCTTTTCTAGTAGAAGGTCTTCTGGCCTCCAAGATGATATCCTGCACCTCCTGGGAGAGGAGAGTCTGTTGGGAAATCAAGGAATCCTCCATGCGGCTAGATTGAGGGTTTTCAGTTGACTGCGAAGAGTTTTGAAACTGTGCTGAGTCAACAGAAGAGGCACTAGAGGCAGGATCCATGGTGGAGAATGCGTCAGGCTCTTCAGGAGTGGATACCAGTGTTGCCTTGGCCAGTCTGGAGCAATGAGAATCATCTTTGGCCTCTCTGCTCTGGCTTTTAATAGAACTTTGGGCAGCAGAGGAAGAGGTGGAAAGGCATAGACTGTCAATGTTGTCCAATTGAAGGAAAGTGCGTCCACTTTCCAGGCCTGTGGATGATAGGTCCTTGAGCAAAAATTTTTCAGCTGATAATTTTTGTGGGTAGCAAAGAGATCTATGTCTGGCCGTCCCCATGCCTGAATTATCTTTGCGAAAACTTGAGGATGCAACTTCCATTCGTGAGGATCTGTCATATTTCTGCTTAGGTTGTCTGCCAGCGTGTTTTCCTTCCCTGGCAGGAATTGTGCTTGAAGTTGGCTTTGCAATTCCAGAGCCGTGTTCCAAAGGGACATGGCTAGTCTGCACAGGGGGTATGAATGAGTTCCTCCTGTTTATGTACCACATCACTGTGGTGTTGTCTGTCCTTATCAATAACTGGCCTGGATGCAAGTAGGTCTTTGAAGGCCATAATAGTATTTTGTACTGCTAGCATTTCCTTTTGATTGATGTGTAGGTGCTTTTCCTTTTGGGACCATTTGCCCTGAATGCACTGATTTGACATGTGCGCCCCAGGCGTAGTCCGAGGCGCCTGTTGTGATGATTTGATTTGCTTGAGGCATGCAGAAGGGGAGACCTGTGTTTCTTGGCATGATTGAGCCCACCACAGAAATTCCTTTTGAAGACATGGAACGAGTGGTATAATTGTTTCCAAACTGTGGCTGTGTTGAGACCATAAGTTTTTAAGTACCGTTGAAGTTTCCTCATATGCATCTTTGCACATGGGATCAGCAGGATGCAAGATGCCATGAATCCCAGAACCTGCAGGATTTTCCTTGCAGTCAGCCTGTTGAAGGCTGCCATTTTCTGAAGTATTGAGATAGTTGCCCTTGCTTCTCTGGCATGAGGTAGGCCATCTGGGTGTTTGTATTCAAGCTGGCACCCAGGAAAATTATTGTTTGAGAGGGTATTAGTTTTGATTTCTTTTTGTTGACTGTGTATCCCAGAAAGTTCAACAATTTTATTACAAATGCCAGGTGTTTCAGAAGTATGTGCTTGCTGTCCGCTTGGATCAGGCAGTTGTCCAGATACGGGTATATCTGTATCCCTTGAAGTCTGCAGAAGGCAATTACTGATGCCAGGCATTTCGTGAACACTCTGGGTGCAGTAGATAAGCCAAAGGGCAATGCAGAGAATTGATAATGGGTTGAACCTGCAAGAAATCTGAGGTATCTTCTGCAATCTTGTCTGATAGGGACATGCAGGTATGCCTCCTTGAGGTCCAATGTTACCAGCCAAGACTCCTTGCCCAGCATGGGAAGAAGCTGCTGTAATATGAGCATCTTGAATTTTGGTACGAGTAAATATGTGTTTAGGATGGATAGGACCAGAATAGGTCTCCAATCTTTGTCCTTCCTTGGTACCAGGAATAGTCTGGAATAAAAACCTTGACCCTGTTCTTTTGCAGGTACCTCTTGAATAGCTTTCATGTCCATGAGAGCTGAAATGTATTTTGTGCCTCTGCCCTTTGATTTTGTGGCAGGTTTGGCATGCCTCTCATTTTTGGAAGGGTGTGAAAGTGGAATCTGTAGCCTCCGTCTATAATGTCCAAAATCCATTTGTCTTTTGTCACAATATGCCAATTTTCTGAAAATAAAGCCAGTTTTCCGCCTAAAGGTGCTGCCATTAAAGCTTTGCTTGGCATGCAGAGGGGAAAGTCATTGTGTCTGCTTTCTGAATGACTGTGATCTATCTTCTCCACCTCTTGGTGTAGGTGCTTGCCATTGTCTGGCTCTATATGATCCTTGAGATTGCCCTCTACCCCTCGGGCGCCTGTATCTACCTCTTTGGGGTCTGTCCGTGGCTGGAAAGGACCAATTTTTTGAAGGCCAGTTTCTGCTGAAACGTGGAGGTTGTACCTGTAGGAAATCTTTCACTGTTTGCATTGATCTTGCCTTTTCCTCCATTTTCTTTAGTACCTCCTCAGCTTTAACACCAAACAATACATCTTTTTGAAGTGGTGCAGCTAATAATTTAGCTTTGACATGATCTGGTAAGGTTTGCTCTTTGAGCCAAGCATGTCTACGTATGACAGACCCTGTAACTCTACATGAGGCCTCTAAAGCATCAAAACCACATTGCAAGGTATGTTTACCACTTGCTCTGCACTATGCAACAAATCCTGCAACTCCTTTACATCTGGTTGCTCAGGTTGTGTCATCTTGCTTTTCAACTGAGATAACAAAAACTGTTGATACTTTAACATATGGAACTGACAGTTTAATGCCCTCGTGGTTAAAGTGGCCGAGGTGTATACCTTTTTCCCCCACCTTTCTAAAGCTCTGGAATCTCTCTCTGAAGGTAATGGGTTTTTGGCAGTAGAGGCCTTAATTCCCTTGGGACCCTGTGAAATAGTTTCAGGGTCAGCAGCATGACTTTTGTATAGGAATTGGTGTGAATCAGAAACCCGGTAATACCTGTCAGGTTTAACAGGAGCTGGAGGTAAAGAATCTGGGTTGAGGCTGGCTTCTGTATACACATCATCAAATATATCCAAGACAGGAGGGATAGCCAGAGGCCTGTGCTGAGGAAGCAAGAGGAAATCCCTGAGCCTTTTCTTGGAATCTGAGTAATCTTGACCTTCCCAGTGAAAGTGCTCCCTCAAAGTATGTAAGGTTTCCCCAAAGGAATAGTCCTCGGGGGGGGGAGGGGGGACCGAGGGAATAGACTCCTCAGCATCAGAATCTTCAAAAGGGGAATATGAGTATTCCTGTTCCTCAGAATGTTCTGAGGTAATACAGGCTTGGTCTGAGGAAGGGTAGTCTTCCTCCAATCTGGGCCTTTTGTCCGAGGGGGGTTGAGAAATAGAAGTTATGTTCTTACCATAACGTTCCATGTTAGTTGTCTTCTTCTCGCCTTCTTCTTGCTGGATGGGTTCGGAGCCGACTGCCCGACTCCGGCCACTCTAAAAGCTCGAGAGTTGGTTCCACCGGCTCGAGGCTCCCCTTATATCCCACAATGCTAGGCGAGTTACCTCAGATCTCATTTGTAAGCTAACCCCAGCTTATAAAAGTAACAGACTAACTGTAAAGAGTCCACCTCTAACAACAGGAAGAAAGAAGGGTGACCTACATCCTGAACCAGGAAATATGCATAATAGCATATGTCTGAGAAAGAGGTGGTAGAAAGAGAGGTCACAATCACAACTCCTCTAGGTCTGTCCAGGCCAGGGGAAGGAGGGTGGGGCCAAGAAGAAGGCGAGAAGAAGACAACTAACATGGAACGTTATGGTAAGAACATAACTTCTATATGTTAAGTTGTCTATCTCGCCTTCATTCTTGCTGGATGGGACCGTCCCTAGCACCTTGTCCCGGTGGCCTAATGGAACAGACTCCTGAGAACAGTGGAACCAAAGTTAGCTCTATGCCTAGAAGCTAAATCCAACTTATAATGAGAAATGAAAGTGTGAGGAGTAGCCCAAGTAGCAGCTGCACAAATGGTGTCAATAGGCAGTCTGTCTTGGAAAGCTAAAGAAGTAGCCAAAGCTCTGGTGGAATGAGCCTTAGGTTTATCAGGCAGCTTTTGCTGTCTAATCTCATATACAAGGGAAATCAATGATGTTAGCCATCTGGATAATGATACCTTTCAAACTGAAAGTCCCTTTCTGCTCTCCGCATAGGAGACAAACAACTGATCAGATTTTCAGAACTGTTTAGTTCTATCCAAGTAGTACCTTAATTGACGGTGAACATCCAGGCAGTGTAATTTTGTTCAGACCTATTGGAGTATTCTGGAAAAAAGACTGGTAGATCAATGGATTGATTCAGATTTGATGTCGAGACCACTTTAGGCAAAAAGGACGGGTTAGTTCGTAAGTATACTCTGTCCTTATGAAACAAAAGATAAGGAGGACGACAGCTGAGTGCTTGAAGCTCTGAAACTCTTCTAGCTGATGTAATAGCTACCAGAAAAAGAGTTTTCCATGATAACAATTTTAAAGAACAGGAAGCTGCAGGTTCGAAAGGGGAAGAATCAAAGAAGCAAGAACTAAATTTAGGTCCCAAGGAGAAGGAGGATTTCTTATAGGAGGTCTGAGAAGAAAAACTCCTTTCAAAAAGGCTTTGCAGAGTTTGTGGGACATTAGGGCAGATTCAGAAATACCCACATGAAAGTTAGAAATAGCTGCCAATTGAACTTTAAGTGTAGAGGAGATGAACCTGCATGGAAGAGTTCAGCTAGAAAATCCAGGACTAGTTGGATGGAAGCGGTGAAAGGATCTATGTCCTTTCCTTGTGCCCAATATGAGAAGCGTTTCCACTTACTCAAATAAATCTTTCGAGTGGAAGATTTATGGGAAGCTATCAATATATCTCTAACAGAGTGAGATAATTGAGGAAGCCTGGCTAAGGTTGGAACTGGAGGAACCAAGCAGTGAGGTTCAGAGAGGGAGGGAGCGATGAAACTGACCCGACTGATGGATCAAAGATCTGGAACTAGGTCCAGATTCCATGGTCGCTCAAGAGAAACGATGTAGAAAGGGGAACCACACTTGTCGAGGCCAGTAAGGAGCAATGAGGATCAATGAGGCCTTCTGAGCGATAGCTTTCTGTATTACTTGAGAGATCAGTGGGAAAGGAGGAAATGCATACAGAAGTCCCGGGCCAAACTTGGACTAGAGCGCCTCTGCTGGGTTGGCCTGGTAAAGGAATAGAGTGAAATATTCTCTGCACTTGCTGTTTTGGGGAGTAGCAAAAAGATCGCAGCAAGGCTGACCCCACTTGAGAAAAATTTCTCTCACTACAGAGTCTTTCAGAGACCACTCGTGAGGCATGAGAATAGTTCTGCTCAACTTGTCCGCAATATGATTGGACTTCCCGGGGATGTGCGTTGCTATCAGAAAGCGCTGAGAAGAAATCGCCCATTGCCACAGTCTGAGTGCTTCTCGACACAGGGGATATGATCTGGTTCCGCCTTGTTTGTTGATGTACCACACTACAGACATATTGTCTGTCTGGATTGCAATTGTTCCCAAGGGAAGAGAGTCTTGAAGGGCTTGCAACGCTAAAAGCACTGCTCTCATCTCCAGAACATTTATGTGCAAGTGGCATTCGTTTGGTTGCCATGTGCCCTGGACTGTCCTGCCCTGATAATGCCCCCCCCACCCGATCAGGGAGGCATCCATTGTCAGTGTAGCAACCGGAGGAGGTGGAACAAAGGGTCTTCCGACAGGAGCTGGGGAAGACATCCACCACATGAGATGCTTTTTGCACGCTTGCGTAATCACAATGGTGTGAGACATTGGAAGTTCCTGGTATGACCATTGAGTAAAAAGCATCCACTGAAGGATCCGCATGTGGTATCTGGCTAATGGAAGGAGAGGTATGGCTGCTCCCATAATTCCCAACACCTTTAGAACTAACCTGGCTTTGATTCTGTTGTTGTTGAGAAGGAGTGATACCAATTTGTGAATGTCTGATATTCTCTGATGTGTTAGCCTTGCAGACATGTTTATCGTATCTAGATTTGCACCTATGTAGGTAATAGTACGACAAGGCGACAAAACAGACTTTTCGCAATTTATTGAAATACCCAGCTTTTGACAAACGCGAAAAGTGTAATCTCTGGCCATCAGAAGGAGATGCTTGGTGGGAGCTGTGAGGAGCCAGTCGTCCAAATATGGAAACACCTGGAATCCTTGTCGTCTCAGGTGAGAAGCTACCACTGCCATGCATTTGGTAAACACCCGGGGGGCAGTGGTGAGACCAAAGGGCAGGGCCCTGAACTGAAAATGACTGGTTCCCAGCCTGAAGCGGAGGAATCTTCTGGGCGTCTGTTCATCTTATGTGATAGTGCATCCGAAGGTCTATAGAGCACATCAGTTTCCTTTGCCCAAAAGGGGAAGGATGGATTGCAGCGTGACCATCCAATCTTGTTTTCTTGACTGATTTGTTCAAGACACTGAGATCCAAAATTGGTCTCCAGTCCCTGTTTTCTTTGGAACTAAAAAGAACCTTGAGTAGATTCCGGATCCTTGTTGGACTGCTGGAACTGGCTGAATTGCTCTTTTTGCAAGCAGTTTTGAAATCTCCAAAACTGCTAGATCCCTTTGAGTGGGTGGAACATCTGGAAGGGATTTTTGACTGATTTGGAAAGCGAAGAAAGGGGATAGAATAGCCTTGAAATGATGGACTGTACCCATTTGTCTTGAGTCAGGGATAGCCAGGCTTCTGGGTACAGTGACAATCTTCCCCGACTGCCTCGAAGATGGGCAGTCGGGCAACACCTCAGGGATGCTGAAAGGGCTTGTCAGGAAGGCTTCCCGATTGCCCTGGTTCTGGACCCCCTGCCCCTAGGGCGGCGTCTACCATTGTTATTCCCACCTCTGCCTCTGGTGGGAAAAGCGACTCTGTCGTCAGGCGAGTCCCTTGAGATTGTTTACGGAACCACATCTTTCCACCCTTCTGGCCTTTGGGGTAAGGCCTGGAAGGAGTAGAAAACGGACTCCGGCGGCAGAAAGGGTCTTGCCATCAGTCTCGCACCTAGTCAAGGTTTCTTTCACTTGAGGACCAAAAGAGATGATCCATCAAAAGGGAGTTCGTGAAAGACGTCTTGAAAGGGTCCATAATTGCATAGCCGCATCCAGGCATGCCTACGAAGGCCACACCTGTCCCTGCGGCTCTGCTCGCTCCATCAGCCGTAAGAAAGAAGGCATGGAGGAGTTGGTTATGGAATTAGGGTAGCCAGCTGCGTGTTCATCTTATCTTGAAACCCACAGCTGTAGGATCCTATAACATTTCACTCGCTTCCTTGATCAAGTCCCTTTGAAGGCGAGTAAAATGGCACAGGTAGTTCAGCGACGCATGGTAAATGTCGCTGGCGAGAACATCCGCTTCCCGCATCTATCCATGGACCTAGATTCCTTGTTAGGTGGATGGACAGGTACTGTAGGATCAGCTAGCTCCTTCTTTGTGGCAGCAGCTACCACCATAGGATCCACAGCAACTCCTTTTGTTACGAATTGTTTGTCTGCTGGAGCTGTTATGAACTTAGAGGGTCTCCTGGGAGTGGGGTCCACTGAATCAGGAGCTGTCCATGCCTTCTTAGCAACCACCTGCATGAGGGGTCAAGGGGACACCCAGGAGGTGGATGGACGAGAACCACACGCCTCAAGATACACAGATTCGTCCTCCGAAGGGTTGAGGGCTGGCCAATTTCCCTCTGTTTCAGGATCTCCAGAATGTCTGCAAATGAGACATCTTCAGAAGGGGAACGGGGAACCCTCAGAATCATCCAAATCTGTGTCTGGCGTGATGGACTCAGGTGAGTCAATGTGTTTCCTCTTACACTTCCTCTTCCGAGGGCTCTTCTGCCAAATCAGGAGAGGCCTCGAAGAGGATGAAATCCCACAGGGGCTCCTGAGGAGCTGGCTCTCTGCGGTCTGGGATGAGGGAGTGAGTCGACTTAGCCTGAGGCACCATAGAGGGAGGGGCGGACGGAGCCGACTGTGGAGTAGAGCCAGGCTCTAACACACTCCGCATGACCTCAAATGCACCCCTGTCAGGCAGAGCCAGAGGTCCCGCTCCGAGAAGCTAAGAACCCCCTCGGCACCGACAGTGATGGCTCCGAGGCCGATGTCGGAGCCGAACTCACCAGCGCCCGGCACCGAGAGGGAGAGGGGTCGGACAAGGGTCCGATGCCACTCACCCCTCGAGCCGGCGAGGGAAGTCGGCGCCGAGATTCTTCCAAGGAAGAAACGGAGCCGGCGACTGAGGCGAAGACAATTGTATCGGCTCGACGCAATCACAGTCTCGGTTCCGACGACCCGGCTCCGAGCTCAAGAGAGTCGAAGGAGGAATATGTTGATGGACGGGGCAGGCATCGACTGATGAGTCGGGCTCTGAAGCATCTGGGCCAGTGCCTCGGACTTAAGTAGTCGACTCACTACCCTCTGAAGGTCATGTTCCGACAGCCTCGATGTCCTAGAGGTGAGATCTTTGGCCCGTTCAGACAGCAGGGGAGATCCTGGAGCCGAATGAACGGAGCCAAGAGATGGTGACCTGGACCTCTTCCTGGTTGTCGGCTCCGAAGGTCTGGTCGAGCCGACACGGAACTTCTACTACCTCGGCCCGGGCCGAGGGGCCACAGAAACTGTGGACTGAGACTTATCGGCTCCAGCCGGAGCCGATGAAGGCAAAGGTTGAGAAACCTTAGGTCTCGGCTCAGTTGCCGGAGCCGAAGACCTAGATGCCTTAGAGGGCTTCCCTGTTGAAACAGACAGGGAATCCTCTGGCTTGAGTAAGCCTCTAAGAATCAATTTATTCTTTCTTTCCTGCAGGACCCTGGGGCTGAAGCCATGGCACACAGCACAGGAGTCCTGCAGGTGCAAAGGCCCCAGACAATAGACACAAGAAGTGTGAGCGTCTGTCAGAGACATTTTCTGACAGCATGCATCACACTTCTTGAATCCGGAGACCTTTGCTTCTTTAGACATTTTATCTGAACAGGTGTACACAAACACGCACACAAACACACTAGTTACACCCTGTCAGGTTAATTATAATAAAAAGCAGTACTAGTAATTTAAACTAAAATAGTACACACACACTCCACTAGGGAAGGAAAGGCCTATAGGCCCAAGGGAAGAACCAAAGGTTCTTGAGGAAAAGAAACGGAAAATTTTTGGAAGGGATTAAAAAGTTTTCTAAACTACACTAAACTAAGTAAATAAATTAAAATAAAGGGGTTTTTAAGGACTAATTTCAAGAAGAAATAGTACTCACCAAGAACCGGTAGAAACAACCAACCTCGAAGCTGTAGCGGCAAACGAGATCTGGGGTAACTCTCGCCTAGCATTGTGGGATATAAGGGGAGCCTCGAGCCGGTGGAACCAACTCTCGAGCTTTTAGAGTGGCCGAGTCGGAGCCGAGGTCGGCTCCGAACCCATCCAGCAAGAATGAAGGCGAGATAGACAACTTAACATCCCCTGATAAGAGTAATCAAATCCTCAGACATTTTGAGCATCTGTTTTTTAGGCATGGGGCCTTGAAAGGGGCTGTGTGGAGCTTGTTTTTTAGTTTTCATGGCTGCTTTAGATTTAGTGAAAGCCTTAATGGAAAAAGAGGAAGGCCTGAAGACACCTTGAGAGGTGGCAGGCCTGTCTAAACTCTGAGTTTCCCCGCCAAGAGTGGCGTTGGTATCTGTAGTCGGAGTGGGGGCCGAGGAGCCTACGACCTCGGGCACAGAAGACACCACTAAAGAAGCGTCATCAGTACTCAGGGGCTGCGTAGGCGCCTCGCTGAGAACCAGAGCACCTGTAGCTGGCTTTAGCGTGGTGTCGATAGAAGTCGTGGACCTCGTATGTCGGCCCTTATCTTTGCGTCTTTTACTCAAAAGTGGAGTCGGAGTATCCGACGACATAATGTAATTAAACATTTTACCAAAATAGTGTTGGGCGAACTCCGCCCGACGCTTAATAGTGTGTTTGTTGAATCTAGTACAAAAATGACAGGCCGAGACGTCGTGGTCTGGGCCTAAGCAAGGAATGCAGAAGGAATGGAAATCCTTATGCGGTATTTGCTTCCCACATGAAATGCAATTATTAACTTTGTCTGACATCGGTCTAAGGCAACAAAAGTTTCCCCAACAGGTACTTAGCTTTCAAGAAGACTTCGGCTGAAATATTTTTCGTAAATCTCAGGAGCTGGCCGACCGGCACTTGTGAACTGCTTCTGCTTCGGGCACCGCGCGGCAAGAAAGACTGAAGAAAATGGCGTCGGCTGGTTCTTTTATACCCCTGCCGCACTGACGTCAGGGAAGAAGCGACGACAACCGACGCCGGACCTAGACTTTGGAAATCGGCCGACCGAGGACCCGCCTGACGGCAGGATAACCCATCTGTTATGACTGCAGCTGTATGCACAATGAACATCTACTCAGATGGAATGTTATGGTGAGTACATAACATCTTTATCTGAAGTAGTTAACTTCCAGCTACCAAAACTCCTGGGAGGCCCTCATGGAAGGATATTCCTGAGCACCGCAGAGCAAAAGGATGCTCTCCCTCTAGAGATCAAATCCAACGTATAATGAGAAACAAATGTATGTGACCTTGCCCAGGTCGCTGCTGCACAGATATCATCCAGTGAAACTCTAGATCAAAAAACAGCAGAAGTTGCGATAGATCTGGTAGAATGAGTTTTAACAGGACCAGGTGGGGACAGACCTTTAGCCTTACAGACTTGCATTGTGCATTGTGTAATCCATCTAGTTAAGGAGACCTTGGAAATGGCTTTGCCCAAAAAGGGTCTAGAAAAGGACACGAATAACTGGTCAGACTTACGAAAGGGTTTAGTCCTATGTAAATAGAAACAAAGCTGTCTATGAACATCTAGCAAATGCAGTTTATATTCACTCATGTTCTGAATATTTGGAAAGAAAACAGGCAGATTAATCATCTGGTTAATATTTGATTCAGAGGCAACTTTCGGTAAGAAAGACGGGTTTCTGCGTAGCGAAACCCTCTTTATGAAAGATCAAGTAAGGGGGCACGGCAGACAAAGCTGGGATCTCAGAAACCCTTCTGACTGAAGTAATGGCCACTAGGAAAGCTGTCTTCCAGGATAAGAATTTCAAATCTACTGGCGCTGCTGGTTCGAAGGGGGGAACAACCAATGCCTGCAAAACTAGGGTAAGGTCCCAAGGAGGGACTGAATCATTAACCGGGGGGGGGGGGGCGTTAAAGAAAGGTGCCTTTCAGGAAAGCTTTACACAGTCTCAAAGAGGCCAAAGCATTTATATTTTCGCCGATATGAAAATTAGAGATAGCCACCAGTTGTACTTTTACAGTAGAAGAACTAGCCCTTGTTGGAAAATATTGGACAAAAACTCCAACACTGCAGGAACCGGGGCTATAAAGGGATCTAGGTTCCTCTGAGAAGCCCAAACAGAGAAGCGCTTACATTTGCAGTGATAAACCTTCCTAGTGGAAGCTTTGTGGGATGCCACCAAAATAGTGTCTACTGAAGATGACAGACCAGGAGTCCTATCAATCAGGGGAACTGGAGCAACCAAGCCGTCAGCTTGAGGTTGTCCAGATCGGGCGGACAGATGCCCGAGGGATGAGAGATGAGATCCAGGCAAGTATCCAGAATCCGAGGAGGAGTTAGAACATGAGACCAGAAGAAGGGGAAACATATCTGACAAGGCCAGAATGGGGCAATGAGGATCACTTTTCACCCCAGTTGGCAAGCTTTCTGAAGAAACTTCGGAATGAGAGGTAACGGGGGATAAGCATACAGTAACCTGGCAGGCCAAGCATGTATGAAAGCATCTCTGAGGGAGTCCTCTGGTGAGGGGATCAAAGCGAAGAACTCGCTTCACTTCGCTTTGGAAGGAGATGCGAAGAGATCGTAGCAAGGCTGACCCCACGCAAGGAAGATCTCATCCACTATTGACTGTCTCAGAGACCACTTGTATGGCATTAGAACAGCCCCAACTCAGTCTGTCCATTAAAATGTTGGAGCATCCTGGGATGTGCATTGCAATCAGAAACCGACTGGTGGAGATCGCCCACTCCCACACTCTCATGGCCTCGCGACAGAGAGGGTAAGATCTGGTTCCTCCTTGTCTGTTGATGTACCAGGCAACAGACATGTTGTCTGACTGAATTGCAATCGTCCCCGAGGGAAGAACAGCATGAAAGGCTTGCAACGCTAAAAGCACTGCCCTCATCTCTAGAACACAGACATGCAATCTGGTCTCGGTCTGGGACCATGTGCCTTGGACCGTCCTCCCCAAATAGTGCCCCCCCACCCAAGCTGGGAGGCGTCTGTGGTCACTGTGGCATGGGCTGTGGGTGTTATGAAGGGATGACCCACCAAGATTTCTGGCGAGTGGAGCCACCAGAAAAGAGACATCTTGCAGGCTCTGCTGATTGTTATTGGATAGTCCATGGGGAGGTCTAGCCAAAAAGTACAGTTTTGTACCTACCATAAATGTAGATGTTCAAAGATCCACATTGCTGCAGTCATAACTAGTGGGTAGTCCGCTGTCCTCGGTCGGCCCGAATACCAAAGTATTAGGCTGGCGTCGGTCATGGCGCTCAGATCTGATGTCAGTGCGTCATGGTATTAAAGCGCATGACTGACGTCATATCCTCAGTCTTTTCTTGCCCCAGATGTCAGAAGGCCCAAAAAGAAAGGCCACAGCCAAAAATAGAAAAACCTCCAAGACACATATACAAACAACCTCTACCACCCAAACCATACAACTACTCCAAACTACAGAGGGGAAGGAGGGAGGGAGGGTAAATTGGACTGCAGCAATGTGGATCTTCGAACATCTACATTTATGGTAGGTACAAAACTGTACTATGTTCTTCATCTCACATTGCTGCAGTCATAACTAGTGGGTAGAATCCCAAAGCAAAGGTAAAGGGAGGCTGGCAAAATCATAAAGCATTGGGAGCTGCTAACATGCCCTGTAAGACTGCAGTGGCAAATCCAGCCCTAGATTTGGAATAAAGAGGGAGATGGTAATGTTTAGAAAAAGTGTGCACTGAACTCCAAGTAGCTGCCTCCAAAATATCTTTAGTAGCTACACCCCTTAAAAAAGCAGTAGAAGTGGCAGTAGCCCTAGTGGAATGCGGTCTGATTCCAGCCGCAATCTCCTTACCATGGTGAGAGCAACAAAAACCAACACAATGGCCAATCCACTTAGAAATAGTTTGTTTTGAAACAGGTTTCCTCTGAGAGGCCAAAGCAAAAGAAACAAACAACTGTTGAGACTGTCTGAACCTTTTAGTCCTGCTCAAATAATAACGCAACTGCCTGTGAATATCCAAAGTGTGCAAAATTTTCTCCCCTTTATTTTGGGGATCAGCATAAAAAGTAGGCAAATGAATAGATTGGTTCAAGGCCACATTTAAAACCACTTTAGGCATAAAAGTAGGGTTAGTACGCAGAGATACCCTATCCTTATGAAAAATCAGGAAGGGTTCAACTGCCATCAAAGCCTGTAATTCAGATACCCTTCTAGCAGACGTAATGGCCAACAAAAAAGCAGTCTTCCAAGACAAAAACTTTAACTCAGACGTAGCTGCAGGTTCAAAAGGAGGTAAAGTAAGTTTTTCCAACACAAAATTGAGATCCCAGGAAGGAGTAGGAGCTCTACGCGGGGATCTTATGTTCTTTGCCCCTCTAAGAAATTGCTTAAACAAAGGATGAGAGAATAATGGTGGGTCACAGTCATAGTGAGCAGAAATGGCTGCAGCATGAACTTTTACAGAGGAGAAAGACAAACCCTTGTCTAATAATTCCGTAAGATATTGAAGAGAAACACTCAAATCAGGCCTGGAAACATCAAAGCTCTTTGCTTTGCTCCAAATAAAAATCTCCTCCATTTATCTGCATAAACTTTCCTTGTACTAGGCCTTCTGGCCTCCAAAATAACATCAAAACTTGTTGAGGAAGCTGCGACCCTCCAGGTTCTAGAACAGAATATGCCAGGCTGTTAGATGCAGGGACTGAATCCTGACATTGAGGAAATGATTGCCTGCCTGAGACAAAAGGTGTGGAATTGAAGGCAAAGGCCAAGGAGGCTCCCTTACTAAACTCCTCAGCAGAGGGTACCAGTGCTGTCGAGGCCAATCTGGAGCTATTAGAATCATGGAGGGCTTGTCTTGTCTGGCCTTCAAGAGCACCTTGGGAAGGAGAGGCAGAGGAGGAAAGGCATAGACGTGAAGATTGCTCCAACTGAATGATAGAGCATCCACTCTCCAAGCTGTTGGATGAAACATCTTTGTGCAAAACTTTGGCAATTGGAAATGTAGTGGAGAAGCGAACAGATCTATGTCTGGAGTCCCCCATACCACTGTCAACTGTCGAAATACATGAGGATCCAATTTCCACTTGTGGGGATCCACCATCTGTCTGCTCAAAACATCTGCTAAGGAGTTCTGTGCTCCTGGCAGAAACCTTGCCTGAAGAGTGAGGTGCAAACCGAGAGCAGTCTCCCACAATATCATAGCTTGCCTGCAAAGAGGGTAAGAATGGGTTCCCCCTTGCTTGTTGATGTACCACATAACAGTTGTGTTGTCTGTTTGAATCAACACTTGTCCTGGGTGAAGTAGATCCTTGAAAGCCATCAATGCAAATTGGACTGCTAACATCTCCTTCAAGTTGATATGTAAATGTTGAAGTCTGGCAGGCCACGTGTCTTGAACCCATTTTCCATTGAGGTGAGCTCCCCAAGCCTTGTCCGAGGCATCTGTCGTTAAAACCTGACTCGCCTCTGGTCGGGTCACAGAGAGTCCCTTATTTAGGTGACATTCCTGAGCCCACCACAAAAATTCCTTTTGAATGCAAGGTATTATCTGAATGACAGTGTCCAGATCGTGGCAGTGTTGCGTCCATACATTTTTGAGATACCATTGTAGCTTCCTCATATGCAGTTTGGCATTGGGAAGCACCAGAATACAAGATGCCATGAACCCCAAGGCTTGAAGGACTGTCCTTGCAGTCAGCCTGGACAGTAGAGACAATTGTTGGAAGTAAAGAGTAAGGTTTCTTTGTTTGTCCAGGGTCAAAAAGACCATCTGGGAAGCTGTATTCAGTCTCACACCCAGAAAGCACATTTCCTGAGAGGGTACTAGACTGGACTTTGTTTCGTTCACAGAATACCCTAGGCACCTTAACACTGCCATAACATACTGTAGATGGTGAAGAAGCTTGTTTTTGTCTTGAGCAAGAATCAGGCAATCATCCAAATAAGGATAAATTTGAATTCCTCTTAACCTTAGGAAGGCTATCACCGGAGCCAGAACCTTTGTGAACACCCTGGGCGCAGTAGATAAGCCAAAGGGCAATGCAGAGAACTGATAATGTAAAGTCCCAGCCCAAAAACGCAGGAATCTCCTGCAACTGGGCCTGATAGGAACATGAAGATAAGCCTCTTTGAGATCCAGAGTTACCATCCAGTGATCTTTGCCCAACAGAGGCAGAAGTTGTTGCAACGTCAACATTTTGAATTTTGGAATGTCCAGGTATGTGTTGAGGATAGATAAATCCAAAATTGGCCTCCAAGTGTTTCCTTTCTTTGGTACAAGAAACAGGCGAGAATAAAATCCTAGGCCCACTTCTGACAGAGGGACCTGCTGTATAGCTCCCATTTGAAGAAGTAAAGAAATCTGCTTGTGAGCCTCTACCCTTTGCTGAGGAGGAACGTCTGGCATGCCCTTGAAAGGAGGCAATGTGTGGAAATAAAACTTGTAGCCTCGGTCTACAATGTTCAACACCCATTTGTCCTGGGTGACTAAAAGCCAATTTTGCTTGAAGAGTGCCAACTTTCCTCCCAAAGGTGCTGCCAGACAGGAGGGATCTGGCAGCTGAAGATGCAGGTCATTGGGCCTGTTTACGAAAGGACTGGCCCCTGCCCTCACCTGTAGATTGTGCAGGGGAACTCCACGTTCTAGGCCTGAAAGAACTCTGAGCTCTGCCCCTACCATGCCGAGATCTGCCCCTAGACTGTAAATCAGAAGAAGGATAAGCCCAACCCTTAGTAGGCCAATTCCTGCTAAACCTAGGGGGCTGCACCTGCAAAAAATCTTTAACAGTCTGCATAGACTTAGCCTTGTCTTCCATTTTCTTTAAGACAGACTCCACAGGAGAACCAAACAAAACTTCAGACTGTAAAGGAGCATCTAAAATTCTAGCTTTAACATGCTCTGACAAATTCTGATCCTTAAGCCAGGCGTGCCTCGAATAACTGATCCAGTGGCAGCCACCCTGGAAGAAGCCTGTAAAGCATCGAAACCACACTGTAAAGAATGCTTACCCACCTGATCAGAGGCATGAACCAAATCCTGTAATTCCTTACACTCTATGCCCTCTGCCAAAGCATCTACCTTAGATTTTAACTGAGTAAGGAGAAAATTCTGGTACTTCAACATATGAAACTGGCAATTTAAAGCCCTCATAGCTAGAGTGGAAGAGGTGTACACTTTCTTACCCCACCTATCCAAAGCTCTAGAATCTTTATCCATAGGAACTGGATTCTTTACAACAGAAGCCCTGACACCCTTAGGTCCCTGGCTAATAGTTTCTGGGTCAGCCCTAGGGCTCTTATACAGATATTTATGAGCCTCAGGCACTCTGTAATACCTATCTGGTTTAACTGGCGCAGGAGGCAAAGAGTCTGGATTAAGGGAAGCCTCAGAGAAAACATCCTGAACAACATCCAAAACAGGAGGTATAGCTAAGGGCCGATGTTGTGGTAAAACAAAATTCCCTAAGCCTCCTTCGCGAATCCGAGAAATCCTGGCCTTCCCATTTAAAATGCTCCCTCATAGAATGCAGGGTTTCTGAAAAAGAAAAATCCTCTGGAGGAGAAGCAGAAGGACTGGAATCCTCTGCGTCTGAATCAGAATAAGGAGGAAAATCCTGAGTGTCTTCAGCCGAAGACTCTGAGTAATCTGAAGCCTGTTCTAAACATTCCCCCTCTGGCTCCACCCTAGGCCTCTTATCTGGAGGGGGCATAGAACCCCTGATTAAGGAAATTAAATCTTCTGCCATTTTAAGCATGTGTTTTTTAGGCACAGAACCTGCAGAACTAGGACTGACACCTGAGGAAAGCAAACCAGGCCTGCCCTTAGAAGGTACCTTAGAGACAGAAGGAGAAGGCCTAACCCCCTTAGGCAAAGAAGGGAGTACTGCAACCTGAGAGGCCCCCTCAGCCTGACCTGACTCCTGAGAGGCCACATCCTGCAAAATTAATGTCTCCCCCAGAGACTCAGCTGAAACCTCGGCTGGATCCACAGATTCCACCGTAGTTTCTAAAGAACCAGCGTCCGGAACGGACGACTCATCCTGCTTGGACCTTAACGATTTTTCCTTGTGCTTCTTAGCGGTAGCGGGCGTCGGAGGATCCGACGGCATATTGTAATTACACCGCTTACCGAAGACAAGCCTAGCACAATCTAACCTACGTTTAATGGTGCGCTTATTAAACCTAGCACAAAAGCGACACCCGACTACGTCATGCTCAGGCCCCAAACAAGGAATACAAAGAGAGTGGTAATCCCTATGCGGTATCTGTTTCCCACAAGAAATACAATTATTCACTTTTTCTGACATCCGGAATTAACTGAGGCAAGAAAAAACAAAAATATTCCCCAACGGGGTACTTAGCCCAACTTGGTTTCGGTCTGAAACTCAGAATACGAAAATTTCAGAACGCCGAACTGCACTTGCAAACGCTGCTTCTGCTTCGGACCATGCGGCAAAAAAGACTGAGGATATGACGTCGGTCATGCGCTTTAATACCATGACGCACTGACGTCAGATCTGAGCACCATGACTGACGCCAGCCTAATACTTTGGTATTCGGGCCGACCGAGGACAGCGGACTACCCACTAGTTATGACTGCAGCAATGTGAGATGAAGAACATCCACTGAACTGCCAGGGTACACTGAAGCACCCGCATGTGAAAGCACGCACAGGAAAGGATTGAGATTGCTGCGGCCATGGAGCCTAGAGCTCAGAGAACATCACTTGCCGTTGGCATCCTGGGGCCGAGGATCACTAACACATGAGCCGTAGGTTCTGAACCCTGTCCAATGTGAGAAAGACTTGCAATAGTAGAGTGTCCAGCTGTGCTCCTATAAATTCCAAGGTCTGTCGGGTTCAAGCAGGACTTGGAGATGTTGATGGTAATCCCTAGGTTGACTGCAAGATGGAAGGAGTCTCTGGCCATGCAAAGTAGATGCTTGGTGGCAGCAGCGAGGAGTCAATCATCTAGATAAGGAAACACCTGAATTCCCTGAAGCTTCAGGTGAGCCACTACGACTGCCATAACCTTGGTAAACACCCTGGGGGCTGTGGTGAGACCAAAGGGTAAGACTCTGAACTGGAAATGATTGGCTCTCAGCGGTAAGAGAAGGAATCTCCTGGAGCTTCTGCAAATTTTGATATGGTAGTAAGCGTCCTGGAGGTCTATATGAGCACATCCAGTTCCATTCTCGGGGGTAAGGTAGAATGGACTGCAAAGTGAACATCTGGAATTTCTGCTTGGCTATGGTCAGGTTCAGGGTTGACAGGTCCAATATGGGCCTGAGGTCCCCCATCTTTTTTAGCACTAAAAAGAACCTGGAGTAAACGCCTAATCCGGATGATCTGGGGGGACCGGTTTGATGGCCCGATTGCGAAGCAGCTTTGAAATTTCTTGCACTGCCACCTCCCTTTGAGTGGGTGGAACATCCAGGAGGCACTTTGGTTGGACGGGTGGGGCAACGAACGGGATGGTGTAGCCTCTGGATATTATTTGGAGCACCCAACGGTCCATCGTAATGGACTCCCAAGCCATTAGGTGCAATGACAATCTTCCCCCAACTGTCTCCAGAGTAGGACAGTCGGGCAACCCCTCAGGGTTGCTGCGTGGGTCTATAGAGAAGGTATCCCTAGTCCTAAATTTCCTCGGCCCCCCCCTTCTGCCACTGGGGCGGCATCTGTCTTGTCCCCCTCTGCCTCTAGGGGATGAAGTATCCTGAGAGTCTCGGGAAAACTGAGATTTTCGGAACCACATCTTCTTTTGCCCTTTCTGATTCCTAGAAAAGGATATTTGAGGGCTAGAGAAGCGGACTCCGATGGCAGACAGAGTTTTCTATCCTTCTCGCTCTGGACCAGGGTGTCACATACTGTCTTCCCTAACAGGGAAGAACCATCAAAGGGAGCATTAGTGAATGACACCTTGAAGGGGTCCGTGAACTGACATAGCCTGAGCCAAGCGTGTCACCTCATGGCTATGCCGGTCCCAGCCGCCCTAGCTGCTCCTTCCATGGCATGGGAAAAAAGACACATGGACATGTCCGAAACAGACTTTAGAGTCGACATTTTCGCCGAGAACAGCCGCTTGTCCTCTGGCGACAAAGACTCTGAGGGTGACACAGCGAATTCTGTAACTAGGTATCGCTGAAGTCGTATGATGTGTGCCAAATAATTCAGTGCTTGTATAGAAAACGTCGCTGAAGAAAAGACTCACTTCCCAGATCAATCCACCACCCTAGACTTCTTGTCTGGGGGGGTGGACCAAAGAACTTTCCTGTACCAGTTCTCTCCTGGTGGCAGCTGCAACAACCATAGCATCCACCGAGGATCCCTTGTACCAGGCCTGTCTGTCTGTGGGAGGAGAGAGGATCTTGTCTGGGCATTTAGGTATTGTCTCTATGGTGTCAGGCTCCTTCCATGCCCGCATGGAAATGTGATCCACTAAGGGATCTGCAGGAGGGGACAACCGGTATGTAGATGGGCCCATGCCAAAAGCTGAATACTGACTCATCCGTAGAGGTTTTTGGGGCTGACCAACCTCCCCTCTGGTGGAGGATCTCCATGATGTCTCCAAAAGAGACATCCTCGGGAGGAGACCTGGGGGAACCCTCACCTTCATCCAAGTCAGTATCTTCTGTGAGGGACTCAGGGGAGTTCATGTGCCTCCTCTAGCACGAGTGCTTACTGGGACCCACTTCAGTGGGACTCTGAAGAGGGCTCGAAAGTCAGAGGGGGTTCCATGATGGGATCCACCTGGGGGTCCTCTAGCACAGGCTGTCGCTGGGACAAGCTGATGGGAGTCATGACCAAATCCACGGGAGTTTGGGCTGAGTCCAAAGCGATGGGCTGGGGTCTCAATCCTTGGGAGAGAACCGTCTCCACCACGAAGACCTAGGAGAGCGCACCTTCTTAGCAAACAACAAGGAGGAATCTCTCTCCGGCTCCGCCGTGAGGATTGGGGCTGAGGCCAAGGTAGCCGGGTTCCGAAGGAATGGCTCGGATCCGACAAAATCGGAGTCGAAGACACCTCCATTCCCTCGGATCCAACTCCACATTCTCGGCCCTGAGAGTTGCTCGGATCTAACAGGTCTGATCCCAGGAACTCAAGTTAATCGCCGGCGTTGAGACTGGAGAAACCGTTGGCACCGAACCCCCAGCTCGGATCCATAAACCTCGAAACCACAGGTCAGATCGGGGAAGGAGATATTGGACGGAAGAAGGGCATGGAGGTTCCCTCTCCAGCCGGAGAGGGGCCTGGCAAGACTCCCATTTGGATTTGGGTCAGAATGAACCTCCACATCATCCCCTGTCCATGTCTAGCTCCGACAGACTCCGAGTCAACCGCGAGGAGGTGACCGACTCGGATCTGGCTGGTCTATGTGATGACCTCGAAGAAGGCCTCTGATCCGAGGGCTCAGTCGGAGTAGAGCCGAGGAGAAGTAGTCCTGACAACTTTTATAGGTGGGCTAGGAAAGGGCTCCCACTCTGGAGACCGCTTAGGGTGCCTTTCCCCTCTCTTGTCCTTATCTCTTTCCCCTCTCTTGTCCTTATCTCTCTTGTCCTGTTTGTCTTTAATTTTAGACCCCACCTCAGAAGGCTTAGAGAGAGGTTGAGTCCCAGTCTGAGGGGGGGGGGGGTTACCGGCTACTGGAGCCGAGGTCGAGGTTGCCGTGTTCAAGGCAGAAACTGGTAGTAGGCCCTTAGTTACCAGCATTGCCTTCCTTTCCTTCAAGGCCCTAGGGTTGAATCCTGCACACACACTACAAGGCAAAGATAGGTGGAGAACACCCAGGCAAATAACACAGAGTGTGGCCATCAGCTGGTGAAAGCTTGTGGCCACACTCTGCGCATTTTTTAAAGGTTGGTTTTGGCTGCTCAGCCATTACAAAAACCCACTCAGCCAAAACTAAACCCAAAACTAACACACACACACTAAGTTCAGGTTAGGCCTACACACTACCTTACAAACTCTAACTTTTTAAAATACTATATATATTTTTTTTTAAACAGAAAACAGACGAATAATGAAGGGGAGGAAAGGGTTGATAATCAACCACACACACACACACACACACACACACACACACACACACACACACACACACACACACAATAAATATATCAGAAAAAACTTCCACTTACTACACCCATCTTGGAGCTAAAGAGACCACGATGCGTACGCATGAAGCAGCAAACGAAATCTGAGGGAAGGTAGGAGATGTGAGGGATTATGGGTAAGGAGAGGAGCTTGGAGCAGATGCTTGGAAAATGTTGCTGGCTCGGATCCGATATGGATCTGAATACAAACAGGTTGCAGATAAATGAAGTTAACTACTTCATATCTATTATTATAGCTTGCACATTTTATAGCAACTAAAGTAGAGGTGGTGGAGTAATGAGCTGAGAAAGAGATGGGGTTCATGGCAGTGAGATGTAGTGATGGACAGAGGACTATGGAGAGAAGTTATAGTATAGGAATTTGTGTTCTAGATGACTACATTATTAGTTTTATAAGAGGTGAGGAATGGAAAATGTTATGTGGGTGAGTGATAGTATAGGGTGGAGTTGTTAAGTGAGTAAAGATATAGGGTGGAGTTGTTAAGTGAGTAAAGATATAGGTGGATAATTATGTAAGTCTGTGAGGAAAGAAGAGTAGATTTATTTGAGGCTTTTGTAGTGGGATGAGAAATGTAGAGATGCATCAGGAAAGGAGGGGTGGGTCAGGAATGAGTAAGTGTAGGAGTGGAAAGAGGAGAGGAATGGAGAAATTTGAAGGGAAAAAGGAAGGTGTGGATTAATGAAAAGAAGTAGGGGGGAGAAGACAGTAAAGATTAAGTTTGGTAGTGGGGTGTAGGTGAGATGGGTCTATATTACACCGTCGAGCTTCAAAAAGTTCGAACGATGTAATATCAAACTTAAATGTCCGAAACCTGAAAATAGCAAAGCCACGGCACATGGATTGTTTTCCCAGGGAAAAAAATTGGTGGGCCGTTTTCAGGGCTTTGCTATTTTCTCCAGTGTGGTGCGATCTCAGAGTTGGTATATTTAAGTAGGGGGCTCAAGGGGGCACAGACCCCCATGTGGGGGGTGTGGGGGGAGAAGTGCCCCAGTTTAGTTTAATTTTTAGGTTGGAGGTTTTTCTTTTTTTGTTAGGGAACAGTGATTTTCTTTCCCAGGGAAAAAAAATTGCTGTTCTTTCTGTTCACTATTTTAATGTTTCGGACATTTACGTTCAATATTACATCGTTCGAACTTTTTGAAGTTCGATGATGTTAATAAAGACCCGGTGAGATTAGGGGGTAGGGCAGGGGAGTGGAGTGATTTCTAGCATAGTGAGGGTGATCGGAGTGGGCTGGCCCAAATTGGAGATTCAACCTGAAAAGAAAACCAATCAGTGAGAAAATCAGGGGAGGTCTTGCAGCAGTCGAGCTTTGAGACCTGCTGTATACTGCTGCAGGACCAGACAAAGGGCAAGTAAATTCAGAAAAAGAACAAGTTTCCAGAGGCAGGGTTAGAATGAGGGCAGAAAGATATAAAAAGTAGTCAGAAGGTAGGAAAAAAGGAACATTTTGTGAGGTACACTGGGGTATACATACATATATGTGTGTGTGTGTATACAAATATGTGTGTGTGTGTGTATACAAATATGTGTGTGTGTGTATACATATATATATATATATATATATATATATATATATATACATATATATATATATATATGTATATGTATACACACACACAGACACATATATATATATATTTATATATATATATATATATATATATATATATATATATATATATATAGACATATATATATATATAGATATATATATATACACACACACACACACACACACACACACACACACACACACACACACACACACACACACACACACACGGGTCTACTTTATTTAGAAAGTCGACTTTCATATGGCCAAGACCATATGATCGACTTTCGAAAAGCCGACCATGTAAAATAAACATATAACACACACCAAACAGTTAGCTTTCAACCCCGGCACCCCCCGTAACTTAAATATACCAACTCTGAAATCGCACTGCAGTGCGGAAGCGGAAATGTTCCCATTCCGCACTGTACGGAGATAGTGATTCCCCATGGTCGGCTTTTTGAAAGTCGATCATATGGTCTCGGCCATATGAAAGTCGACTTTCTGAAAAGTCGATCATGTGAAGGGGACCCATATATACATATACATACATACATACATACATACATATGTGTGTGTGTGTGTGTGTGTGTGTGTGTGTGTGTGTGTGTGTGTGTGTGTGTGTGTGGGTACATGTATATAAGAAGCCACAAAACAAACTCAAGAACAGAAAAATCACAAACTGGAAAGAAATGAGATTGGATGAGCTAGTATTCCACAGAAATTAAGTAGATCTTGGACGTTTTCATTCAGGGTATTGTGGCCTTCATCAGAATACATGAAACAATGAGTGAACACAGTTTTATTACCCATGCAAAAACCCATCCCTCTTCTTTAATTAGATAATTAGTTACTTAAAAATGTCACAATACCTCCAGACTTAAAAGTATATATAAAAAGATATTTAAAACACAACGCTAAGCTAAATAGGTTATAGCACAGTAAAAAAAAATAGTAAAACATTAGTAAAAAATCAGTTAAGCATTAAAAAATATAATAATGCAAAACACAGAATAATGAATATTTGGTATGAAAGATATAGACACAAAGATAAATGTGAATTTAAATCACAATATGCAAATATAAATGTAAACTGGATACAAAAAATATATATATATATATATATATATATATATATATATATATATATATATATATATATATATATATATATATATACATACATATATATACACACACACACACACACACACACATACACACACACACATACAAAAATGCATATAAAAGAGTGCAGGTAAAAAATGTACATAAGAATGGCAACCTTGTCACTTGGATTGTTAAATCAATAAATGTTCATATGAAAAAAGGGAAACAAGCTGGTGAACATGAAAAAATTACAAAAAAAAAGTAAGCAGCCTTTATTGTTAGTAAGCTGCTGTTAGAAACTGAGTCATTCAAGCTAGGACTGACTATATCATTAGTTTTTAATTGCCATCTGAGTTCCTTGAACTTCAAAAAATCATCAGATGGCCTCCCCTCTTGACCCAGGTCAACATAATCTATAATGAGAGGGTCAACACTTGCACCACACCACATGGAACACACAACCCTCCAGAATACACACCAGCACTGCCTTCACATAAAAACACAAACCACACACCCACCTTCGCCGAGCCTCTCAATAAAAATCTACCCAAACGGCAGAGACCTCCAAGGCAGAAACACACTTGACCAACACAACAGAAACCATAAGACACATAACTCTCCTGCACAGTGTGCCACTCAACCAAAGCCGCTAAGGGAAAACAGCATGCCCAGCACACTAGTCATAGGTGGCTCGATAGTGAGGCACACTGATGTCCCACTCACTAGGTTGAATAAGGAGAGTCTCTCAATAATAATCTGCCCAAGCAACAGAGACCTCCAAAGCAGAAACGCAAGCAACCTCTACCCCCCAACACAACCTAAATGACACATAGCCCACAGACTCAGTGTGCCAATAAACCGCAGCCCATAAGGCAAAACAACATACCCGACACACCGATGTCCCACTCACCAGGCTAAACAAGGAGAAGGTTACTGTCAGCTGCCTGCCGGGTGTCAAGATCTGCCACATAACCCACGCACTCAGGTCACTCCACAACAAGCACAAATATGACTAAGTCATTGTCCATGTTGGTGTGAACGACCTGAGATGTACCTTCCTGGACTACATGAAAAGAGACATGGCTCTCTGATCTTGTAGCCCAGGCAGGTATGACCCTAGCCCTGTGTAGAATCCTGCCATCGCCCAGAACGATACAGCAGTACAAGGACAAAATGATTGACTTCAACAATTGGTTAAGCTTTTTGTGTCATTCTAAGGGGATCCAGTATCTGTCTGCCTGGGACAACATGGTCGACAGACCACAATGTTTTGCCAGAGATGGCCTGCACCTGTCGCCCCTGGGATTCTGGATACTGGCTAAGGGTCTTGCCACCCCTATAGAGCCTTTTTTAGGCAAGGTTCAAAGGACAAATTCATCACTGTAACAGGAACACGCAAGCAAAAACTGAGGGTGATGCTACTCAATGCTAGAAGTCTAACCCTCAAAATGCACTCACTTGAGGCACTTCTTAAAATGGAGAACATCAATATCAGTGCAGTGACTGAAACCTGGTTCAAGGCTCTAGAGAGCACCCCTGCATTACCAGGCTATAACTCATACCACACTTTTCGGACATCTAACCTGGACCAAAACACCAAAGGCGGAGGTGTGTCCATATTAATTAAGGATATCCACACCACTAGGCAAGTTGCGCAGCATAATACATCCGAGGTTATCCAAGTGAAACTAACTCTGGGCAAAACTGCAATCCAAATTGTAGCTTGCTACAGATCCCTCACCATGCCCCAGGATTCCCACTCCTCTTTTCTTGATATACTGGAAAATATTAGGGTTCAACCAAACACCCTAACAATGGACGATTTCAACTACTTCACCATTAACTGGGAAAACTACTTATGTACCAACTCCTTCACGCAATGCTTTCTGGAATTCATAAATTCCAATGCCCTGGATCAACTTATCCACATCCCCAACAGGGGCAACAATATCCTAGACCTAGTCATTACCAACATGAGTGAACGGTGTTCCACACCTGAAGTCAACTCCTCATTGGTCAGATCCGACCATAAGCTAATCACCCTAGATATCAGCATCCCGCCCCCACCCACCATTAAGGAAACCACAGTAAAAAAATTCTCCAAAGCCAACTACATGCTTCTTAAGACAGAAGTGGTGAACTTCATGACATGCATGCAGATGGACAATACAGTTACGACTGCTGAATCCTACACAAATGCACTCTATAAGCACTTACACGACTGCATGGATTGTGCTATCCCAAACAGAACCAAGACGTTATACTCCAAAAAAAAGGAAGCCAATCTGGTGGTCCCCTGCCATAAACAAACGCTACAACAGAAGCAAGAAACTGTTGCAAAAGAGAGTAAAATCCCATGAGTGGAGTGGAGGACCTCCCTGGTCAGCCTCAGTAAGAAGCTGAGATCCCTTATAGGATCCTCCAAAACTAGCTACGAAAACAAAATTGCCATGGATTCTAAGGGCAACCATAAAGCATTCTATAGCTATGTCAAGAATCTCAATGGCAATACCCAGATCTGCTCTGCATAACAACGGCACGGAAATTACAGAACCAACTGATATTGCCAACATCTTGGCAGATAGGGTCAGTGCTAGCTTTACCCCCCCCACCCCCTAAAGGGCCCATATCTATACAGGAAGTATGCAGAGTCCCTGTAATCACATATATGGAGGTAAAAGCTGCACTTTCTAAAACCAAAAACACAACATCCCAGGCTGCGTTTTACACGAACTTCAGAACAAACTGGCTCCTCATCTAAGCACCATGTTCAATCAGTCTCACATCAGACTTTGTGCCCACTGAATGGCGCACAGCAACAGTCATCCCACTCCACAAAGGGGGACCCACCACAGATCCTGGAACTATCGCCCTATTAGCCTGACGAGCTTGGTCTGCAAAGCCATGGAACGCATCATGGAACTCATAAACAAAGATATTAGTAACCTCCAAACTCTGGAACCCACCCAGTGCGGGTT
Organism: Protopterus annectens; assembly: GCF_019279795.1. Classification (NCBI taxonomy): domain Eukaryota; kingdom Metazoa; phylum Chordata; order Ceratodontiformes; family Protopteridae; genus Protopterus; species Protopterus annectens. The sequence continues at coordinate 378,025,000 of NC_056731.1, forward strand.
TGTGAAAGGCAGATCATGCCTTCTGAACCTGATTGACTTCTTTGAGGCAGTACCTAAGCCGAAGACGAGGGTAAGGTGGTCCACATAGCCTATCTTGACCTCGCCAAGGCTTTCAGCACCATCCCCCATTCAGGAATTATAGCTAAACTCACTAAAGTAGGTATAAATCCCTACATCACAAGATGGGTTGCCAACTGGCTCACTGACAGAACCCACACTGTTAAAGTTGCAGATTCCAAATCTGACTTCAAACCAGTGACAAGTGAAGTACAGGCTAACACAGAAGGCCTCTGGCTAACAAAGTTCATAGATGACTGCAAACTAGGAGCCATAGTCGAGTCCCAAATGATGTGGACATCCTACAGAAGGGCCTCACTGAGACAGATGCCTGGTGTCAGAGGCATGGCCTCAAGCTCAATGCCAAAAAGTGCATTGTCATTCCCTTTGGTAAAAACTCTGTACCACTGAACTACCACATAAGTGGCAGTCTACTTAATGCCAAATGTGTGATAAGAGACCTTGGGACCCAGGTGGACAGTAGTCTCTCCTTTGATAATCACATCGCCACAGTACTCAGGAAATCCTTCTATGGGGCATACCTCATCACAAAAGGGTTCTCATCCAGGAAAAAATATGTCATTGTTCCCCTCTACTTGGCACTCATTAGACACATTATAGAGTACAAAGCCCCTTTTGGAATGTACATCACAAGACATCTGCAGCAGCTGGAAAGGCCACAGAAGTACCTCACAAAGAGGATTACTGGCCTCAAACAGATGCCCTACACTGAACATCTCAAAAAACTCCAGCTTTACTCTGTAGCATATCGCCTACTCCGAGGAGACCTCTGCCTAACATATAAAGCTATGTTAAACCCAGAGCTGTTGGACATGCTACACCTAAAGAAATCCCAACCCCTCCAAGCTACACGCTCTAGGGACCTAAACCTTGTTACCACAATAAAAGGACATGTTGAAGGGATAGATTCCTGTCCCAGAAACTTCCTATACTCTGGAACAAGCTACCCATCAATGTCAAGCAAAGTTCCTCATTAGCACTCTTCAAGAAAAATCTTGATGAGTGGATGGGAAATAGGAAATACACCCCAGGGATCACTTCTGCGTCTCTGCTCGACAAGGGCACAGTAAATTAACTTTCTTGGGTGGCATAAGCCAGGGAACCTTGTTGGCTAGGCTTACTTAGGCCCTTGGGCTGATAGCCTAGTACCTACCTATGAACCTATAACAGTCAGCTGCCTGTCAGGTGCCAGGATCTGCCACATAACGCATGAGACCAATGACTGGTGTCAGAGCCATGGCCTTAAGCTCAATGCCAAAAAATGTGTCGTCAATCCCTTTGGGAAAAATCCAGTTCCCATGAATTACCACATCAATGGTAGTCCACTGAACACAGAAGGCATTATAAGAGATCTGGGAACACAGGTTGACAGCAACCTCTCTTTTGACCACCACATTGCCACTGTGGTCAGAAAGTCCTTTTATGTGGCACATCTCATTACTAAGGGTTTTGCATCCAGGAAGAAAGAGGTCATTGTCTCCCTCTACTCTTCTCTCATTAGGCCAATCATCGAGTACAATGCCCCATTTGGCATATGCTTCACTTGACACCTGCAACAACTGGAGAGGCCACAAAAGTACCTCACAAAGGGGATCCTAAGCCTTAAACACTTGTCCTATATGGACAAACTCAAAAAACTCCAACTATTCTCTATCTCATATCGCCTACTTAGAAGAGATCTCTGCTTGACTTACAAAGCCATGTCTGACCCAGCTCTGTTAGAAATGCTACATCTAAAGAAATCCCAATACCTCTGCACCACATGCTCCAGAGACCTCAACCTCATTATCACAATCAACAGAACGTGCTGGAGGGACAGGTTCATAACCCAAAGACTGCCCATGCTATGGAATAGACTTCCCATACATGTCAAACAGAGCACTTCACTGGCCCTCTTCAAGAGAAATCTTGATGAGTGGATGGGAAATAGAAAATTCACCCCAAGGATCACTCCAGTGGCTCTATTCGACAGATGGACTTGGAACTAAGGTACTATGTCAAGGCAATCCTATGGGCTAGGCTTGTAAAGGCTCCAGAGCCATTAGCCTAGTGCACACCTATGAACCTATGACAAACTTAAATGAATGGGTACTGTTCTCCTTAGTGTGCTTGAATATAGCATTATTCTCATCACTTTCCTTAACAGCATACAGATGTTGAAACACCTTAGTTCTCAAGGTCCTTTTTGTTTTTCCTACATAAAACCTGTTGCACGCCTGGCACTGGGCTAAATAAAACATCCCTTTACTACCACAATAATATTTATAATTTATAATTTAATCTTACTTCACCATACCCAGCCAATGTTCCAACATATATTGGCAATTGGCAATGGGAACAATGTCCACACTTGCTCATTATACCACTATTGCTACGAGTGTTTCTCTTTTCGAGCAGTGTTTTAAATACAGGTATCCTTTTTGTAAACAATACCGACAGTGTCCAGAAAATACTGATCTATCCCAAAAATGGCCCAGCTTTTAAAAATAATAGATAGAAACTCATTAAACTGGGTATTATAAGGTAACGCGAGTGCTTTTTGCAATCTAGACTTAGACTTATTACAATTAGATACCAATATGGACACATTCCCCTCCTTGCCAGACCCCAATAGAGGTGTAAAATGACCCACTGCTCTTTTATGTGATGCTTCACTCACTAAATATGTTAGATAAAATGGGTCTGGGTAGCCCCTCCTGGCTAACATTGTTCTCAGTTTACCACATATATCCCTTTCATTGGATACCATCAAGGCCAGCCTCACCCATTGTCCTTTAACTAGGGCCTTCTTTTGATGGATGTGGTGCCAGCTTTCAAAATATAATAGGGAGTTGGAATAGGTAGGTTTACAGTACATTGTAGAATCAAAGCCTGTCATCCTACTATTTTCCATAAATGGATGTCAAGATGATTCATTCTGTTCCCCTGTATGTCCATGGTGAATTTCAAAAAATCTGTGGTAGTATGTTGGTAATCAAAAAATTGATCCAGCTTATTCAGGCTATGTTTCCAAAGATAACACCATGCCTTCCAAATAACAACCGTATATTGACCAATAATTGCTAAATTCAGAATTAAGTACAAATTTGGCCTCCGAAGTATATAGTGATGGACGCTGCTTGTACCCCCATTTTTGCCAATGTAGTTCTCTAGTGGATGGCAGCATCATTACATGAAAGAAACAAAACTAGATTTTTTTGTTCTTTCTTTTGCCACTAAATGCCATTAAGCAAATCTAATTGTTTTATCATTATAAGAGGATTCCAAAACAAGCTAAGCTAGTGGTAGCATGTAACTTCAAGAGGTAATACAATCTCTGATTCAAAGAAAAAGAATTCCTCAAGCCTTATAAGCTAATGCGGAATCCTGGAACCCAACACCCAATTCTGTAATGTAACTGGGCTCACAATGGTCTAGGTCTTAGACATTTGCAATGGCATAAAAAGCAGTGTAAAAGCTCCAAGAGACAGTGTGCCTCATTCAAATGAATTAATTAATAAGTTTTATCAGCATATGTGATATTGAGGTACTACACTGACACTAATACTGCAGGCAGTACATGTTGGAAGACCAGCTGCCTCCAATACCAACAGCAGGCTGTGAGTAAGTTACAGGGGCAGTCAAGGACTTTGTAGATGTGTGGTAGTCAGTTTTGTAAGACGTACTAAATGGTTTACCTATGAGCCATCATTGGCTCAGTTTATAGAAAATTAAATATTGAAAAAGGTGAGCCAAAAGCATAGAAAAACACAAAAACAATTTTTTTTGCAGGGGGCAATTCCCTCCCTCACCCGCACTCCATTTGGGGGTGGAGCCCTACACAGCCCCCTAAATTTTATATACCAACTTCATGGTCATACACAGTGGAGAAAGGGGCAAAAGGCCTGCAAAACTATTCCACCAGCTTGTACTATGTAACATATTGCACAGTAATGCACTGCAACATTATGCAATGATGCTATCTTAAAAACATCATATTCCAAATTCCATTTCTTTTTATTAAAAAACAGCAAAAATCACAGCCAAATTGCCTTTAAAAAGTAAAAAAAAAAATCCTGATTTTTTCATAAAACCAGGCAAACAAAAAATACTTTCCATGTTCAACTACTTTTCCTGGTGCTAAAAATTGAATTTTAATTGGTACTGTAACATGGTATGTTTGGGCATTTTAAAATTATTGTGCACTTCCTGGTTTCTCACGTTCCTGCAGTAGTGTTTTGTGAGCTGTTCGCACTGGTGATGACTCAAAGTTTGTATATTTTTTTAAATCAAAATATACATCAATAGGAAAGCCCATGACATGCTGCCAATGAGCTTGTGGCAATAACAATGTATGCATGACAGAGATGTCACAATGTAATGGTGGTGATGTGGTGCTGTCCATCTTGGGAAGCTATCTAATCTATCTGTAAGTCTGTATAGGTACTGCAGGAATCTGATATACAGATGGAGATGTGGGGTTCAGGTGCATTTAAGGATCATTAGAACCGAGCATCATGCCCATGCAAAGTCAGACTATGCAATACACAGGTAATGGGATTTATTAAAATTGAACTTTTCTGAATCCCATTATCTGTTTATGGGGGTAGTAGTCGCTGCAGAGACAAAACACTTCAGCACAGGATCCAGATGCTCTTGCATAGACTCCACCTCTTGTATGATATCATTATGAGGAGCAGACCAGTAAACTAGGCTTGGGGTAATGTTGGCAAAAAGTGGCTCCCCACAATAGCACTATAACTCTTTTGTTTTTCTCTTACGAACTGGAGATAAACAGTAGTGTCATAACTGCACACAAGGGATCACACTGACTTACTGGACATTTATGTATTTTCAACAAATGAAACAACTTTAGGGAGTATCTGGAAGTAAATATATTTAGATATATACAAATAAAGCATTCAACAAAGGCTACGCAATTCTTACTCTACATAAGAGGAAGTAGGTGATCCTAACGAATAAAATACAGTGTTGTTTATATGTTCTACTTCATTCCTTTATTGAAGAATTTTGTTGTATATGCACAGCACACAATTCTGAAAAAAATGCTAGAAAGCATTAATATTGGGCAAAAACACACGTCTAAAAGCTCTGGTGGTTGGTAATGCAAACATGGCATGAAGTATCTACTGAATATTTGCCAGAACATGACAGAAAAAAATCTTAACTGCATTCACTGTACCATGCATCCTAAATAATTCCAGTGACTAAATACCTAATACATGATTTATTAAAATGCAGCAGTGAACAAATAAAGTAGTACTGAACTGTTCAGAAGTGTTTGGTAGTGAGTCTATGACTAGCAGAGTAAAATGTAATGCAACTACTTTATGAAATGAGGGGAATATGAATGAAGACTCTGGGTGATCTAAACCCATTTTCTTGGATATGCTCAGCTATGTTAAGTATCTGTGGAGTGTTGCTGCTGAAAAGGCTACCATCTGCACTTCAAAATGGATATTTTTTTCACAATGGATATATGCACATTAAAACTTAAGAACACATACTGTATATTGCTGAAATAACTATAATACTGCACTTTTTTCTCTAGCATGTTTTATTATGTTTTTTACAAAATATAAAACACAGTTGCATACTCCGCCAGAGACACTGTCACCAACAATTGTTATATGCTGATTCATATAAACATTAGCACAGCTTACAGTATGTATTATAAAGTGCATTTTTCACACTTGCTGAGAATCTTTACTTATTTCACTAACCCTTTCTTCCAAAATGCAGAAACTCCTTCTAACTTAGACACAAGGCAGTTCTTAAAAAACTTGCTGCCTGTCTGGAAATATATCATTATGAGGATATATTTAATGAAGACTACCAGATAAAGACTGAAATGAGTTTTGACTTTAACAGGCTTTGTGACAAGTGATATCCTGATTTAGTATGGCAGGCACTGCTGCATGGGTTTTACAAGCACTACATTTCAGTTTTCATTTAAAAATCAAATAATTATTAAAAAACAAACAAACAATTATGTGCCAAATGTAGCATTTATAACATTATTTTTGTATCATGCATTAACTCCAGGAGCAGCATATATTGGTAATGCATCAAGTGAAAGATAAAACTAACACATGATGGTTAGTAGTCAAAACATTTCATTGGGCATGCATAGTGAGTTGTCAACATTAAAGCTCAATGCATAAGATTTTAACACAAAAGAATCTCTTTTAGCTTTTTTTTCTTTTCTAAATATATTTATTTGAAAATGTTAAAATGCTACAACAAAATGATCTTTAAACAACAATGTAACAACATAACAATACATTTGAATAAGAAAACACGGGGGGGGGTGTTTGATGGATATTTAGGAGTAATAATAAATCTGATAACATCCAAATAAAAGTTACACTACTGTATCATTTAAACAGTACCGTACTTCCTGACCTAAAATGTTAATGTGAGTGCAGCTTTTGACTTTTATGAGGACTTAACGGCAATAAACTGTGATTCAAAAGAACATATTCTTAGTGGAACCCATTATAGCCTAGTGATGCCTCCAGGCGCTTCTGCAGTTATATCCTGCTGGCTCTTGTACACATTAAATATGGCCTTATAATGGCATTAATAAGTTCAAAACCATGCAACATACAAGTTATTCAAATATTTCATGTTAAAATTTACATGATGGGCAACACAAGTGCAAACATTTTTGACCTTTTTCTAAAGCTGAGTGAGAGATATTAATTATTGTTCACACACCATTCATTTATATCGTTATTTTCATATTTTTCTAAATATCACCAAGCAAGTAACACAGACAGAGCTACTTAGTCTCATATAAAAGCTCACTGCTGAAGAAACAAAGTGCTGCTGACAGTATGTGTGTAGCTTGATTTCTGACATTTTCAAGCTCTTTGCAAAATATTACAAAATGTTTATTTACTGTTTTTGTTATGATATATAAAATTCAGTTTAGAACACAAAATTGTGAAGATTTGTTTGTGCTGAACAGTTTGCAGTTTATATCTCCTTAGTGACAGTTATGGCTCCAGGGATTTGAACATTTATTTGAAATGTGAGGCTATAACTTGATTTTGTCAAAAATCTCAGGATGCAGTCATTGGGAGTTAAGTATACAAATCTCCAAAGCTCCACTGGAGTGAATTGAGGTAAGTTACGGCAGTCTACCCATACAGCTAAGGCTAGTACAGCAGTGATCAAATGATGAATACAGTACAGTTGTGTAAGTTCAACTTACCGTAACAGTAGTTATTTGAATGACCACTGCTTGAATAGCCAACCCCTCCCTCCACCTCACTTATTTTTGTATGTTTTTTTTTTTTGCCAGGGTGAGGATATATATTTTATTTTCTTCGCATTGACCTTCTCTGGGCTCTAGCCCTCCTCTCTTAGTTGACATGAAATCTCTGAAGGGCATAGCACTCAAAACACACTTTCTTCAGCTCAACTCACCCCAAGTAACAATTTGGGTGCGTGAAAGGTGCCCTTGAAGCTTTGGAAGCTGGTCAGCTGTTATATCCTTAGCAGGATATAATCCATATAGCTAAGAGTAGTGTGGCAGTAATCAAATGAACATTTTCCACTTACTGCACATTACAATTCTGTTAGTACAATGAGTTTGTACTTGATAACTGATCAACTCTCCTATTTACTTATATAGTCCAACACAGGATGGTTGGAAGTCGAAATACTTAGAGCAATCCCTTCAACTAAATTATTTTATTGCAACCAATAAAAAAGAAAAGCCAGCAGCTAAAGGTCGGTTTGGTATCACATAAGATATCTAACAAAACAAATACAACCCAACCAACATGGCAGTCGGCGTAAAACTTTAATATAAAACAAAATAAATGTCAAATAAGCACTTTCGCACAACAGTGCTTTATCAGATCTAATAACCGAACAAACAATTATTAATATTTAAACTTAAAACAACCAATCAAAAAGCTAATTATGTAATGACCTAGCTATCAAGGCTGGTTTTAAAGATACATGGCCATTCAAGCCAGGATTTTTATCAGCTTGCAGACAAGTTATCCATTTTAATTCAATGAGCTTGGTTTTATTCAAAAGATCACCATCCCTCTTATTAACCAAAACAACCTCCAATACTGTGAATGCAAAAGAATGACCAGGGTTCATCTTTATATGTTTATACAAAGCATTAAAATCATTCTCATTCATGACGTCTCTAAGATGCTGTAAGACATGATCTTTTAATAATCTATTAGTTTTCCTAATGTTAAATGCTTCATATAAGTTACAGTTGGATATATAAACTAAAATACTAGTCCTGTACTTGGCATAAAAATTTATTTTAAAAACCTTCCCAGTTATAGGGTGTATTAAAACATTACCACAAGACATTAGTGGACAGGCCTTATAAGCCATACAAGAGAACGTCCCAAATCTATTAGACTTACTACTCATTTTCTTACGACGGCCACAACACAACTGTCTCTTAATAGAAAAATTATTCTTAAAGGTGAAACTAGGTCTAGCTCCCACTACCTGTCTTACACTACTATCAGAAGTTAGAATCAGCCAGTTCCTTGCTATAACATCACATCCTATACTAATATCACTACTATAATTAAGGGGTAACCTACATTTAGAGTGATAAGCCTTATGTATAGAAGTTTTCTCCGTAGCACTTTTCAGAAAGGTTTCACCTTTTAAGGACCTTGTAGACCTAACCTCAGAGGACAAATGCTCAACTTCTTGTTTACAATAACCTCTCTGCAAAAATTCCGATGAAAGTTTAGTGATGGCCTGTAGATTCTCTTTGCCATCTGTATGCAATCTAGAGGTTCTAAGGAACTGGGTTTTCAAAACTTTCCTAAAGATATAAAGTGGATGCATACTAGTATGTTCAAGTATGCTATTTTTTCAACACTTCTTCCTATGTAATAAAGTTTCTATAATATAATATAATAACACAACGAAAACCAAATAATCCACTTTAATAAAAGCAATCAGTCTTTAGCGCCTCGGCTTACAAAAAAGCCCTCCAGGCGCTAGAGACTGATTGTTTTTATTAAACTGGATTAGCTGTTTTTTGTTGTGTTATTTTATTCCTACTGCTTGGTTTGTGGTTTACATAAGTTTCTATAATACCCCATTCATTAAACTTAAAGTGATATCAAGGAAATCAATATGCTTACTAGACAACTGAACAGTGAACTTAAAACATTGGCTACTTTTTTCTAAATAATCAACAAACCCATGTAAGGAATCTACAGAACTTTTCCACAACATAAAAATATCAACAAAACGCTTACAAAAAAGTAAAAATGAACTAAAAACATTATTAGTAGAAAAAAATAACCTCATGTTCCCAATTGGCTAGAACTAGATTTGCGTAGCTATTTGCACAAGGTGTTCCCATAGAAACACCTAGTTTCTGCCAATAGAATTCATCATTGAACATAAAAATATTATAACCTAAAATAAATTCTAACAGAATACAAACTAAATTAATATGATTCTGATTAAAGTCACTGTTTCTACTTAAAAAACTCCTAATAGATTCCACACTAATGTTATGAGGTATGACACTGAATAAGGTACAAATATCAAGGGTCACAAAATATAATTCATCATCACAATGTTCAATGCATGTAATATATTCAGCTAAGGTTTGTAAAAACTCTTCAGTGTCTGTCAATACGGCTAGTGTCTTACTCAGACATGTCCTAGGTTGATGCACTACAAAAATAGATAATGGTTCTGTAATCCACCCTCGGCCCGAAACAACAAGCCGCATTGGAGAATTTAGCAGGTCTTTATAAGTTTCTGGTAAACCATGGATATACGGAACCAGTGGGTGAGTCACATAAAAATATTCAAATAATTCTTTAGATAACAGTCCAGCCTTAAAGAGATTATACAGATTATCACTGACTTCCTTAATCAATATGTCAACCTCTTTCTTCACAATATTTTTATAAGTGAAATCATCACTAAGCATAATACACATACTATTCAAATAATATGCAATACCTAAAATGACAATTGAAAACCCCCTTATCTGCTGGACAAATAAAAAATACCATTGTTGGTACGTAATTGCTCCAACCTGCTGTGAAAACAAAAAAGAAGTTCAATACTCTTCATTTAATGCCATAAATACATCCATCTCACACACTCTTACGAAGGCTTCAAATAAAGGGTTAAGTTGAGGATTAAATAAACAAGTTTTTTTTAAAACATGAAGCATTCTCATTTGCTGCTGATGAAAACAGTAATTTCAGGGCTACCTCCTCCTCACAAAAAGTCTAAGGTCAACAATCACATCATTAACTCTTGAGGGCTACACTGGAATTATTTTACCATAAAAAAAATAAATCTACTTCTAAATCGTCCTCCTTCAAAAGAGAAACTAACTACAAATTATTTCTTTTATAGGTTTTGCAGTGCTGAACTTTTAGTTATGTACTTACCATAACTTTGGATGTATGGGATCCATCTCGACTCTGCCACTATACACTAGAACAAAGTCTCTCATTGGCTGGGCTACCCCTTATCCCATAATGCACCACGCCTGCTTCCCCAGATCTTGTTTGTTCGCTTTCATACATACATACAGGTACAGAACACATACCAATAACTGTAACCAACTAGAGCCCTTCCAGAGGAGAGCTTAGTAAGATCAATATTTCCTCCAAATCCAAAAGGTAGGGGGAAGGAGGGTGATGGATCCCATACATCCAAAGTTATGGTAAGTACATAACTAAAAGATGTAATGGGATCCTATCTCATTCATAACTGATGGGGCAGCGTCCCTAGCACCTAAAACCCCGGGTGGCTCACTGGAACACACTCCTGAGAACTGCGGAACCAAATGAAGCTCTGCCTCGGGAAGCCACATCAACTTTGTAATGAGAAATGAAGGTGTGCGGAGAAGACCAAGTAGCAGCCACACAAATATCATCTATTGAAACTTTGGAGTGAAAAGCTACAGAGGTGGCCATAGCCCTGGTAGAATGAGCTTTGAGTGGGAAAGGCAACTCTCTGCCTGACTGGGAATAAATGAACGAGATGCAATCCTTAATCCATTTGGCACTGGTGGTTTTGGCAACTAGTAGACCTAACCTATTCTCAGCAAAGGACACAAAAAGTTGGTCAGATTTTCGTGTCTGAGTGGTCCTATCTAAGTAAAAACGCAGTTGCCTGTGAACATCCAACTGGTGGAAGGTATATTCTGCTCTATTAGAAAAATTTGGAAAGAAAACTGGGAGCTCCAAAGATTGCTGAATGCATAAAGGGGATGCTACCTTAGGCAAAAAGGATGGATTCAATCTAAGGGAAACTCTGTCTTTGTGAAAAATCAGATAAGGAGGGGAAGAACAGAGAGCCTGAAGCTCTGAAACCCGCTTAGCAAAAGTTATTACCACTAGAAAGGCAGTTTTCCACGACAGGAATTTTATATCACAAGTGGCTGCTGGCTCAAAGGGACGGGCAGCTAAAGAGACCAGAACCAAATTTAAGTCCCAAGGGGGCACGGGATGAGCCATAGGAGGCCTGAGGAGCCAGGCTCCCTTAAGAAAGGACTTGCAAAGTCTGTTAGCCATTAAAGAAGGCTCTATAGCAGCATGAAAATTAGATATAGCCGCCAGTTGAACTTTAAGTGTGGAGACTGAAGAGCCTGAATGAAACAATGAAGCTAGAAATTACAAGACCTGCAGAACTGGGGCCGTAAGAGGATCAATGCCTCGCTGCTGGGCCCAACAAACAAACCTTTTCCATTTGCTGGAATACAGCCGGCTTGTGGGAAGAGGATAAGATGTGCATCACTTAGAGAAAGATCTCTAACTAAGGATGGAAGTGGAGTGGACGGATGGGAGTGTCCCGACTGATTGGACAACAGATCCGCACTGGGTCCAGAATCCAGGGGCCCTGTACTGCATACTTCTGAAGGAATGGGAACCAAACCTGATGGGGCCAATGAAAATCATGTGACACCCGACATGAAGAGCCTTCTGAATCAGGGAAGGCATAAAGCAGACCCGGGGGCCAATTGTGGGCTAGGGCCCCTGGGAGACTGCCCCTGAGAGGGTGTCAGAGTGAAGAATTCATTGTTGGGGCTGGTGAACAAGTCGCAACAAGGGAGACCCCATTTAGATCTGTGCAGCCACACTGTTGTTGAGGGACCACTGGGCAACAGGAGAGTCCTGCTGAGCCTGTCTGCAATCACATTGGCTTTTCCCGGAATGTGCGTGGCTACTAAGAAACGTCGAGAGGCTATGGCCCAGTGCCATACTCTCATGGCCTCCCTGCAAAGACCTGGTTCCGCCCTGCTTGTTTATGTGCCAAACTACCGACATGTTGTCGAGATAAAATATAATAATAGTGGGGGAGGCATGATGAAGTGCTTGTAAAACCAGAAGCACCGCTCTCATTTCCAGGATATTGATGTGAAGGTGCGGCCGCATCTCTACCAAGTGCCTTGGACAGACCTGTCCAGATAATGACCCCCACCCTATCTGGGAGGCGTCCGTGGTCACTGTGGCAACAGGGGCTGAAGGCCAGGTTGGACCGACGACAACTGTCCGTAATCAGAGCCAGGTGGTTCAGGGAAGTTCTTGGTAAGACCATTGAACCGATAATAGCCATTGCAGCACCCGATGTGCAGCCTGGGGCTAACGGCTAGGAGGATAGTTGCAGCCATAGAATCTGTCTGGCAGGAACGATTTGGGTAACAAATTTTGAACCTGTGATTGTAGAACCTGAATTCTCTCTGATGGCAAAATGCCGCATCCTTTTTGTGTCTAACTCTGAGATGGCCGCAGCACATTTTCCAATTGAAAGTGATTCCTAGTGAGAGACCCAAGGTTACTGTGGCCATCAGCAATCAGTAGATGCTTGGAGGTGGCAGTGAGGAGCCAGTCGTCGGGATAGGGAAACACTTGGAATCCTAGACTTCTCAAGTGAGCTGTCACCACTGCCAGACAACTGGTAAAAACCCTGGGGCTGTGGTGAGACCAACTGAAATGACTGGTTCCTAATGACTCTTGGACTCTTGATGTATCAAAATGTGACAGTAACATCCAGACATCCTTGGAGAATGGACTGAAGGGTGACCATCCGAACTTGGAATTCTTCACAAATTGATTTAAAGAGCTTAGGTCCTTTTGGCACCAAAAATAATCTTGAGTAAGTTCCTGATCCGATCTGGTCAGCGGGGACTTAGCAGCTTTGAAACTTCTACAGCTGCCAGATCCCGTTGACTAGGTGGCACATCCGGGATTCTCCTTGTAGGAGGAGGCTTGAAAAAGGGGATGAGGTAGCCTCCGCCACATCCTAGGGATGTTGAGGGTAGGAGGAACCACCTGCCACCTGTCCCCTGCCTCTGGAGGGGATCACGAGTAGAGAAGAACTTTTGGGATTTCCTGAACTGGGCCTTCCAACAGCAGTCAAGGTCTTGCCCTCCTGCTCGCACCGAGGTAGTGTGTCCTTCACCTTGGGTCCAAACAAAGAAGACCGATCAAAGAAGGAAGAGTTAAAGGTCTCCGTGAGTGGACACAAGTGTAACCAGGCTTGTCTCCTAAGAGCCACTCCTGTGCCGCTGCATAGGAAATGAGCCTCATGGACGAGTTGACAATAGAAGATAGGGTAGTCATCTGGGCACCTACGGTCTGTGCTAATGCCTCAGGCAGGTTACCCGCAAGGGACTCTCCTAACTCCTTGAGGAGGTCCCTTTGGTGCCTTGTAAAATGACAAAGATAGTTCAGCAAGGTCGCTGAAGAAATCCATGCTCCTAGAATCCTTATTAGGAGGATGAATGAAGCCTCTGCCACGTCCTGCTGAGTGGCAGATGCCACCACCATAGCATCAACTGCAACACCCTTAGTGAGGAATTCCTTCTGGGGAGGCTGAAAGAAACTTATTAGGCCTGGCAGGCACCGTTCCCGCTGTATCAGGATGTTCCCACACCCTCCGAGAGATTAGATCTAATAACTCGCTGAAGGGTGGAGACACCCAGGAGGAGGAGGGCTGGGCGTGAGGAAAACTGACTCCTCAGCTCTGTCTCAAGATCTCAAGGATATCCAAGAATGAGACGTCATCCGAGGGGACCCCTCCGCATCATCGAGGTCAGTATCTGAAGTGACAGATTTATCTTGGGAATCAACGGGGGTTCATCTGAAGCAGATTCAGATGGACCCCTGGAAGGGGGTATCCTGAGGCCCTGGGGCCCCACTGTCATGGGAAAGAATGTCTCCAGAGGCACCAGTACCCAAAACTTGGGACGGTGAGGTAGAAACCTGCTGAACTGGCAAGGTCATGGCCAGCACACTCATGGCCTCAAAAGCAGGACCTCCAGACTCTGCAGAAGGCACTTGCTGAGAGACCACGGCGGTACTGGGAATATCGAAGACTGGGCATCAAAGGCGAGCTCCACAGTGTTGCCTCGGCCCCTGCCAAGGAAGACCCCTGACACTGAGGACAGGGTAGGAATGAGCAGAGAAACTCCGAGAGGAGGAAACAAATGCATGGAATGTGGAATGGCTGGAGCCAAGATCATTTTAGTAAAAACTGGGGACTGGAACAGCCTCTGGATAACCCTATCCAAATCGAATCCGACAACCTAGAGGATTTTGGAGGAAACAGATTGGGGCCAAGAAGACTAAAGCAGGGGATCGGCCAAGACTGGAACGCCGAGAGGGAAGAGTCTGAGCTGCACACCTCCAAGTAGGTGATTGGCCTCTCGATGCTAACCCCGACACCAAAGGGGCCGAGGGAAGAAGCACCGAGGCAGACCCTTCAGCCATCGGCTCCGAAGCCACTGGAGCTGAGGAAGAAGAAGTCGATCCCTGTTTCTTAGCTGTCAGGTCCAACGGGCTGGTCGGAGCCGACGATCTATGCTTCTTGGGTGTCGGGCCCGATGGACTGGTAAGCTGGAGATGAAGCCAAAGCTTCCTCAAATTAAGGCTTAATCAGACCCCTAAGAATCAGCTTGTTTTTCTCCTGAGAAAGACTGGAGGAAAAAAGCGTGACACACACAAGTATCCTGTAAATGTTTAGGCCCTAAACATGGCTGTCTGTAATAGACATTTTATAATTACATTTTGCACACTTTTTGAACCCTGATTTCTGCTCCTTAACATTTTGAGAACAGGTAACTGATAGCTAGGAAAAAAACAGTAACTAATATATACAACAGGTCAAATACACAGAAGATTCAGTCACACAACAAGAAAATTAGGCCTTGCCCAGTACACTGAATAAAATTTAATTTTACACAAAACTGACCACAAACACTCACAAAGCTGTTAAAACAGCTGTTTGTTTAAATTCTGACAGAAACCCTAGTCAAAAAAGACCAAAAGGTCAAGAAAAAAACTCTTAGCTCCAGCCAAGTCGAGACCACGTCCGGCTTGAAAAGCGGCAAACGAGATCTGGGGAAGCAGTGCATTATGGGATGGTAGCCCAGCCAATGAGAGACTTCGTTCTAGTGTATAGTGGGATCGGCTCCGAACCCATCAGTTATGAATGTAGGCGAGATAAGATCCCATTACATCCAGGGTGTTATTTAACTCAGATTTGAGCATAAATAACCCCAGCAGAACAAGAAATGGGTTAATTTCAACTCATTTTCTGTCTACACTATACTTGGTAAAATATGCCTGGGAATCAGCTGCTTTCCTTACAAAGGGATCTAAAGTGGTTCCCAACTACAATACCGGCTTTCAAAGCCAACACAATACCTCCCTTTTTTATTAAATTCTCTGTGGTTACTAGTATATGGATCAGACAAATTGCCATGCACTACAAACAATTATGATCTGATTGCAAATCATAACTTGAAATTATGCGTTCTTGACATGGATGGCAAGAATCACCTCTCCAACTTCACTCTCAAGGTGAAGTTCTTGGTATCCATGTCTGGAACACATAATAAGTAAGCTATGATCAGTGATCTGATCATAATCCTGTATGTTATCTTCCCTACTCCAGTCAGAAATGAAACAATACTGAAGATGTACAAATAATGAGAATATACCATAAAGCCATAATAAATTTGACTCAATCTGATTCTGTAGCATACATTTGACTTTGAGCGTGAATATCAAAAATTAAGCACAAATGTTTCCATCCATCCATCCTCAACCCATTTTTCACACTTTGCACATGGGGTCGGGGCATCACTTTCAACAGTGACAATCAACTTGCGCCAAGGTTTACACCACCAGGTGTCTAGGCCTGCCATAGTAGTTTGTTTGTACCACTCACACCTACACACACCCACACCTATGGCCAATTTAGAGTGCCTAATCTACCTATTGCATGTTTTGGAATATGGGAGGAAACCAGAGCACCTGGAGGAAACCCACCTGACTGCAGGGAGGACATGCAGACTCAACACAGAAGGCATACCAGCAGAGAATCAAACTGGAGAAACTCTTGTTGTCATGTGATATCACTAACCACTGCGCAAAAAGGAATAGTTAATGTTTTCAAAGCTAAAAAGTATAATTTAGATGCAATTAACCTGAAACTAACTCCTGATTA
Source organism: Protopterus annectens (assembly GCF_019279795.1). Taxonomy (NCBI): domain Eukaryota; kingdom Metazoa; phylum Chordata; order Ceratodontiformes; family Protopteridae; genus Protopterus; species Protopterus annectens. The sequence continues at coordinate 378,041,572 of NC_056731.1, forward strand.
CAGTTAGCTATGTCCTCTGTGGCTGCACCATGGTCCAGTCCAGACATGGAGAATAATCTTGTTTTGGTTTGGGAGTTTTTCCAGGAGGTTCTTCTTGGAGGAGCTGAAGAAAGAGACCTCTTGCCCAGGACAAAGTGCCATCTTTAAGTTGGCCTCCTTCCAGGGATGTCCATAGCAAAAAGGAACAGAGGTTTAGACATCTCTAATCCAAAGACATTATGACTATTCTGTACAGAAAAACTAGTGAGGGGTTTGAGGAACAAATGGCCACTGCAGAGTCACCCATCAATGGCTGTGGCACTGTCTGAGTCCACCATGTGGGGAAGGGCTCCTATTCTGTTTTTCCCCTTTTTACGTACAGCAGAAGAAACAGCTAAGAACCAGTGCAAGAATCCATACTGTACCCAAGGAAGATGTCTGACTGATGGTAAGCACTGCTAGGAAGAGTCTTTTGGAATGCAAGTTGCCAGATAAGTGTTCACTAGCAGCAAATGCACTTACACTTCCTCACCCCACTTCCTCACCCAATACTTCAAAATTCAAAGTAATATACAAAAATGCTGTCAGAAGTTTAAATCCCCTGAAAAAAAAAAACAAGAAATGAAGGCAAGTTGCCATGAAATGCTCAAAAGCACAAAACATAAAATACATTTCTACCCTGAAATACAGTTTCCAATGCTTATTAATACCTTCAAACAAAATGTCTCAGGCAGTAAAAATATTGAAGGTAAGAGGTCACTACATGTACACAAGCACTAAAACACCCAGTGTCTGAAGTGCATAATCAAAAGCAGTACATTATTTTTTCCTCTCAAAATAAGTCTAGTATTCTACAAGTACATTATAAAATTATTTTTGTCAAGAAACATCTGAAATTCTTTAGAAAATAAAAATATATAAAATATATTTAAAAGGGTAATATTTTAAGAATGGGTGGGGAATTATCTGTCAGAAATGAAGCTTGTAGCCAGTTGCTCCTCCTGTGAAGCTTCAGAGCTGCTTTCCCTCGAAGCAGCACAAAATGAAGTTGTCTGCACTCTAACAGCTGATTTCCCAACAAAGAGGCTAGCCAATCAGTAGTCAGAGTACAGATCTGGAAGGGGAGCCAGAGCTTTTTGGAAATTGACAGATTGTTGTACCCTGGCCAGAATACCATCTCGATAGCCAAATAAAACTACAGCAGCCAAGAATTATCAACATCATACCATAACAGTAGATGTCGGACTGATCACTATTTCAGTATTAATAATACATGGAAAGTATCCTGCCAAGGATATCCTATGTTGAATGAGTAAAGTAAAGCCTGGGTGTCATCCTCTCCTATCATATACCAGACATATACTTACAGCATGTGACAGCTAAGCAGTACTTAAGGGACATACAAGCACAGAAAAACCTCTGGACTTTCTTAGCCCAGACCAGAAGCAGCAAAGTAAGGTGAGGAAAAAAAGAAGAGGTAAGGGAATAGGAATATAAAAATATATATATATATATATATATATATATATATATATATATATATATATATATATATAGACAAAGAGAGACACACATCTGCATGACAACTGGAAGACAGGAAAGGAATGTGATACCCACCCTGACAAAAAAAAAAAAAAGTGAAGGAACAAGACAGGGGAAAAGAAGGGTAGGTGCTAATAATGCAACAGTGATTTTCAGACATCTACTGTTACAATTATTTCTTAAACAACTGTGCTATGTCCTTCCTAGATTACTGTTGTCGTACTAATACATATGGTAAGATTCCCAAAGCTTTTTGGATACGGAGGTAGGACTGCGTAGCTGAAATGGTGACCAGAATTCCTTGAAGGATAAATCTGGCAAGACCTGCTTTAGACCAAGAGAAAGCATCAATCTGGTAATGCTTAGTCGTGGTGAGAATGGGTGTCCAAGTGGCTGCTTCTAAAACAGATCTTATATCCATAAAGTTCAGGAAGGATCCAGAAGAAGTAACAGCTCTGGTAGAATTGGCTTTTATATGACCTGGAAGATCTTTCACTTGGAAGGAGTAACGAAAGAACACTGCAAAAGAGATCCTTCTAGTCACTGTTTGGAAACTGATTAACCCAACTTTTTGTTCTCATCGGAAATAAACAGTCAATCAGATTTCCTTATAGGTTGAGTTTTATCCAGGTAAAATTTGACTTAACATCTAAAGCATGTAAAATGCTTCACCTTTACTCTGTGGAGAAGGAATAAAGGTGGGAAGGCTGATGGACTGATGGAAAGAAAGCTTAACTACCTTAGGCATAAAGGAAGTTTTTTTTCAGATGGTTGCCTTATCTTATTGAAAACTGTGAAAAAGAAGAGAAGCCATAAGAGAATAGTGTGGTGAACCTTTTTGCTGAAGTAAGCATTACAGGCAAGACTGTTTTCCAGGTACATAATTTAAGACAGGAATAGGAAGCTGGCTCAAAATGCAGGAGTGTTAGTTTTTCTACAACATATTTCAGGTCCCAAGGAGGAGAGCATATCTTCTTGGTGACCTGATGTGAACTGACCTTTCAAAAACTGTTTGACCTTATAGTGGTGGGTATAATAAAAAGTAATAGCATGCGACAACCATTTGGAGAGAGTCTGTTTGGACACACGTCCATTTTAGCTACTTTCATAAGAAATGGATAAGTATGAATGATCAGAGTTTCTAAATGTTTTAATTCTGTCAAGATAGTACACGACCTGAATTCTTTATCCCTAATTTTTTGGGGTCCTTTATCCCTAAACTTTTGGGTCTGGAAAGAAGACGGGGAGATAGATAGCCTCGCTCAAAGTAAACTCAGATATCTCTTTATGCATAAAAGAAGGAATAGTTCTCAAGGAAACTCTATCTTAGTGAAAAATGATAAGAAGTTGAGTCACCATAAGAGCACACAACTCAGACACTTTTATTACAGAAGTCAGAGCAAACAGCAAAACAGTTTCCCATGTTAAAGACCTCAAATCAGGTTGATGAGTTGGATCAAATGGAGCCAGTTTTAATATTTCCATAGCAAAGCTGTGATTCCAGGTATGAGCTACCTGCTTTCTAGAAGGCCTGGTATCTAATACCCCTTTCAAAAATATTTTAATATGGGAATGCATTGAAAGGGGAGGATCTATGGGCAGACATGATGAAATGAATGACAAATGCACTTTGATAAAGGAGAAAGAAAGGCTGGATGATAATAAAATACATAAATGTAGAAGAACCAGAGAAATTCTAGTCCTAAAAAGAGACTACAAAATATTTTTCATTTACTAATATACAATTTCCTACTAGCAGGTTTCCTTGACTCCTTTAAATACATGGTGCACATCCTGAGAAATTAGGTGTCTAAAAGGTATTAAAACTTTGTCAAGGAGTTAGTTGAAGCTGTTTCAGGCTGGGGTGTTTCAAACATCCCCTGTCTTCTGTGAGTAGGTCCAGTTTGTGTGGTACCTGTCCTTGGCCATTTCCAGAAGAATAGAGAACCACTGTTGCCTGGACCAGAAGGGAGTCACCACGATGATCTTTGGAGTGTCCTGAATATTCAGAATGACCCTGGATATCAGTGAAAGGATGGAAAGGCATACAGGAACATTCCTGCACAAGGAAATGAAAATGCAACCATCATCCAAGACCTTCTCCTCAGGATGCAAGATGCCAGTAGAGTGAGACTGTGATAATTCGCTTTGTCCCAGACTACCATGGCTAATCTGCTCCATACCTCTCAACCGTAACACATTACTCTGTATTTACTGGATTTGAGGCCACAATAATGGGGTGCCACAAATTTCCGAGTGGCCCCTTCAATTCCCGATTTTTTTTTTTTAATATAGTTAAGCAGACGTCATCACACAGAAGTACCTGACAGCCGTCTGCCTGTTGGATTTGGACAAGACTGGGGTGGGAGTTTCAAACAGTGGGTGCCTGTCTTTCCAACTCTATGTTGATTTTTAGCTGTGATGTAGTTTTACAGTAAAATAACATTTTCAGTTTGAAAAGGAAAGCCCCATCCCCTCATTTTCATAAAACTTACTAGAGAAAAGTATCAGCAAAGTTTTAGGTATTAGAAGGCTGAAAAAATTAAAACAGGAGAGCACAGAAAGGTTACCACACACGTAACACTTTACATTTGTGTTTCCAATGATTTTACGCAGAATATAAAGAAACCCTAGCACTAGCGGTCTTAGATGCATTCCAAAGCTACTGCTAAATTACAGCTTGAAGAAAACCTCTTACATCACGTGCAGTTTTCAATAATCCAACAAAGTGTGCAGTAAAGCTCTTGTGTAAATAAGAGTATCGGCACAACCCCCTTTTCCCATAAAAGCACTTCAGACTGTTTTCATCATCACAGTAACATAACTCTCTCTAATCGGCCACAGACCAATCTGAATGACAATACACAACCCTGCTGTTACCCATCTCAAAGGCTTGCATTTTAGTACAATATCAATGCAATTTCTAGGAGCTGCTGGTAGGACATGATGACCGCGCTGCTTCTGGCAGTGACACAACTCTCAAGTATTGCTTTTAGGATATTATTGCAGCAGTTTTTTTTTTATACTGTTTGCCAAGATGTTTGGATGATATGATGATAACCCCAGAAGAGAAAAGATTGTGGGCCGGCCTGATTTAAGCTGATTATGTCACTGCTAAGTTTGTTTTAATATTTGCTAAAGCAATATGAGAAAAGGTACTGTGAGTGACAGAACAAAGTGATCCATGCTCACTGAGATGATAGCCGTGGTCAGAAATGGAACATGCTCCTTGCATTTCCTGGACCCCTTACTTGAGAATGCTACAGAACACTGGTTTGTGGATGAGTCTTTCCCACTGTTTTCTGCAGGGTAATGCAGGGGTTACTACTTACTAGACAGGCTAGCAATGTTTTAGGCAATCACACATCTGAAATGATAACTTGTAGAAAGTTTTGATTATTTTATATATTTTTGTCTGCTTTACACTGAATACGCTACTTGTCAGTCATTTATATGCAATCTAACAACGGACCTGAGCCACTATAATTCAATGGAGGAGTAGTTGGAGAAATAGTCTGACTCAGAACCCCAGGAGGATCAAAGACCAATGATTTTTAAGGGAAAACTCTACATGCGTAATGACAGCAGCTTTCTGACTCGTGAGACAGCAGTACATGACTGCCATCTGCCTCTTGGATTCGGACAAGACTGGTACGTGCAAGTTTCAAATTGTCAGTGCCTACCTGTCTTTTTAAACACAGAGTTGGAGAGGCATGTTATTGAATGCCGGCTGGAGAAGTTGCAGCTCGTGGAGTTTCTTTAAGTTTCGGGTGAGCAAAGAATTAAGGGCAAAATGGGGCTGTGGGATAAATTTCTGAATGCAATCTGGCTGCCATACATTTCCAAGTCCCAGGCTCCAGCTGAAACTATACGCTGGAAATTGTAGTTGTAACCTGTAAGTTTTGGCATACAGAAGGTAAGGACTGAAATGCAAAGAAAAAAATCACTTTGCTTTTATTAATAAGCTTAAATACATTTGTACATGTGGAGTAATCATATTTAACAAGGAATTCAAGAAATGCTCAGCAACTATCTTGGTTAATTCAGTATTGGGGAGGGGGTGTTTTTTAGAGGCTAGGAAACCACTTCAAAGTACTATCTTGATTATGTGTGGATCGGTTTAAAGGTTTCTGCTGGGGTTGTAAAGTTTAGGCACATTTTAAACCTATATATCTCCCTGCCACTTGCTCTGTTGTAGGCTATTCTGGTACTATATGTCTATTTGGGCCATTTAATTATTTTTGAACAGTTATTTTTATTTTTTGCTAGTTTTTGGGACTTGGCAGCCCGTGGCATTTTAAATTTGATTGCTGATGCTTGGTTTTGGTTTCACAGTTATGAGTTTTGCGGCAGGGAAGTAAAAATGTTACAGTACGTTAGCAGACGCTAAAATAACTGCATTGCTCTGTCCCTTTTTATGATGCTGTAAGTTAACTAGAAGTAAACAGGCACAAATGTAACCACTGTGTGTTGGATATAATAAACATGATTGGAAGATTGTAACAGGATAAGATCTCATTGTCTTGCAAAACTAGGAATCATACCTCTCAATCTCTCCGAGCAAGAAATATGGACAAAGCCAAAAATAATGGTGGAACAAAGGCTCAAAAATAGGGACAGACAGATTTTAAATATTGCTCCTATAAACTCAGATAGTTGCTAGAATAACAGCTTATGCATTAATAATTATGCATTTTCTGAGGGATATGAAGTCTGAAATTCAAATGTCTGCCTGACATTTATTATTTAGTGACTTCAGTCTTCATGTTGGCGTCCCACAATTCTGTTGGAGTGGGTGGGGTTACATAATCATGTATGCAAAATGTATGTTAATCACAGTACAGATTTGTACCGATTTTTTATAGACCTTTGCCCTGATTTTTGATTTTTCCAGGTTGAGAGGTATGATCTGTTCACAAGATGAGATCTGGCATCCCCCGTTTGTTTTTTATGTACCACATTACTAAGTTGTAGTCTGTAACCATTTGTAATGGTCCTTAGGACCAGAAGCATAGCTAGGTCAACCAGCACCCTGGGCTAGTACTAAGAACCAGGGCTCCATCTCCTCAGCTCTTCAACTGAAGAGAAAAAAAAAAAACAGCACTTCACTGCAATAAGTCAACCAGCTTATTACAGTGCCAATCCTCCCCCCGCCCCCTGCTCTTCCTTAGAAGAGCAAAAAAAACTACTACAGTTTATAAGAAGGAATTTTTTTTTTTAACTAAAACATGAGCACCGCAGCAGAAACAGCTGCTACAACTTATACCCTGCCTGCGCTGAGCACTATGGCTCTCAGGTTTTAGTTGAAAAAAAAATTCCTTCTTATAAACTGCAGCAAACTGCATGCTAGAAATGTACAAATAGTTGCTACAATTTATACCCAGCCTGCAGGGAGTGCTACACAGCTCAGGTTTGACCACAACTGCAATACTAACTTTTAAAAGCTGGTATTGCATTAATTATCAGAATCCAGTGCTCACACCCAGACAACACTCTGCACCTGAGGAAGCTGCCACTCTTGCCCCATCCTGGCTATGCTACTGCTGAGGACCTAAGATTGCCACAGTTGAGAGCATATGTGTTATTGCTAACATCTCTTTTATGTTGATGAATTTTAGTCTGTTCTTTTTTTTTTTTTTTTTTAAAAGACGCTGCACTTGTTCTCCCATAGTCACCGCTGCCCAAGTGAAGTATGAAGCATCTGTAGCTACAGACTGTGCTGGGGCATTCCCGTGTTAGGAATCCAAAAAACAGGAATTTGGAATATCAGAGGATGTTGATGTTGGGACCATACAAATTTTAGGTAACATGGAATCTTTCTCATGTGGACTCTGGTTAGAGGAATCAGGAAAATAATGCATGCCATGAATACTTGCATCCTAAGAAATTGCTTTGCCGAAGCCTTATACTGAGTGGAAAAACTCAGGAATAGATAGAGATACGTTTCTACTTTTCTCTTCTGGAAGAAAAGCTCTCTGGACTGAAGTATCTAGCAGACTCCCCAGGAAAACAATCCTGTAAGAAGTCAAACAAGACTTTTGGATGTTCTCCTGAAACCATAGCATGTGAAGGACATCTCTCACTCAAGTGTAGGATTCCTGACACTGAAAAAGACTCTGCAAAGATAAGCAATTCATCCAAATAAGGAAATGTGTGACTACCTTGCAGAATGTACCTAGACTTGTTATGAATACATTTTGTGCAGTAAAGGTTAATGCAGCAAAATGGAAAGTGTAATCCAGATACAGAAAACATTAAAAAAATGTTTGAAATCTGAAGATAGAAATGGAAAACTAGGGTCACTAAAAAGACAAAGGGGGATGAGTGCTAACAGGTCATGAAAGGATAGCATTTTGAACAATGAAACATTTATAAACTGGTTTAGAAAGGAAAGATCTAAGTAAGACTGGTCTCCATGAAGATTCTTTCTTTGTTAACAGAAGTATTCTTGAATAGAAACCCTTCCCTTTCAGAGGAGGGACATATTCTACCACCCCATTAATCACTCTCAGAACCCATTGGTCTGAGACTATATGTTGCCTAAGACGGAAATGGAGAGTCAGATTTTGGGGAAGATTTAATGGCTTGCTTGTTGGGGTGAGTATTTTTTGCAGCCCAACTGCCATAGCTTAAGTCTACTTGATAGCAGCTTGCCATGTCTACTAATTTTTCTTTTCATGATACAGTGCTGAGGCAGCTACAAAAAAAAAATTGGGGAAGGCAGGCTGAAAAATGTCAGAAACTCAGTGAATCAGCTTCCCTCTCTCATCACACTTTTTCAAAAGCTCAGCAGCAGATTGCCCAAAAACAATCTCTCCATCTAATGGAGAATTTAAAATTTCAGTTTTAGCATCCTCAGCTGGATTTTGTGTACATAACTAAGCAAACCTTCTCATAACAGTTCTAGTACCAGCAGATCTGCAAGAGGCACCAGGTGAATCATAACCTGACTTCAGATGAGGGAAAAGAAGCTATAGTGTTCCTCACACTTTTAAAGGAAGCAAGAAAAACTTTAATATGTCAGCTAAATAATTAAGAATTCTAAGAAAGTAATGCACTTTTTTCCAAACCTTACCCATCTTTATCAAAAAGGAAGGGATTAGCATTTACCAGATTATTAGGAGAAGGAGGATATACCAAGGAAATTACTGCTGGGTTGGATTTAGGGTTAGAAAATAAAAATGTATAAGAATGAAGAACTTAATACATCTGCTCCATATCAACAAATCAGTCAAGTTACAGTCTGTAATAAAAAAACATCCTACAGTGTTGGAAGAATAGGAAAAATGTATTAGGTTCATCAAATTCCAGTTATAATAAATCATATTTTTTCTTTAAATACCACCATGGAATATCATTATGTTCTGACTGAAACAACTGACATTTTGGATATGGTTTTGGAAAAAGAAATTCCCTCGAAGGAACCATCAGAAGAAATATTCTCCTCAGATTCAGAATCAGTTACCTGAGGAGAGAAAAACAAAACTGTCCCCTCACAACCATTTTCCTTCTCAATATCCTGAAAATGTTCCTTCTTTCTTCTTCTCTTACCCGTAACATCAAAACTACACCCTGAACTAACCTCTGCACTAAGCTCAATAAACCACCCGTATCCAAAGTAAGAGAGACAGGGGAAAAAAGAAGTCATGTACTCACTATAATGCTCCATCTATGTTGTTCATTTTCATTCTTCCTCAAATGTTGGGTTCGGATCCAATCCTCGAATCTGACTTGGCCGTTACTTTAGCTTGTGGACACCAAAAAGCACTCAAGCCCCTCCCTTACCCATAATGCACCAACCCCTAACATACCTCAGATCTTGTTTGCTGTTTGATATAAAGTAGGAAGTACCACTAAAATATTCTTAACAGAAGATGCTATATCTGGAGTTCAACATAAAGGGCAGTGGTGTCCTTATAAATTCTTGTTCATCCAGAAATCAACTGTGAAAAAGGTTGGGGGTTGGTGGGTGGGGAGTTGAGGAAGAATGAAAATAGACAACACAGATAGAACATTATCATGAGTATGTAACTTGTTTATCCGAAGTTGTCAATTTTCATTCTGTCTTCAACTGTTGGGACAGAGTCCCCAGCTACCCAAATTCAAGAGTGGAGTCTAAGGAAGGTTTTATTGAGCCAAAGGCTGCTCTTCCCCTTCCCTTGAGACCAGATCCAGTTTGTAATGAGTAATAACGGTATGAGTATTGGCCCAAGTTGCAGTAGAATACATGTCAATGTAAGCCCTACAGAGAAAAACAGAAGAAGTTGCCATGGACCTAACTGAATGGGCTCTTAAAAGTCTTGATAAGGACAGTCCCAATTTGTTGCAGGTAAATGATATGCAATTCTTCAGCCATCTGGCTAAGGTTACCTTTGCAACTGGTTTTCCAAATTTAGCCTCCACAAAGGCCAGAAATAATTTATCTGACTTTCTAATTTCTTTTGTTCTTTTGTTCTATGTAAGTAAAAACGTAATTGTCTGTCAACATCCACCAAATTAAACATATATTCACCTTTGTTTGGAAAATTAGGAAAGAAAACTGGCAAATTAATGGACAGACTGATATTGGATTCTGACACCACCTTAAGAAGGAAAGAAGTGTTAGTGTATAATGTGACGCTTTCCTTATGAAAGATCAAGTAGGGAGGTTTAGAGGACATGCTTGAAGCTCTGAAATTCTTCTAGCAGAGGTAATGGCACTAGAAAAAAGAAGTTATGTCTTACCATAATGTTCCATCTGTATTGTTGATCCTCGTTCAGCCATTACGCATGGGTATCAGTTCCAACCTCGGAACCGAACCTGACATTTTCCAAGCTCGCGTCAGCTTCAAACTCTCGAGCTAAACTCTTACCCACAATCCCCCTTTCCCTGTTACCTCAGATTGAGTTTGCAAGTCAAAGAAGGTAGAGGCTACCTCTGGTCAAATAACCTGAGTTTTCTTGAACCATATCTTCTCACTCTTTTGGTTTCTGAAGAAAGCACGTTAAGGGGAAGAATAATGAACACCTACAGCAGAAAGGGTCTTACCGTCCTGTTCACATCTGGCCAGTGTGCTTTTAACTTTGGGTCCAAACAATTAGGAGGCCTTAAAGGGTACCGCAAAATTGCACAAGCGCATCCAGGCATGTCATCTCAAGACCACAGCTGAACCTGCTGCTCTAGCTGCTCCTTCTGATGCGTGAGATATCAGTCACATAGAGGAGTTAGAAATTGACTCAATGGTCGCCAGCTGAGAGGCCACTTTGTCACGGACCTCATCAGACACAGTACCAGCCAAGGTTTCAGAGAGCTCAGAAATCAGATTTCATTGAAGACTGGTAAAGTGTGCCATATAATTCAGGGACCTGATAGTAAAGGTCGCTGATGCAAAGGAGCACTTCCATATCCTGTCCATGGCCTGTGACTCTTTGTTAGGTGGATGGACAGTCTGGCTTTCTTCTTCTGCCAGATCCTTTTTTGTTGTGGCCGCCACCACCAAAGCATCCACAGGAAGACCTTTTGACCAATGGGGATCCATAGCAGGAGGGGACAAATTCTTATCTGGCCTCCAGGGAATAGCTTTGATGGTGTCAGGAGCCTTCCAAGCACGCTGCAGGATAAGCCGGACAAGTTCATCGGCAGGTGGAGTAACCCAGGAGGTAGGGGGCTGGGTGCAAAAGGCCTGCAGGAACACAGATTCCTCAGAGGTCGGATTAGAGGACTGCCAGTCACCTCTCTGTTTCAGGATTTCGAGGATATCACCAAAGGATACGTCAGAGGGTGACCGAGGGGATCCTTCCCTCATCAAAATCTGTGTCTTCAGTGAGGGACTCCTCTGCAGAGTCCATGTGCTTCCTCTTACACTAACTTTTCCTGTGGACTTCCTCAGTGGGAGAAGCTGGGGAAGACAGCAGAAAAGGGGTTTTCTGTGGGAATAGGTCCTGAGGCCCTTGCATCTGGTGTCCACTCTGTGTGACTTGTGAAACCAGTGTACCAGAGGAGGGCAGAGGGATAGACAGTCCAGTATTGGCAGCAACAGCGAAAGCCTTCTCCATCAGTTGGAAGGCTGGTCCACCTGAAGAGGAGTGAATGTCTAGGACAGGGTGCACCCCTCCCCTAAGTGGCTCAGCCTACCAACCAGGATTCCCTGGATGGCTGTGGAGCAGCAAACTATGCATGTCACAACTGACATCCTGGGTCATAGCAAAACTTTCCTGCCATGAAGGCAACTGCAGTTCCTTAGTGAGATCCATAAAGGGAACCACAGAAGGGGAAGACTGTGCTATATCCATGGACTTCAAAGGCAATGAAGGAGGAGAATAGTAAGTGGTCTTTGGAGACGGGTGATCACCTCCCAAGGAAGGATAGTTCCTGGGGGGTGGGATACCTCTGGCCAAGAGCACCTGATCCACAAGACGCAACACATCATGTTCGGAAAGGCTTCTACTGGACCTCACGGAGACTGAGGGAGAAACAGGCATGTCCACAGAAGAGGCAAATTCGGTGCCCATCTCACCAGTCCACACCAAGAACAACGGTGCCGAGAGAGACTGGACTATGGGTGTCTGCACCGAAGAAGTCATCGGTGCCGAGGTCATGGTCTGCACAGACACAGGGATCGGTGCCGAAGTGGTTGTCGGTACCGAAGTTGGAACCGGGAAAACCGGAGTCAACAATAAAGGCGTCGGTTCCGAGTAAGTTGTCGGAGCTGATTTGGTCAAGGTCTGTGCTGACTAAATGGACGGTGCCGATACAACAGTCTGAACAGAGGAGCCCCTCCGTGCCGATATAGTGAAGGCTGCAGAAGAAGACGGAGCCGAGATCACTAGTGGAGCTGAAGGCCTTGGTGCCGAAGGTCTAGGCACCGAAAGCAGTGGGGCTGACTGAGTGAGCTCCAGAGCCGAAACTTTAGCCTTTTTAGGTTTTGGTTGGTGGGAGTCCCCAGCCAGGGATGAAGGCAAAGATTTAGCTTTAGTAGGAACATCCAAGATTTTCTTATTGGCTCTAGGAGGGGTTGAGACCTTGACTCAGAAACAGCCTCTGAAAAGGGAGATTTAAGAAGTCCCTTCAGCAACAGCTTGTTTTTCCTTTCCAACAAAGTCCTATTTGAAAAGTTTTCACAGATAGTACAGGGAGGGTCAACAGATAAGTGGGACACCCCCAAACAATAAACACAAAAAGAGTGTGCATCAGAAGTAGGTAGTTTGTGTCCACAATCAGAATACCATTTAAACCCCGAACTACCTTTCTTATCTGCCATGATAGCAAATTAGATAGCAGAAAAGGGTACCAATGGTTCAAAGAATGCCCGAAGGTATGAGAAAAAGGGAAAGATTACCAACAGTGGTAAAGGGAGAATACCTCGCGGTAAAAAAGTATAGAAAAGAGAAGAAAAACCTGAAGAAAATATGGTTGCTAGATGTGATAGGGTAAGAGACAACAAAATAGAAACTTTTCTGACAGAAAAGTAATATAAATGACTAATAAACAACAAATAACTGTACTTAGCTTAAGAGAAGCAGCTTGACACGACCGAATGGCAACGTGGCAAATGAAATCTGAGGTAACAGGGAGAGGGGAATTGTGGGTAAGAGTTTAGCTCAAGAGTTTGAAGCTGACGCGAGCTTGGAAAATGGCCGGCTCGGTTCCGAGGTCAGAACAGATACCCATGCGTAAGGAATGAACGAGGATTAACAATATCAGATAGTTAGTTTTCCAGGTCTGGAACTTAAGAGCACATTTAGCTATTGGTTCAAAGGGACAATGAATTAAGGCTTGCAGTACCAAAGTCAAATCCCATGGAGGAGTAGAATCTTTATACAGGGGTCTTAGCAGAAGTGTGCCTCTCAAAAATGCTTTACAAAGTTTACAAGAGGCCACAGAAGAATTTTCAGATCCAATATAAAATTCAGAGATTGCTGCTAACTGAACTTTAACTGTCGAGGAGCTAGCTCCCTCATTAAAAATCATTGCCAAAAAGTCAAGTATACTATGTACAGGAGCTGAGAAAGGTTCAGTGTGTTTTGCTGTACCCAGCAAATGAACATTTTCCATTTACTTGAGTAAAGTTTTCTTCTCAAAGGCTTATGGGAAGATAAAAAAATATATATCACAAATGGATGAAGACAGCATTGGTTGTATGGCTATTAATGGAATTGGAGAAAACACCCTCAGCTTGAGGTTTGAGATATCCAGATGAATCATACCTGTCGGGTCAGACAGGAGGTCTGGAATTGTATCCAGAATCCAAGGTTGGTAAAGCAGATGAGGCCATAGGAAGGGGAACCAAATCTGTCAAAGCCAGTAAGGTGCAATGAGGATGACTCTTCTCTTAACCTGGTGCTTTCTGCAGGAATTTTGGATTTAGTGGAATTTGTGGCCAAGGATAAAGTAGACCAGAGTGCCAATCATGGAGTAGAACATTCTTCTGTGATTTTCCCAGAGGGGGGATTAGGGAAAAGTAGCTGCATTTTTTGTCTGGGGAAAAGCAAAAAGATCACAGCAATCCACTGATGGAAAAACATTTGTCACTTTCATGTTGAGAGACCACTCGTGAGGTAGAAGAATGGACCTGCTCAATTTGTCTGCTATCACAATGGACTTTCCTGGAATGTGCATTGCTATGAGAAAATGGTTAGATGAGAACATCCACTGCCACACTCTCACTGCTTCTTGACACAAGGGGTACCTGCTTCCTCCTTGTTTGTTAATGGACCTACTGACATATTGTTTATTTGAATCGTAATTATCCCTAAAGAGAGAGCATCCTGGAAGGCCTGCAATGCTAAAAGTAATGCTCTCATCTTTAGTACACTGATATGCAAGTTGGCCTCCTCGGGGGACCAAGTGCCTCAGACTATTTTCCCCCAGAAGTGCCTCCCCACCTACTCTGGGAAGCTTCCATGATCACTATGGCCTTGGGTTGAGTGCGAATGAAAGGATGGCTTTGTAGAACTTGATCTGACTGAATCCACCACCAGAGGTACCTCTTGCATGCCTAAGTGATTCTTATTTGTGTTGACATGTGCTGATAAAGAAATCGACCACTGCGTTGCTAGCATCCATTAAAGAATTCTCATATGAAATCTTGCTTGGGGAACTAACATTATAGCAGCTGACACTGACCCCAAGGCATGAAGGATAAATTGTGCTGATATTTTGGTACTGCAAATTATTTTCCTGACCTTTAATCTGATATTCTGTACTCTTGCAAGAGGAAGAAAAGCTGCCGCTGATATCGTGCTGAAGACTGACCCTATGAATTCTAAAGTTTGAATTTGTTACATCTGAGACATTTCATAACTTATGGTTTTCTCCAAATAAGAACAAATCTGAAGAATGTGATCTGTTGCTCTTGTTAGTAGATGCCAAGTTGGGGAGGTAATGAGCCAGTCAGCTAGATATGGAAACACTTGGAGTCCTTGCAGTCTCAGGTGAGCTGCTACCACTGCCATGCATTTGGTGAACATGCTCAGGGCTACAGTGAGGCCAAAGGGCAGTGTTCTGTGACTGGCTTCTAGCAGGAAGCATAAATACCTTCTGGATTGTCTGTTCATCTTTATATGACAGTACTCATCCTGCTGAGTGCATCCAGTCATCCTTACCCAGGAAGTGTAGACTGGACTAAACTGTGACCATCCAAAACTTTGTTTGTTGAATTGAATTTTTCAAAGTGCTGAAATCGAAAATTGGTCTCCAGTTCCTTGTTTTCTTTGGCACTAAAAAGAATCGTGAGGAAAATCCAGATTCTAACTGGTCTGGTGGGACCTCTTGGATGACTTTTTCTAGCAGCTTTTGTATTTCTAGTCCTGCTGCTTTACTCTGAGTGAATGTAACATTGGCAATTTTACATACAGTTGGGGATGGAAGGGAAAAGGCATTTATACAACCTCTGGAAATAATGGCCTGTAATCAAGTATCTCTTGCTATCTTTAATGAAGCTCTCAGGGGGAAGTGACAGTCGATCTCCGATTGCCTCCAGAGATGGACAGTCAGCCCTCCTTTCAGGAGCGCTGGTAGGGTCTATTAGAGAAAGAATCTCTGGAGGCCTGGTTTTGCGGACCTCCTCTGCTGTGGGGGTGTCATCATCCATTAGAGTCCCCCCCTCTGCCCCTAAGAGAACTATCTCCACATGCGTCCAAAGGACCCTGGGACTTTCTAAACCACATCTTTCGACCCCCTCATTGATTCCTAGAAAAAGATCTTTCAGGGGGCAAAAAACTAAGCCCCTCCCCCCACAGAGAGGGTCTTTCTATTCTTCTCACACCTGGAGAATGTGTCCTTCACTTTTGGGCCAAACAATGAACTGCCATCAAAGGGTGCATTGACAAACGAGGACTTAAAAGTCTCTGCAAAAAGTCCATGCAGGCTTGTTCCCAAATGGATATGCCTGAACCCATTGCCCTTGAAGCCCCTTCAGCTGTATATGAGGTAAGACTCATGGATGAATTTGAAATGGATTGAAAGGGTAGCAAACTGAGAGGCCACAGAAGACTGTGCCTCTGCAGTTATGGTCCCAGAAAGGGATTTTGAAATTTACTTGATCAAGTCCCTTTGCAGCCTAGCAAAATGTGCCAAATAGTTCAGTGACCTAAGAGCAAAGTTCGCTGTTGCACAAACAAGCCTCCCAAATCTTTCCATTGTCCAGGACCCCCTGCTAGGGAGATGAACAGATGAACATTGTTCAGCAAGTTCCTTTTTGGTGGCTGCCACCATGACAGTGGCATCCACTGGCACCCCCTTACTCCAGAATTCCTTCCCAACAGGTGCACCAGAATCTGATCTGGTATTGTAGGAATTGGCTCAACTGAATCAGGTTTCTTCCACACCCATCTAGAAACCAATTCAATCAGCTCATCAGCAGGTGGAGTAACACAGGAGGTAGACGGGCCAGCTCCAAAAGCTTCAGGAAATACTGATTCCTCCAGTGAAGGTTTACTGGAGGAAAACAACCTCTCTGCTTAAGGATCTTGAGTATGTCTCCAAACAAGACATCTTCTGGAGGTGATCATGGGGACCCTTCTCCTTCAAAGAAATGAATATCCTCAGTGACTGACTCTTGCAGAGAGTCCAAGTGCCTCCTCTTGAACTTCCTCTTCCCAGAGATTTTTTCAGTGTCGGAAAAGACTGAGACCCTGATGGGTGGTCTGGATGTCTTGAGCTGGCTGTCCCTGTGGCATAGAATAACGTAGCTCTAAGCGCAGAGACACTGGGAACTAGACCCCCAAAGGGGCTGGATCCATCCATCCTGTTGGAACAGAAAACACCTTTTCACTAACTCAAAGGCAGACTGCTCTGGAGAGAAAGAAGACAGCAGCTCAGAGAAGGCAGGCTTCTGGAACACTGCCTCCCTTTGCCCTAAACGCAACCTCCCTGAAGTGGAAGTTGGAGCAGAGCTATCTAATGCAGAGGCTCCAAGGGGCAGAGATGGCTCTGAAAACCTCTGAGTCAATTCCAGTGCCTCACACCCGACAAAGCAGCTTCAGATCCAAGAGTCACCTAGATCTGAAGAAGCCGTAGCCAGTGCACCCAGAGAAATCTTTAGATCAGAAGATAACAGTATCTTCAAATCCAAGCCAGATGGACACAGAAGGTTCAGATTCAGGGACTCAAACAACTGGTGGGATCAGAGAAGGAGCAGGCAATGGTGGAGTAACAGATGCATGTGGTCCCTGATCCAAAAGGGTAGTAGTCGGAAGAACATCCATCTGTATCTGCTCCAAGAGAAATCTCCTCATCATTATGTCCACATCTTCCTCAGTTACACTTCTGGATGAATGAGATGAGGCAAGGGATGGTGACCTGCAATGACGTCTCTCAAGAAACAGAGAGGGAACCCTAGTAGGCTCTGGATCCAAGGATGGAGAGTATTTTGTTCATGGTCGTGTCTTCGGATCTGAAGAGCCTGAATCTGAAGATTTTTTGTCAGATCCAAAGGGGAGTGGATCTCAGCAGATTTCAGATCTGGTCTCAGATTCTTCTTTGGCACTTCCATGGAAGGAACTGAAGAAGTGGACGGTCTTGGAGACTTGAAAGTCTCTCTAGTTTTTGTCTTGGGGGATTGAGCCCCAGTGACAGCCTCTCCAAAAGAAGATGGAAGCAACCCCATTAGTTTATTAGTTTATTTTCCTATCTGTTATGGCCCTAGAACTGAATTTTTTGCAGACAGAACTATCTTCTTGGAGAAGTTGGTGGCATAAACAATAAACACAAAATATGGGCATCTGAAAGTGGTAACTTATGCCCACACTTCTGACATTTTTTGAAGCTGGCAGGTCCTCTATCAGACATGATGACACACAAAAGAAAAGGAAATAGAAAATCGAGAAAGATGAAAGTTTTTTTTTTCGTTATGTAATAAAGAGAAAAAGAAATACCTGCAACGGTATGAAGAACTGCACTAACATGTTCTATAGAAAGAGAAACTTATAGATTACAAGAAAAAAAATACCAACTATGGTAAAAGTGAATTACATTGACTGCAAAGGGTAAGGGAAATATATTTATATGTTAAAGAAGAGAACTATCAGGAAAAAAGCACAATCTCAATACAAGCTCAACAGCTCAGGCTGACTACGTCTTTCATGAAAAGCAGCAAACTAGATATAAGGTATGTTAGGGATTCATGTATTATGGGTAAGGGAGGAGCTTTTTGGTGACCATGAGCTAAAGTAACAGCAGAGTTGGATCTGAGGATAAGATCCAAACCCAACAGTTGAGGATAGATTGAAAATTGACAACATCAAATGTTTAACTTTATGCTTCATTTTGAAAGGAATTGCTATAGAAGCAGTCTGATTCTGGACAGGAAAATCATTCCTGGGGACAGGCATTACAGTCTGATTAGGCAGGGAGCAGACCTCCCAACCATCCCAAATTACTCGGTTTTTACCGAGATTTGGGGTTCCAATAATGGGGTGCCACAATTCCCAAGTGGCACCCCTTCATTTCCGATTTTTTCATCTATTTTTTTAGACTTTTTAATTTTTGCACTGTTGGAGATGACGTCATCACGTACGCAATGACGTAGATCCATCAGCCTGTCGGAATGGGAATGAAACTCCAAGGGTACGCGTGGGAGGCTGGGAGCGTCAGCATGTTTTTTTGAATACTGGGAGGACTGCTGTCATTTCAATGGTGCCAGTAAGGATACAACTGCAGAGTTTCAAGGTGCCGTTATGGATTTAAGCTGGATACAACTGCAAGGTACCATTATGGCTTTAAGCTGGAATGCTGGATACAACTTACTGCAGAGTTTCAAGGTGCCGTCCGGACAGAATGGAGTTGACGATACAGTTTTGCTTTAAAGTACTAGTGCCACTGCTACCTCTCAAAAGAACTTCCCTTAATTTACAGTCTGCACAAATGTGACACCCACTTCCTTTATTCTGAATTTATCCACGTAGAGTGTTTCACAAAAATGTTTGGATGATTAATAGTGCGTATTATATTGAAAGGCAGCTTTATTTGTAAGTTTTATTACATGAGAAAATACAAGCATGCACTCGTGAATATTGACTCTAAGCCTTCGGCATCTAATCCTATTATCTGCTGATTATATCTGCAGCTCACTAAAAGCATTTACGGAAAAACTGAGGCTGTTTTGTTAAACTGTTTTGGAAATGGTGTCCCTCTTCAGTGTTATGAACTTAACATGATCCTTTCACAGTAGCCTGCCTGTTATGTCTTCTTTTCTGGATAGAATCTACTGATTTTTAAGCAGATTCCAACCTTTTCTTTTTAAGACAGCAATACTTCTATTCCTTGTTAACAATAACTAGTGTTAAACTGTGTAATTGTAATGAGGTAATTTTTTGCTGGTGGTCATGACAGGCTTTTAAGTGTAGCTAATAAAGGGCATCTATAATGAAATAGTTTACAGGTGTGTGTGTGTGTGTGTGTGTGTGTGTGTGTGTGTGTGTGTGTGTGTGTGTGTGTGTGTGTGTGTGTGTGTGTGTGTGTGTGTGTGTATTTATATAGTTTCATTGCATACAATTTCTGCATTTGATTCTTAATAAATTATAAAATACTTTGACATTACTGAAGGGGATTATGTGTTGTTGAAGTGATTAATCTAGGTGTTAGACAGATATATAGAATCCTGTAGTACTGTTATTCATTTTTTTTCATTTAGTTTCTTCAGCTTCTTTTTTGTGAAGTTCACCTTGACTTACACAAGCTATATTTGTGTCTTTTATTTTCTCAAGTGTTGTTAGCTTGTCATGTCTCTTGCTTATGTCATTGCTCTGAGTGTGTGTGTGTGAAAATGCCCCCATTGAATGGAGGTGGTGGGGTGTGTATGAAAATGCCTCCATTGAATGAAGGTGGTGGCTAGAAAGGCTCAAACCCTGTACCTTGTGCACAAGGTAAAAAGAGCTTAAAGTCCCTAGTCACCACCACTTGTGAACTCATTCCTCATATTTTTGTTCTGTTCCTCAATAAATCTGTGGTTTTAAGGATTTTTGTTGAATGATTGATTGAATTCACTAAATATTGATAGGCATTTGAATTTCAGACTTCATATTTTTCAGAAAATAAATGATAACACAAAACCATTCTAGCAATTTTCTAAGTTTATAAGATCAGTTAAGTATTTGAAATTTGTCCCTAATTTTGGGGCTGTATTCCCCCATTATTGGCTTTGTCCAGGTTTTTTGTGCTAAGAGGTTGAGAGCTATGGTGAGAAGTGAGAGCTGAATTCACTAAATTATAGCCATTTAAGTTTCAGTCTAACTGACTTTCAAGAAGCTGATGATTTGGCATAGGGGTAAGTTCTGACTGTAGTGCACAGGGTCCTGGGTTCAAAGTAATGAAATGCATGGTGGTAACTTGTTTTATTCTAGCAACTTTCAAAAATTATACAAGCAATGATTAAAATATGTCTCTGATGTTTGCCCTTTTGCCCCTCCCCCCCAAAAAAAAACTGAAATTGAAAATAAGTGCAAGAAGCTGTGCAAGCTACCTATGGATTATACTACTGTCATTCTATTTATATATTTACACTTTTATGATGGACATGTTCTTAAATGGGCAGTTTTTGTCATTATTGGTTCATGATTTTGTTCCATTGTTTACTGGAAAAATGTTCAAACTATAAATTGCACTCTAACTTAAGTCTAACAAGTGTACTGTATTATACAAGGAATATAATATAACAAAGTCAAGAAGGTGTATCAAAGAATGCATGTATGTTTCTTGTTTTGTGTGCAAGGGGCCTATGATTTGAAAACAGCCTAAAGGTAATCTTTATCCACCACTGGCCAGATGCATTTTCTTTGGATGTGGTGTGGGTTTCAATGATGTTTCAATGAATGTAAGTTTCAAAGGCAGAGAAGTTTTAATGCCAAGTCTATTTTCATTGTGAGACAGTATTGTTTGTTTCGCAGATAACTATTCGTGTTTGTGTTATAAAATGTAAAAATAAAATCCAAATAATCATTGTAGAAGTAAAGCAGTATGCACACAATAGTGTTTATGGTAAATGGAGTGAAATAGCCAGGTAATAGGACATTGGATAGCTGCAGGGGGACTCTGGTGCCATATTTTATTATCCAAGAATTCCATTTGTGTGGGCGGGGCTATGTAATTATGTACACACATTTTATATTAATCAGTGTACAGATTTGCACCTATTTTTCATGGGCCTTGTCCAGATTTTTGATGATTCCAGGTTGAGAGGTATGACAGGGAGACATTCCCTGCTTATTCATCCAAGACCTACAACAGCGTTTCTCCTTTGCCTGTCAACACCACTCCAAAACCCAAAGAAGAAGAATTGCCCAACCCCAGTCCATGTTGACTGAAGGGAGTACACTGGAGGGAACCAAGGAAAAAGATGAATCGTCAGATACCAAAAATAGCCACAGCAGAGTCATCCATCTAAAGCTGATGCAACTCTGTAGCCTGCTGAAGGGACAATGATTGTTTGGAAATCTTCTCCTTTTGTGGTTGGAAGAACGAAGCATCAAGGAACTGGTATGTTGTTCCATGATTAACCTTAAATAATGCCTGAGGCTGAGGTAAAAAGTAGATTTTTCACAAAAATAAACACAGTGGAAAGCACTTTAAACACCTACCCTAGTCCAAAAAAAAATTTTAACATGTTTTAGTTAGGAAAAACAAACAAAACAAACAACTTATTTTCTACAAAAGTAAAATCTTGTACTTTATAGTAAAAACTGGTTAAAAGTTACATGAAAGGCCATAAGAAACTATAAGTTATATACTCACTATAACTTGGCATCTGGGCTGTCTATTTTCATTCTTCCTCACAAAAGGGTTTGGATTCGAACCTTAGATCTGATTTGGCCGCAAACCCTAGACTTCGGATCCAGCTCTCGAGCTCCTCCAACTATCCATAATGCCCTATTCCATCCCCATCACTTCAAATCAACTTTGCTGCTTAATCTCCCGCTAATCCAAGAAAGATAAAAATAGACAAAAGACAGGACACAAACCTGGAACTGAATGGTTCCAAAAACAGTCTAATAGGTAGATCCAGAAGTGACAGAAGCAGGGGATGGATGGGATGGAAGGTGAGGAAGAATGAAAATGGACAACACAGATGCCAAGTTATGGTGAGCACATAAATTATATGCTGTCCTTTTCATTCTTCCTCACAAATGGGACAGAGTGTATGTAGCCCTCGGGAAGCCCTCATGGAAAGACATGCTGGAGCACTGTCAAATCAAATGAAGTTCTGCTTCTGGATTTGATGCCCAACTTGTAATGAATAACAAATGTATGAGTCTTTGACCAAGTAGTTGCAGCACAAATGTTGTCAATGGAGGTCCTTGACCAAAAGGCGGATGAAGTAGCCATGGATCGAGATGAATGAGTTTGAGGAGGTCTTGGTAAATTTACTCCTTTTTGAAAATAAACCAGTGAAATGTAGTCCATAATCCATTTAGTTAGACTTGATACTGCTTGAACTAGGCAATTAGAGGAAAAAGATATAAAAAGCAGATCTGACATCCATTTTGTTTTGTGAAGATAAAAACATAGTTTACTTCTTCCCACCTCACATAATTCCTTTTTACTTACTCCTATTACCCTATCTCTCTAACTCTACTCAATACTCTACCTATCCTACCCACAGCTACCTAAAACACCATCACTGCCATTCACCTTATTAGTCCTACAAACATCATACTCACACACATAAGAATGCACAGCCCTATACAATGTCTGTCACCTCCAAAACTATTCTGTTTCTGCTCTCTCTATACCTCTATCTCCTTCTATAACTAACATCTCATCAAACAACTCACATACCTTACAAACCCACTTCTACAGCAACCATACTTATACAATCTCTGCCCTATTCCTCAGCAGGCCCTACTTTATATGCCACAGACTTAATCTTACAAATCAAACTAAAAATCCTCTCCCATTAAAACCATCATAACAAAAACTCAGTTCTAAACAATCTCAATATTGAAAAGAAACTGCAACCTGTAAATCTCCCCACCTACCACAACCTAAGTCAATGCGGCGATATACATTCAAACCCTGGTCCCCCTCCAGCTTTTTATAACCCACCAAACTCCTTATAGTCCCTAAACTTCACCACCATCAATCTCCAAAGCATTAGAAATAAAATACCACACCTACATGCCTGGTTATTCAAAAACAAACCAGACTTCAATGCCATTACTGAGACATAGTTAAAACCCTACATCAAAGACACCGAATTCCTACCCCCTAATTACAACTGCCTCAGAATAGACAGACTACATAACAAAGGGGGCGGCATCACCTTGGTAAACCCAAACACCGTCACTGTAGTTCAATACATAAAACCTGTTCCAAAATTCTCAACAGAAAACGCTCTACATTTTCTTGATGTACTGGAAAATTCAACCAAACACCCTAATAATGGGCGACTTCAACTACCCCACCATTAACTGGGAAAACTACTCGTGTATCAACTCCTTAGCTCAATGCTTTCTGGAATTCATAAACTTCAATGCCTTGGATCAACTTATCCACACCCCCACCAGGGGCAACAATATCCTAGACCTAGTCATTACCAACATGAGTGACCGTTCTTCCACACCTGAAGTCAACTTCTCATTGTTCCGATTCGACCATAAGCTAATCACCCTTGATATCTACATCCCGCCCCATTAAGGAAACCACAGTAAAAAATTTCTCCAAAGCCAACTTCATGCTTCTTAAGACAGAAGTGATGAACTTCATGACACTCATGCAGATGGACAATACAGTTACAACTGCTGAATCCTACACAAATGCACTCTATATGCACTTACACGAGTGCATGGATCATGCTATCCCAAACAGAACCAAGACACTATCCTCTAAAAAACGGAAGCCAATCTGGTGGTCCCCTGCCATAAACAAATTGTACAACAGAATGAAGAAACTGTTGCAAAAGAGAGTAAAATCCCATGAGTGGAGGAGCTCCCTGGTCAGCCTCAGTAAGAAGCTGAGATCCCTTATAAGATCCTCCAAAGCTAGCCACAAAAACAAAATCGTCACTAATTCTAAGGGCAACCTCAAAGCATTCTATAGCTATGTCAAGAATCTCAATGGCAACATCCAGATCTGCTCGGAGTTACAGCACAACGGCATGAAAATTACAGAACCAACTGATATTGCCAACATCCTGGAAGATAGGTTCAGTGCTAACTTTACCCCACCCCCACCCCCTAAAGGGCCCATATCTATACAGGAAGAACGCAGAGTCCCTGTAATCACAACTATGCAGGTAAAAGCTGCACTCTCTATAGCCAAAAACACAGCATCCATGGGACTGGACAACATCCCAGGCTGTGTTTTACACGAACTTCAGGACAAACTGGCTCCCCACTTAAGCACCATATTGAATAATAGCCTTGCATCAGGCTTTGTCCCCACTGAATGGCACACAGCAACAGTTATCCCACTTTGTGCCCACTGAATGTCACACAGCAACACTTATCCCACTCCACAAAGGGGGAGCCACCACTGATCCCGGGAACTATCGACCTATTAGCCTGATGAGCCTGGTCTGCAAGGCTATGGAACGTATCATCATGGAACTCATAAACAAAGACATTGGTAACCTCTGGATGCCACCCAGTTCGGGTTTGTGAAAGGCAGATCATGCATCCTGAACCTGATCGACTTCTTTGAGGCAGTCATCAAAGCTGTAGATGAGGGTAAGGTGGTTCACACAGCCTATCTTGACCTCGCCAAGGCTTTCGACACCATCCCCCATTCTGGAATTATAGTTAAACTCACTAAACTAGGTATAAATCTCTACATCACAAGATGGGTTACCAACTGGCTCACTGACAGAACCCACACTGTAAACGTTGCAGACTCCAAATCTGACCACAAAGCAGTGACAAGTGGAGTATCACAGGGTTCCATCCTGGGACCTCTCCTGTTTGGTATCTACTTCTCTGAAGTACAGGCTAACACAGAAGGCCTCTGGCTAATGAAGTTGACAGATGACTGCAAACTAGGAGCCATAGTCAAGTCCCCAAATGATGTGGACATCCTACAGAAGGGCCTTGCTGAGACAGATGCCTGCTGTCAGAGCCATGGCCTCAAGCTCAATACCAAAAAGTGCAGTGTCATCTCCTTTGGTAAAAACTCTGTACCCATGAACTACCACATAGGCAGCAATATACTTAACACAGAATGTGTGAAAAGAGACCTTGGGACCCAGGTGGACAGTAGTCTCTCCTTTGAGAGTCACATCGCCACAGCAGTCAGGAAGTGGCGCACCTCATCATAAAAGGCTTCTCATCCAGGAAAAAGTGGTCATTGTTCCCTTCTACTCGACACTCATTAGACCCATTATAGAGTACAAAGCCCCTTTTGGAATGTACCTCACAAGACATCTGCAGCAGCTGGAAAGGCCACAGAAGTACCTCACAAAGGGAATTACTGGCCTCAAACAAATGCCCTACACTGACCACTTCAAAAAACTCCAGCTTTACTCCGTAGCATATCGCCTACTCTGAGGTGATCTCTGCCTAACATATAAAGCTATGTCAAACCCAGAGTTGTTGGACATGCTACACCTAAAGAAATCCCAATCACGCTGAGCTACAAGCTCTAGGGAACTAAACCTTGCCACCACAAAAAACAGGACATGCTGGAGGGATGGATTCCTGTCCCAGAGACTTCCCATACTCTGGAACAGGCTACCCATCTATGTCAAGCAAAGTTCTTCATTAGCACTCTTCAAGAAAAATATTGATGAGTGGATGGGAAATAGGAAATACACCCCGGGGAATCACTTCTGTGTGTCTGCTAAACAGTGGCACAGGAAAATAACTTTCTTGGGTGGCATAAGCCAGGGAACCTTGTTGGCTAGGCTTACAAAGGCCCTTGGGCCGATAGCCTAGTACCTACCTATGAACCTATGAACAGCAGAGATACTAGCATCCTTTCTAAAAATGAACAACAGTAAAGACCTTTGTATCACAGTCATATACATCCCCCCCAAGCAACAGCATTCCTATACTTGACGACAGCATTACAAACAAAACCATCATCCTAGGGAACGTTAACATTAACTGTCTTGATATTTCTAATCAGGACCCTTCCACCGGCATAAACCTATATAACTATACAGAACTAATAACCAATATAACTAGGCCCAACAATAAAACAGGCAGTGGCTCAATTCTGGATTGGACACTCGTCTCTGATCCTAAAAAAATCTCCTCTTCTGGCACACTACCTAACAGTATTAGTGACTACCTACCAGCCTTTATAACTCATAAGACCACCACAGTCCTAAGCACACACCAAGTTAAGCAAACCAGAGATTTATCTCCCTTCTCCCCAACACCTTTAATTAAATCTTACAAAGGATCAACTGGACCCCCACTCAAATATCACCCTCTCTATGAGGCTGTTGAATTCTTCAATTCAACACTTCTTAGAATTTTAAATAGTCTAGTTCCAGCTAGACTAAAAAGAGTAAAAGCTAAACAGGCAACTTGGCTTACCAAACACACAAAGCAAATGATGTCTGCTAGGGATAAAGCCTGGAAAACCTGGCAAAAAAATAAAAAATCCTAACAACCTCATTCAATATAAACAATTACACAATCAGGCAAAATGACTAGTGATTAAAAACAAACAAGAATACTTCCTAAGCATTCAAGATCAACACAAACTAAACCCAAAGAAATTTGGAAGCACAATCAATTCCCTACTCCATCCAAGTAAAAATAACAATCCTTGCCCTAATCCAGATAAAACTCCCACTGAGATAGCCTCGCTCTTCAATTCATATTTTATCGACACCATAGCTAAATTCACCACTACCTTCCACCTATAGACCCCTGCCCACCTGAACCTCCCACTTCGCACTCCTCTATTCTCATTCTCACTTATACCAATGTCCACTATAAAAAAACTACTTAAACTCAAACCTTGTACTAACACACCAGACAATTTACCTGCTGAATTTCTACAACTACCTGCAAAGTCCATTGCCTATCCTATCAGCATACTCCTCAACAGATCTATTCAGGAGTCCAGAATACCAAACATAAGGAAGAGAGCATTTGTTCTTCCACTCCATAAAGGTGGCAGCAACTCTGATATCTCTAATTTCCGACCCATCACTATCCTCTCTCCCATCTCTAAACAAAATTAGAAAAATGTATTCACACACAGCTTCTTAACTATCTTGTCCACAACCAGATACTTTCCCCTACACAGCAAGGCTTCAGACCAGGTCACAGTACCTGCACTGCTCTCATATCCTTTATGGACATAGTAAACAGGGCTCACAATGCCAGTTACATAGTCTCCTCACTGTTCCTAGATATTGTGAAGGTTTTCTCCCCGGGCTTCCACTGAAAATGGGTTATTTTAGCCCAGTGATCTTTCCTGGTAAACAAATGAAAATAAACAAATACTAGATCTCGCTAAGGCCTTCAACATGGTTTCACATCCCCTTCTGCTCATAAAACTCACCAACTCAGGTCTCTCATCCCATACCTTAAACTGGTTCTCAGACTATCTCACCATTAGCCAACATTCCACCAAATGGCAACATTTCTTTTCACATTTTCTCAACACAACCACAGGTGTGCCTCAAGGATATATACTAGGGCCCCTCCTTTTCAACTTCCACACCACCCTTACCCATGGCACAGTTATCCAATATGCAGATGATTCTAGAATCATCTGTACTGCCAAATCTATATCCGAGTTACATCTTACTCAAAATGCTTTCACTTCAACTGAAACTTGGATGTCAAACAACCATCCCACTCTAAATCCCAATGAAACCAAACTTCTGATACCCCCCAAAAAAACTACTGCTCTGAACAAGAATGATTTTTCTGTCCAATCCCATAATAATACTCTCACTGAAGTCTGTCCAAATACCAAACTGCTAGGAGTTATCATTGATGAAAATCTAACACTTCACCTCCATATCCATAGCAGCATAAAAAAACCACATAAAAAATTAGGTACCCTCTACAGACACAAATACTACCTTAATGTTGTTGTTGTTGTTTGTCTTTTCGGTTTTTCCCAGTTAGTGCTAAAAAAGTTCTAGCATCCTCCTTCCTGCTACCATCTCTACTATACAGTGCCCCAATCCTCACCAATATCCATTACGCCCTGAAAACCAAACAGGACTCATGTTACAATAAGACTGCCAAATTTGTAACAAATTCAAAAAACTCAGTACACCACTGCTAATCTCTACAACAGCTAAACTGTCTCGAAATCCCACAGTACCTCACTTATTCGCAATTAACCACCGCACATAAACTCATATACAAGCCTTCAACTTGCCCCTCCCTCTCCTCCTTACTGACTACATACCACCCTAACAGGCCACAATGATGCTGGAAGTTAAAAAACCTAAGCTTGCAGCTGGTCACATGCTGTACTCTTTTACTGTCTTAAAACTATGGAATGCCCTACCACCCTCCCACCTTCCACCAGAACAATCAGTAATCCTGCTCTCTTTAAGAAGATTCTCAGATCACACCTCTCTTCTCTCTGGCAATGCACTTGTGCCAAAATAGTACCTCCTAACACCTGATCCACTGCTATATCCCTCTGCAATATCAGTACTTACGAGATCTCTCTGACTTGCTGAATTCAACTGCTTATGCCTACAAAACTCTAACAAGTAACAATCAAAACTGCTACCCTACCTGACCAACTCCATCCTCAATGATCAAATTGTACACAATGTTGATGTGCAATGTTTATAAATAACTTGCACCATTGTGTTTAATATTTATTTCCATGCATTGAGACTGTATATACACTGTATATTGTGTTTTTAAAGCTCGCCGGGCCTCTACTGACAATGGGCTCGCCTAGGCCCAGTAGACTTTCCCGGTTAACAAATGCAATAAATAATAAATAAAATAAATAGTAGTCTGTGCACATCAAGGAGATGAAGCATGTATTCTCCTTTATTAGGAAAATCTGGAAAAAAGACTGGTAACTATATGGACTGGTTGATGTTATTTCTGATGCCACTTTAGACAGAAAGGAAGGGTTAGTCCATAGAGAAACCTTGTCTTTATGAAAAACAATGTAAGGGAGCTTTAGTTGACAGAGCCTGGTGTTCAGAAATTCTTTCCACTAAAGTTATAGCTACCAGGAAGATCGTTTTCCATGAAAGAAATGTCAGATCACATTTGTCTGCCAGTTCTAAGGGTTCCTAGTTAAACCTTTAAGGACAGCCATTACTGAACTATAAAAGTGTTTTTGCATTTGTTTCTACTGTTTTCTTGAAAAAAAAAAATCTTTCTAATTTCCCGCCTTACTAAGCTAGAAAAGTCCAGTTTCTGATATCTGCTGATACCTGGACTATGTTTAAGCTTCTGTGTTTGGCCATACCTTACTTGGGCAAAAAAGGATGTTTCTTTGTTCACCAGTGAGAGTGGAGAGCTCTGAACTGCCTACTTGCCCTTGAAGGAGTGGCTTCTGCCCAGAAACTGTAGTTTTATTGGCCATTTTAGGCTAATTTCTATCTCTTTAATCTTTCTGATATAAAAAAACGCATTTGCGCGTTTTTTGTGTTTCTATAAGTTCAGCAGATCCTGACCAGGTGTCCTGCAGAGACCTAAAATGCCAGACAGACAAAAGGAGAGACTTTGTAGTGTTTAAGTACCACTTTTTTTTGTTTTACTTGTTGCTTATTGCTATTTCCCCCTAAATTCTCATTTTCTAGCGTTTATTGCTTCTCAAAATGCTCATTTTACACTGAAATTACATTTATTTGTGCCTGCACTTTGAAATTTGTTTTTGTTGTAAATTTTATTTTTAACTGTTACTGGCTTCCCACTAAAATGTGACAGCCATTACTGCACTGTAAAAGTGTTTTTGCATTTGTTTCTACTGTTTTCTTGAAAAAAACAAAAAAAAAAAAATCTTGCTATCTTAGCCTTACTAAGCTAGGAAAGTCCAGTTTCAGATACCTGCTGATACCTGGACTGTGTTTAAGCTTCTGTGTTTGGCCATACCTTACCTGGGCAAAAAAGGAAGTTTCTTTGTTCACCAGTGAGAGTGGGGAGCTCTGAACAGCCTACCTTGCTCTTGGAGGAGTGGTTTCTGCCCAGAAACTGTAGTTTTATTGGCCATTTTGGGCTAAATTCTATCTCTTTAATCTTTCTGATATAAAAAATGCATTTGCATGGTTTTGCGCGCTAAGCAGCGCCGGTTAGCTAGGGTTAAACTATTCCCGACTCCACGAAGTCTACTCTTCAGTTTTTCCCTTAGAACTAGACAAAACTTAACCTTAGCACTCAAACCATTCATTTTACAGCCCAGCACTTGCTTAAAACTCATAACAAGCACTAAATACCCCTAGCACTAGCCCCCCTTATATTTTCCAGAAGGACAAGGCTTTCTATTCGTCCCCACCAGTCAATCAGAAAAACAGCTCACTTTACCTATTCAGGTATGGCCAAAGGGCAGTTTCAGGTGTACTCTCTAGTCCAACTGGTGAATCTGGGCATTTTGAGGCAATGTTACAACTGCCTCATGTACACAGACAACCCTCTCCTCCTATCACCAAACACTAATATATGCGAGAGATGCAATTATACAGCCAGACTGGAGGCAAAGCTCTCTCAACCCCAGACTGTAACTGACTGTCAAGAGGAGAAGGGTAATACTTGCAACACACCACCAGTCTCACATAGACCTAACAAACCAACACAGGCAAATAACACACATAAATACATGAAAACATACTCGGAGGTTCTAAATAAAAATCTACAAAAGCAACAGAGACCTCCAAAGCAGACATCCAAGCAACCTCCACAACCCATCACCAACCATGAAACACATACTTCACATAATCAGTGTGCCACGCAATCACAGCCCTTAAGGCAAAATAACATATCCAACACACTAGTGATAGGCAACTCTATAGTCAAGCACACTGATGTCCCACTAACTAGGCTGGACAAGGAGAAGGTTACAGTTAGCTGCCTGTCAGGCGCCAGGATCCGCCACATAACACAAGTACTCAGGTCACTCCAGAACAAGTACAAATATGACTCTGTCATTGTACATGTTGGTGTGAATGACCTGAGACGTACCTCCCTGGACTACATGAAAAGAAACATGGAAGAGCTCTCTGATCATGTAGCCCAGGCAGGTATGACCCTGACCCTTTGCAGCATCCTGCCCTCACCAACAATGATGCCACAGTATAAAGAAAAAATGATCAACTTCAACAACTGGCTAAGTTTCTGGTGTCATTCAAAGGGGATCCAGTATCTGTCTGCCTGGGATGACATGCACGACAAGCCACTTTGCTTCGCAAGAGATGGCTTGCACCTGCCACCCTTAGGCTTTCGAATACTGGCAAAGGCTCTTGCCGCCTCCATAGTACCTTTTTTAGGCAAGGGTCAAAAGACAAATCCACCATTGTAAATAGCACAAGTAACCAAAAATTGAGGCTAATGCTACTTAATGCCAGAAGTCTAAACCTCAAATGCACGCACTCGAGGCACTGCTCAGTATGGAGAACATCGATATCTGTGCAGTAACAGAAACCTGGTTTAAGGCTCCAGAGAGCACCCCAGCACTACCAGGCTATAACTCATACCATACCTTTCGGCCACAGAACCCAGACCGAAACAGAAAAGGCGGGGGTGTATCCATATTCATCAATGATACTCACACCTCCAGGTTAGTGGTGCAGCACAATGCATCACAGATCATCCAAGTGCAACTAACAATGGGCAAAACTGCAATCCAAATTGTAGCTTGCTACAGATCACCCACCATGACCCAGGACCCCCATTCTGCATTTCTGGAGACACTGGGAAATATGAAGGTCCTAACAAACACCCTAATACTGGGTGATTTCAACTACCCAAACATTAACTGAGAGAACTACTCAAGTACTAACTCCCATGCCCAATGCTTCCTAGAATTTATAAACTCAAATGCCCTGGTCAACTAGTCAACACCCCCACCAGAGGGAACAACATATTGGACCTGGTCATCACCAACATGGGCGACCGCTGTTCTACACCTGACGTCAACCCCTCGCTGGTTAGATCAGACCATAGACTAAACACTCTGGATATTCACATTCCGCCCCAACCCCAATCAAGGAAACCACCGTGAAAAACTTTTCAAAAGCAAACTTCACGTTGCTTAAGACTGAGGTGGAAAGGTTCACAGCCCCCGCGCCAATGGACATTGCTGTCTAAGCTGCTGAAACCTATACAAAGGCACTCTATGATCATCTGGAGGAATGCATGGATCGTGCTATCCCAAGTAAAGCTTAGACTCAGTCTTCCAAGAAAAGGAAACCAGGCTGGTGGGCCCCTGCCATAACCAGGCTCTACAATAGGAGAAGGAAACTAGTACAGATAAGAGCAAAATCCCTAGAAGGAAAGACATCCCTGATCAGTATCAGCAAGAAACTATGATTCCTCATTAAATCATCCAAGGCTAGCTTCGAAAGAAAAATTGTCAAGGACTCCAAAGATAACCATAAAGCGTTCTTTAGCTATGTCAAGAACCTAACTGGAAGCTCTTCAGATCTGCTCTGAGTTGGTGCAGTATGGCACAAAATACACTGAACCGACTGATATTGCCAACATTTTGGCAGACAGGTTCAGTGCAAACTTCACACCCCATAACCATAACAGAAGAATGTAAGGCCCCGGCAATCACTGACACACAGGTTAAAACAGCCCTATCCAAAGCCAAAATCACAGTGTCTTATAAGAGCTCCAAAATGAACTAACCCCTCACCTAAACACACTGTTCAAACTCAGCCTCTCTACAGGCTACGTACCCACAGAGTGGTGCACAGCAACAGTTATCCCACTCCACAAAGGTGGCGCCACAACGGACCCTGGGAACTATCGCCCTATAAGCCTGACTAGTCTGGTCTGCAAGGCTATGGAGCACATCATCATGGAACTCATTAACAGAGACACTGGGGACCTCCAAACTTTGGACCCCACCCAGTTTGGCTTTGTTTAGGGCAGAGCATGCCTCCTAAACCTGGTGGACTTCTTTGAGACAGTTACCAAGGCATTAGATGAGGGTAAGGAGGTCCACACAGCCTACCTAGACCTCGCAAAGGCATTCAACACCATTCCCCATTCTGGTATTATAGACAAACTCTCCAACCTGAACATTAACCCATACATCACGAGATGGGTCGCAAATTGGCTTACAGACAGAATCCACACGGTGAGAGTTGCAGACTCTAGGTCCGACTCTAAACTGGTTACAAGTGGCTTCCCCCAGGGCTCAGTCCTAGGATCCCTCCTGTTCAGTATATACTTCTCAGAGGTACAGGCAAGCACAGGAGGACTTTGGCTGACCAAGTTCGCAGACGACTGCAAACTATTGGCCATAATTGATTCTCCGGCTGATACAGACACCATCCAGAAGGGTCTCACTGAGATGGATACCTGGTGTCAAAATCAAGGCCTCAAGCTGAATGCCAAAAAGTGCATAGTCATCCCCTATGGAAATAACAAAGTACCCGCGAACTACCACATAGGTGGTAACCCCTAATTACAAAAAAAGTAATAAGGGATCTAGGGACCTAAGTAGATAGCAATCTCTCCTTTGATAATCATTTGCCAAGGTGGTTAGAAAATCCTTCTACGTGGCCCACCTAATCTCAAAAGGGTTCACATCCAGAACAAAGGAGGTTATTGTGCCTCTCTACTCATCACTTATTAGACCCATTATAGAATACAATGCCCCATTTGGGATGTACCTTACAAGACACCTGCAAAAACTGGAAAGACCACAAAAGTACCTCACCACGAGGATTACTGGCCTCAAACAGATGACCTATGCAGCCCGACTAAAGAAACTCCAGCTGTACTCGGTTGCATACTGCTTATTCAAGAGGTGATCTCTGCTTGACATACAAGGCCATGTCCAACCCAGAATTGATGGATATGCTACATCTAAAAAAAAAACAAATCCCTGAGAGCCACACACTCTAGGGATATAAACCTTACCACAACGATAAATAGGACGTGCTGGAGGGATAGATTCCTGACCCAGAGACTCCCCCATGCTTTGGAACAAGATTCCAATATACATCAGGCAGAGCCCCTCACTAGCACTCTTCAAGAGAAACTTTGACGGGTGGATGGGAAACAGAAAATTTACCCCAGGGATCACTGCAGTGGCTCTGCTGGACAGAGGCACAGGGAACTAATGACTCTGCTGTTCAGAGGTACAGGGAACTAATCTAAGGGGGTGGCAAAAGCCAACACACTCTGGCTAGGCTTATAAATGCCCTTGGGCAGATAGCCTAGTACTTACCTATGAACATATGAACCACAGTAAGGTCCCAAGGAGAAGGATCCTTTATTGGGGGTTTGAGAACAAAAATGCCCTTCATGAGGCCCTTATACAATCTGGAATAAGCCAGAGAAAGAGATGTATTTCTTGAATGGAAATTTGAAATTGCTGCCAAATGAAGTTTAATTGTTGAGAAACTGGTCCCTTCTTTAAAAAGAGTTGTCAGAAAGAGAAGAATGGCAGAAGTTGGGGCTAAAAAAGGGTCAATATTCTGGCTAGAAGCCCAAATACAGAATCTTTTACATTGCTTCTGCAGACTTTCTTGGTAGAAGACTTTTGGGAGGCTAAAATAATATCATGAATTGGGAAAGAAAGCCTGCACTAACCATTAATGGAAGTGGAGAAACCATGCAGTTAGCTTGAGGGCATGGAGGTTGGGATGATGAATTCCTGATGGGTGAGATAGGAGATAATGTGCAGACTCCAGTATCCATGGAGAATATTGCAAGTTAGACTGTAGGAAGGGGAACCTTACTTACTGAGGCCAGAAAGAGGCAATGAGGATGACTGACCTCTTCGGCCTGTTTGCTTTCTGTAAGAATTTTGGAATCAGGGGAAGAGGAGGGTAGGCATAAAGGAAACCCGGAGGCCAACCTTAAATCAGGGCATCTCTCAGTAACTCCTCACACGGGGGGATCAGAGGGAAGTGCTTGCTGCACTTGTTGTTGAGGGGGTGACAAATATGTCACAGCAAGTGACAAATATGTCACAGCTCAAGGTCATATTCGCT
This sequence comes from Protopterus annectens, assembly GCF_019279795.1. Lineage (NCBI taxonomy): Eukaryota > Metazoa > Chordata > Ceratodontiformes > Protopteridae > Protopterus > Protopterus annectens. The sequence goes on from NC_056731.1 coordinate 378,076,620, forward strand.
ACTGACTGATTGAGAGATCACTCATTCAGCATCAGAGCAGATCAACTTAGCTTGTCTGCCAATATGTTGATTTTCCCGAGGATGTGCACTGCAATTAAAAAGTTATCTGAATTGAACACACATTCCCAAACCCTCATGGTTTCTCTGCACAAGGGGCAAGATCGGTTTCTTCCTTGCTTGTTGATGTACCAGACTACTGACATGTTGTTCATCGGAACTGCAATAGTTCCCAGAGGGAGAGCATCTTGAAATGCTGACAACACTAGAAAGACTCTTCTCACCTCTAGAACACTGACAAGCAAACTGGTCTCTAGAGGGGATCACATGCATTGGACCATCCTTTTCAAGACATGACCGCCCCCCCCAGTTGGGAAGCATCCATGGTCACTGTGGCAACTGGGGGCGAAAGAATGAACTGTCTGCCCAGAAAAAGATCATCAGACTGAATCCACCAATAAATATGACATTTGCAAATTGGAGTGATTCTTACAAGAAAGGATACAGCTTGAATAAGAATGGACCATTCTACAGCTAAGGTCCACTGAAGAATTTGCATAAAAAGTGTACTATGGGAACCAGTGATATGGCAGCTGACATTGACCCCAGAGCTTGAAGCACTAATCTTGCTGGAAAAGGGTGAGAAAGTACAGTCTGAACCTGATGTCTTAAGGAAGCGATGCAGTGGCAAGGTAAAGAAGCTATCCAACTTGTAGTATTCAAAGGAGTCCCTATGAATTTCAGGCTCTGTACTGGAACTAGTTTTGATTTGGCAAGATTTATCGAAATACTCAAGGTGTTGCAAATCTGGAGCAAATAGGCCCTGGCCTGTAGAAGTTGATGCTTGGATGGAGCAGTGAGAAGCCAATTATCTAGATATGAAAACACCTGGAATCCATTGAGCCTCACGTGAGCTGCTACTACTGACATGCACTTGGTAAACACCCTAGGGGCTGTGGTGAATCCAAAGGGTAGAACTCTGAACTGGTAATGATTGGTTTCCAGATGAAAGCATAGATGTCTCTTGGATTGCTTGTCTATTTTTATGTGACAGTAAGCATCTTGGAGATCTATAGAGCACATCTAATCATCATTGTACAAAAAAAGCAGGATGGATTGGACTGCAACCATTCGGAACCTCACCTTCTTTACATACTGGTTTAGCTTGCTTAGATCCAAAATGGGTCTGAAGTCCCAGTTTTCTTTGGCACTAAAAAAAGTGTGAGTAAGTTCTGAATCCTATCTGGTCAGGTGGGACCTTTTGGAAGACTCTTTTCTCTTGCAGCTTTTGTATTTCTTGTGCTGCATCCTTCCTCTGACTGGGTGGAATGTCAGGAAGTTACCTCCTTTGAGGAGGAGGAAGAAGGGAAAAATGGTACACAGTAACCTCTAGAAATTAGTCTTAGCACCCAAGAATCATTTGTGATATCTGTCCAGGCATCTGGGTACAAAGAAAATCGACCCTCAACTGCCTCCAGAGTTGGACAGCCAGGCAGTGCTTCAGGAGCACTAACAGGTCCTAAATGAAAAGGAATCTCAGAAGCCCTTGTTCTGCGGGCCCCCTCTACCTCTAAGGCAATGTCTACCATTGAAGCTTCCTCCACTGCCTCTGGAGGAATTTTCCCTGCACGAATCCTGGAAAGGTCCCTGAGACTTATGGAACCACATCATCTTATCACCACGTTGGTTTCCTGTGAACATCCATCGAGGGGTAGAAAACTTGATTCCTATGGTGTCTTTCCTTCTTCTCTGTGTGGTAACTTTTCCTTAACTGATGGCCCGAGCAAGGCAGTGCTATCAAATGAGGCATTAACAAAGTACATCTTGAAGGGCTCCACAAAATCACAAATCCAGGCATGTCTTCTTATGGCTATACCTGAAATGGCTGCTTGCGAGGTACCTTCAACTGTATGGGAGATCAACCTCATTGAAGCATTTGAAATGGACAGCAGAGCAGCCAGTTGAGAAGTTTTTTTGAAATCCTCAGAGGACATGTACTCTGAGAGCATATTTAATAACTCCTTAGTCAGATCTCTGTAGCCTAGTAAAATGTGCCAGATAATTTAGAGACCTCAGCGTTAAGGTAGCTGAGGTGAACACCCACTTTCCAAATATGTCCAACGTTCTGGACTCCTTGTTCGGCAGATGGACAGAACAGCAATGCTCTGCCAGCTCTTTCGTGGTGGCTGCCACCTCCACCATAGCATCAACTGGGACTCCTTTGCTCCAGTGAGATCTATCAGAAGGAGCAGCCAAAAATTTGTCTGGGCACGTGGGGATGGGTTTGACAGTGTCCAGTTCCTTCCATGTCCCATGGGAAACCACAACAATCAGTTCATCCACCAGGGTGGTCACCCAAGACACAGATAGTCCAGAACCAAAAGCCTCCATAAACACTGATTCTTCAGGAGAAAGAGACTGGGAAGACCAACCACCTTTATTCTGGAGGATCTCAAGAATATCTACAAAGGAGATGTCATCAGGTAGCGATCCGGGGGATCCCTCTCCCTCATCAAAATCAGTGTCTTCTGTGAGAAATTCCATCGGGGAGCGTGTATGTCTCCTCTTACACGCCCTCTTCAGAGGGACATTTTCTGTGGTATGTTTGGGGGAGGTGTCGGATATGAGGGGAAATTCCTCTAGGGGAACTGCCTAGAGGCTTCCTGGAACTGGCTGTCCCTGTGGAATAGGTCTGATGGACTCCGAGCTCAGAACCAAAGAGGGAAGATGGGTGGGATCCAAGATAGAGACAGCTGTTCTCTACAGAGAGAAAAAGCACTTCTTACCACCTTGAAAGCCAAAGGACCAGGGGAAGCCTTTTCCACCCTCCTCGGAGAAGACGACTCTGAATAAGCTAGTTCAGAACCACCCCAGGATCTGAGCATCAAGGGGAGAGAGTTGGATCCAGGCTGTCCAGGGCCGAAGCTACAATAGAGAGGGATGGATCCAACCCCTCAGATCTGAAGCCAATTTCTTGGCCCGCTCTTATCTGAAGGCATCAGAACAGAACTGGACAGGGAGACCGTCAAGAGTCGAGGAAGGAATCTTCCTTGGCCCCAATGCCGAACGTCTTGGGGATCTCGGATCTTGGGACTCCAAAACCATGGGTCAGATCAGAAAGGGAAACAGTATGGACTTTGTAGGTGCACTTATGGATCCAGGAGGGGACAGAGCTGGCAGGACCCAATCTGGATCTGAGACTTTCCACATCATCCTATCCACATCTGCTTCTTACAAACTCCTGGAAGATGCTGTTGAAGAGGGTCTGGAATGTTTCTTTGGTGTTTGGAAGACCTGAAGTAGCAAAGAGGGAGATACTGGTTTAACTATATACTCTAGGGTACGGCTTCTTTGGGCAGAACTAGCTCTCGGATCTGAGGGCCTGGGATCTGATGAGGAAGTAGAAGGGAATGAAGAGATCACGATTGGAGCTGACATTGTCAGATCAGAGTACTGTTTAGGATCCAAAGGAAGGCTTCCAAACTTATGATCCAAGGAACTTTGATCCGAAATTTTACAAATCTTCTCCAACGGCTCCAAAGAAGCCTTAGGGAACTTTGGAGGAGACCTCTTTTTTGCTTCTGAAGAAACTGACTTCTCTGATTTAGAGGGGTTTAGAGCCCCAGAAGAAGCTGGTAATAGTTCTTTAAGAATGAACTTATTGCTCCTGTTGGCTAATGCTCTGGGGATAAAAGTTGAACATACCGTGCAGGCCATACTGAAATGGTCTGGTTCTAAGCAGTAAACACATGTCTTGTAGGCATCTGAATTGGGGATCTTATTCCCAGAAGAAGTGAATGTCTTAAAACCTGTAGGTTTGTCCGACACAGCTGCAAGAAAGGAGAACAAACCCTGTATCAAAAATAAACAACAATAACAACTTTATTTTTCTTTTTACTAAAAAAGGATAGAACGGGAAATTACCAGAAGAAGACAACCTTAGAATAGAAAGGAAAAAATACCAACAATGGTATTTAAAAAAGATACCTTGCAAATTGGGTAATAGAGGGTACCAACAATGGTAGGATGATTACTGGCAACTTAGTAGAAAAATATTAATATCTGTATAGATCAAACAATCCCTAACACCAGTGACAATTAAGAGGGAGGTTGCAAGAAAAGTTATAAAGTTTGAGAAGTACAGAAATTTTATAACCCAGTAATACAAAAAAAAAAAACTGGCTTAGAAATGCTTGACAGTGGACCCTGCTTCAAACCACAATAGCTGCAAATGAGATCTGAGGTGATGGGGACAGAATAGACCAGTTTACTATTAGAATATTGAAACAAACTCCGTCCACTGTACTATTGTCGAACACAGAAGTTCAAAAATGGTAATATCGAAGACCAAAAACCAACCTAGGAACGGGTTTTAACATGGGTTGTGATAGGGGAGAGGTTTGTAGTTCGGAATAACACTGAACACCTATCTCAACCCATGTTAAAACCCGTTCCTAGGTTGGTTTTTGGTCTTCGATATTACCGTTTTCGAACTTCCTTGTTCGACAATAGTACAGTCAATGGAGTTCGCTTTGATATTCTAATAGTAAACCGAATAGACCATTATGGGTAGAGGGAGTAGCTCAAGAGCTGGATCCAAAGCCTATGGTATGCGGCAGAGCCGGATTCAAGGTTTGGATCAAAGCTCATTTGTGAGGAAGAATGAAAAGGACATCAGATCATTTTTTCATAGCTTTAAATGTATTATTTCACAGAAGAAGTTAAGTTTCTGTAAAAATAAATAAAACGAGGAATGCTTTTTCCTGAAGGGAACTTATCTGATGCTAGCCAACTGTTGATATTCAAAAACCCACAAGAGGAGTGTTCTTTGGAGATAGAACAGCTCTGAAAGGCTTGGCACTCAAAACATTAGTTTTCACCAGCCATGCCTGAGCTGATAACAATTTGGGTTCATGGAAGGTGTTCTTAAGCTTTGGAATACTATTTGGGATATAAGCCATATAGCTAAGGCTACTGCAACAGTGATCAAATACTGAACATCTATCCACAGCACTGCTATTGTTGTCATTAGATAATGATTCTGAAGTTAACAGGAGCTTGGTAGGTTTGTCAGTCCCTAAAGAAATACAACAGGGTCAGGTAGTGGATTTTTACAGAGGAATTTATGGCAATAAAATCAGTCAGAGCTTAGGGAATCTGTGCCAAAGGTATCCTGTAATGCTTCCAACCCTGAAGGTATGGCCAAGGTCTAGAGACCTCCTTGTAGAAGAGATCGCAATACCTCTTCAGCACATCTGACACCTGCTTACCTTCCCACTGGAAGTGCTGCATCATTTTTATGACTGTGTCCCCAAAGGAAAGTTTCTCCACAGGAGAATCAGAAGATATGGGGTCATCTTCCTCAGATTCATACCAATTTCAGATTTTGTTTCTAGGAATCAGCATGAGCAAAATAGGCAGAATCAGACCCCTGAAGTACCTCAGTCAGGGTACCTGGAGCTTCTTCTCAGAATAAAATCTGAGGAGTATCCTCAGGTCCCTTGGAAATAAGCCATGATTTCCCCTTACTGGCAAAGGTTTTAGTCTAGAAATACTGTGACTGCATCCTGTTGACCTTCAAAGGACTCACAACCACGGCAGCAGCTAGAAAACCTAGGCAATCTGAGGGTCATCAACAGCCATAGCAGATATGTATGGGTCAAACCAGACAGCAAAATCTTTAGGCTTTTTTTTGGTAGCTTGATTTTGTATCTGGTGAGGGACATCCAACTGGGAAGCCTCAGAAATAATCCTACGTTGTGGGAGCTCTTTTAATATTCAGTTCTAGTAGATTTTGAGAGAAGGCAAACATCTAAGAGTTTTAAGAAGAAAAGACTGGAACATAGAATACGTTTTTATACTTGTGAAAGGATACTATGCAAAATAAACATTTGGTATAACTGTACCTGTACGCCTCTTACAGTCACATTTTCCCTTCCAGTTGACATGAAAAAGACAATATTTTTGTCAAAAGAGGAGGACAAGAGTAAGGTTTCTCAACATCTGCCCAAGGCAATGTAACTAGCACAGGCTATATAGCTGACAGCCCAAAGTATAAGCACAGCTTCACTATTCAGGTTGCTAGAGAGAGACACCTCTAGAATATTTCACACCCATATTTCCCTAATGTACAACTTAGCCTGCATGCACTTTGGGCATATGTCAGATATATGGTGTGAGAGGAAGGCACACATGCTTTGGTACTCTGGCAAGATTTTCCCATACATTACTAGTACTGCAACAGTGATCAAGGAAAGACATTATCAGTAGTTGACATATCATCACTTCCATGAATGGGATCTAATGTACCACTACCAGGTGGACAGAGACATTATAAAGGAGCTAGTAGACGTGACCTGTCCTCGCATAGGATCAAGGATGATATGTGTAATGCCTAAGGTTTTTTGGATCATAGGATCACAGGATGTTATTAGGCTATTGACCCTGAGGCCCTTATAAGCCTAGCCAAGAGTTTAGCCCATGTATAGAGAAGTCAGCACCCAAAGCCTCTGTCCAGCAGGGACACAGGTGGAATCCCTGGGGTGTATTTTCTGTTTCCCATCCAGTTGTCCAGGTTGCGCATAAAAAGGTATACTGAGGTACTCTGCTTGATGTGGAGAAGGAAGCTATTCCACAGATGGGGGAAGTCTCTGGCACACAAATCTGTCCTGCCAAGTCCTACTGATATCACAGACCAGGTTGAGGTCGCGCGTATGAGTTACTTGAGTGGAGCTTGACTTGTGGATATGCAGCAGTCCCATCAAGGCAGGGACTGAGATTGCTTTGTAGGCCACACACAGGTCACCTCTGAGGAGTCTGTATGCAACTGAGTAGAGGGACGGGGCTTTTAACCTATCTGTGTAGGGTAGATGTTTGAGGCCCTGGATTCTCCTGGTGAGGAACCTTTGTGCTGCTGCATGAGCTTTGCGAGGTACATGCTGAAGGGGGCTTTGTGCTCAATAATTGGCCTTATAAGGGAAGAATACAGGGATGTTATGACCTCTTTGTCCCTGGATGAGATACCCTTACTTATGAGGTGGGCCATGTAGAAAGCTTTCCATACAACGGAAGCAACACGGTGGTCAAAAGTCAGGCTGCTATCAACCTGGGTGACCAAATCCCTCACTACTGATTGTGTGCTTAGGAAGCTTTAGCATTACCCATCCCCAATACAGAGTTTTCAAACACCCAAATGAGGTCTCACAAGGAGGTTCTCAGGCCTTATACTTGCAAATCCTACATGTTATTCTGATGCATGCGGAGAATCATATTTGGTTTCCATGAACAGCAGAGGCGAGAGCACCATTAGGCAGACATTCTTTGAAACAGCCCATTTCCTTGAGGTATTAGGAGGCATTAACTAAATCCACATTGCTATGAAGGCCTTACCTTCTCCACATGGCATCTGGAATATCAACTGTAAAGATATCACCTCCTTCAACTGCCAGATGGTGTGCAGTGGATAGGGTACTATTTACAATATGTCTGCCATCCACACAGTTTCCATGATTCGTATATCTTGCACACGTGCAGCTTATGGCACTGTTTTATGAACATTCCACAGGGTCATCCAGTTGGTAGATATACACATTGCCAATCAGAGACCATGCAACCTCATAAACATAGGCAACAGGCCTCTCTAAATGTTGTTTGCTGTAGTATGTGGCAGGTGATGCTGCATATGCTTTGGAGCCATGGCTGATGTCACCCATATGCAGAGATGGTGAATAACACTGCACTCATTCAGACAACAAATAGTGTTGAATGGGTGGATTTTGAGTGCTCCCCATAGGTAGATTTAGTTAGAAACACATGGCTTGTTATGTACTCACCATAACTTTAGATGCTTGGGATCCATCTCGCCTACATTCTGTACTGATGGGGCTCAGAGCGATCCCTCTCTCAGACTCGCATGCTTTATGCTATAGAGCGAGAGGCCTCTTATCGGCTGAGCTATCTTTATCCCCGGATGCACCACCACTAATCCCCCAGATCTTGTCTGTCTGCATTCATGCACACATGCACAACTTGTTTATATAACATTGTTAGATGTTTCAAGATGAAACAACAGGATTCGGACCTTCTGATATCCTCTGATCTCCAAGGAAGGGGAAGGAGGGTGGGTTATTAGGAATGGATGGATCCCGAACATCTAAAGTTATGGTGAAAGATGTTATGTGATCCTATCTCACCTACATTCTGTACTGATGGTGGCTCATTGGAAAACACTCCTGAGCACTGTGGAACCAAATGAAGCTTGTCCTCTAGATGCCACATCCAATTTGTAGTGGGAAATAAAAGTGTGCAGGGAAGACCATGTAGCCGCAGCACAAATGTCACTAATGGCAGGCTTAGAATGAAATGCTATCGAAGTAGCCATAGCCCTTGTAGAATGAGCTTTGACAGAGGTGGTAAGCTCTTTGTTAGAATAAAAATAAGCTTGAGTAATACAGTCCCTGATCCATTTGGCAATAGTGACCTTTGTGACAGCTTTGCCCAATTTATTGTCTGCAAAGGATACAAACAACTGATCTGTTTTCCTTGTTTGTTTGGTCCTGTCTAAATAAAAACGTAACTGCCTGTGGACATCTAGTGTGTGGAATATGAATTCCGCTTTGTTAGAGTATTTTGGAAAAAAGACTGGAAGTTCTAACGATTGTTGTAAGCAGAAACTAGAACAAACTTTAGGGACAAAGGAAGGATTTGGCCTGAGGGATACTCTGTCTTTGTGAAAAACCAAGTACGGGGTTTTACTGACAAAGCTTGAAGCTCTGAAACTCTTCTGGCAGAAGTAATTGCCACCAGAAAAGCTGTCTTCCATGATAGAAACTTTAGATCACATGTAGCCGCCGTTTCAAAGGAAGGAAGTCAAGAGATCCCATGGAGGTGCAGGATGAGAAATCGGAGGTCTTAATAGAGCAGCACCTTTCAAGAAGGTCTTACACAATCTGTTGCTCATTAAAGGTGGGTCTATGAATTCGTGAAAATTGGAAATCGCTGCCAATTGTACCTTGATGGTAGAAACTGAAGAGCCTTGATTGAAAAGAGAAGTTAAAAATTTTAGTACTTCTGAATAGAAATGGGGTCCAGGCCGGAGTTGAGCCCAAATAGCCAATCTTTTCCATTTGCTAGAATACAGTTTCTTTGTAGCAGACTTATGGGCCGAAGATAATATGTGTACAACATCTGGATCCAATGTATGACTCCTGACTATAGTCGGAAGAGGAGGAGCCAAGCAGTCAATTTTAAGGTGTGCAGGGACTGGTGGAATAGTCCTGACTGATGAACCAAAAGGTCTGGGATCTGATCCAGGAACCATGGACCTTCCAGAGCATATTTCGAAAGATAGGGAAACCATACTTGACGAGGCCAGTAAGGAATTAAAGAGATTTTGCTTTGAATCACCCTGGGAAGGAGAGGAACTGGAGGGAAGGCATAAAGCAAGCCGGTGGGCCAAGGAAGGATCAGTCCCATTTGCTGAAAATCTGATTTGCAACTGTCATATTCGTGAGGAGAGAGGATGGTTCTGCTCAATCGAGTAGCCACTAGGAAGCGAGACTGCCCATTCCCAAACTCTCATGGCTTCTCTGCAAAGAGGATAGGATCTGGTCCCTCCCTGTTTGTTCAGGTACCAGACAACTGACATGTTGTTTGAGTGAACAGCAATTATGCCCTGAGGGAGATAATCATGAACCTCATTTCTAAGATGTTGATATGAAGTAGAGTCTCTTCCGGTGCCATTTGCCTTCCCCACCCCATCTGGGAGGCGTCCGTGGTCAAAGTGGCCGGAGGAGGTAGAACAAAGGTCGGTCCCTGATCCAAATTGATTGGGCACTAAGCCACTGAAGAATTCTCATGTGCAACCTTGCAAGGGACTAGAAGAAATGAATCTTATTCGTTGAGATGGCAGCAACACAGACTTTGGCCAATTGAAGGTGATTCCAAGGAAACTGCCCAGTGATATAGTGGCTTGAAGGCTCTGCAGTAGTAGATGCCTGGAGGTGGCAGTTAGAGCCCAGTCGTCTGATACGGAAACACCTGGAATCCTAGACTTCTCAGGTGAGCAGTCACCCTGGGGGCTGTGGTGAGACCAAATGACTGCCTCCTAGGCTGAAGCGCAGATGTCTCCTGGGCGGCTGATGTACCATGATATGGTAATAAGCGTCCTTGAGATCTATGGAGCACATCCAAACACCCTTCTCCAGCATTGGGAGAATGGTGTGTAGGGTGACCATTCGAACTTGACTTTCTCTGACTGCGGTTTTTAGGATGCTGAGGTCAAATGGGCCTCAAGTCCCCCGACTTTTTGGCACCAAAAAAATCTTGGATGACTCCTTTTTGCAGAAGCTTTGAAACTGAGGAGGCTGCAGTATCGTGTGACTGGGGGCGGGTCCCGGGGATTTTGGACTGAGGGGGATCCATCGGTCCTGAGTGATACCTTCCCAGGCTTTAGGTGCTTCGGCTTGACCCCCTCCTCAACTGGGCTCGGAGCTGCACAGCCGGGCAATCCTCAGGGATCAGAAAAGGTTGAAGAGCACAGACTAACGGTCTCCGTCTCCAGTGCGGCCTCTGGCCTCTGCCTCTGGGATAGCCTGGAACCACATTTTCCTCCCTCTTTTTTGGGGGATAAGGCCGAAGGAGTGAAAAATCGTGCCCCCTCCGCAGTCAGGAGTCTCTTCCTCCTGTTCACGGGTCAGGACCCATCAAAGGGGCGTCGGAAAGGAAGACTTAAAGGGCCTCATGATGACAAAGGCAGAGGCAGCCTTGCTTGTCTCCAAATGCCTGTACCCTGTACCTTCTACGCCTCGCCTTTCCGATAAGAATGAGCCTCTTTGAGATGGATTGTGGGATGATGACATTGTTAGCCAGCCCTCTGAAATCTGGTAAAGTGCGTAAGGGTAGTTCAAGGACCTCAGTGTAAAGGCAGCTGAACTCAGCTCCTAGACTCCTTATTAGGAGATGGACGGACGTCGGAAGCCTCTGCTATCTTCTGCTGGGTAGCAGATGCCTCAGCAAAGCATCTACAGCCACACACCTAAAGTCTAGACTCCTTATTAGAGGATGGACGGGACGTCGAAGCCTCTCTCTGCTACATCTTGCTGGGTAGCTCCAGCCTCAGCAAAGCATCTACAGCCCACCTTTTGAGTCACTTTTTCAGGGGTGGTTCCCGCCCTTGACAGATCAAAATCCAAGGAGCTCATCGAAGGCGGAGACACTGGGGAAGAGAGAGGCGCCGGCCTTCCAGGCGACTCATCAGCCACGCTTCGACAAATCAAAGAGCTCATCAGCATGGGGCGGAGACACCCAGGAGGTGGAGGCTGAGCCCCCGGGCTCTCAGGAACACCACTCATCAGCAGAGAGGAGGGTTGTTTTAGGGCTTCCGGGGTCTGCAAAGGAGACACATCATCCGGGCGACTAATTTAGGACACCTCTGCATCATCGATCGGTGTGTGATGAGAGACTCATCGGAAGGAGCTGGGGAAACCGTGAGGTAGCCAAGGAAGATTGACCACCAGAATCCTGGGAGGTCCCACCTCCGTGGGCCAGTGACAGTGCGCCACTCCCGCCGCCCGGCGAGAGAGGAGAGGAGACTTGGGACTGATCAATCAATCCAAGCCTGATGGAGAAGTTTGCTTAGTTATTTTGTTACGACTGACTGGTCCTTTCTTCTTTTGAAGGAGAAGGAGATGAAGATAAAGCCTCGGCGATGGCTTAGGCTTAATTAACCCCTTCTTTTTTTTTTTTTTCTCTCCTGGCAGGGCTTGATGAAAAAAGGCGCACACACGCCACATGATTCTTTGATGGCGGCGCTTGGCACAGACGCATGGTGGAGTGGTCACATCCTTGGACATCTTAACTGCCACATTACTTTCCAACCTGAGTTGTTACATTTAAGAGTGGCCAAAATAGCCACCTTTACATGGTTGTCTGATCCAAAGAAAAGTTTGTCACATTATCTGATATATATATATATATATATATATATCTTTTCTTTTCACAAATTCTCAACAGGAATATCAAATACACACTCAAAACACAAGAATAGCTGTTTAAACAGCTTTTGGGTCAAAATCAGCAAATTTCTGACAGGAAAAGCCTAATAAATTAGTACTACTTAGCCCAGCAGTTGAGAGACGCCTTAGTGGTGGTGCATCCGGGGAATAAGAGCTCAGCCAATATAAGACCCATCAGTACAGAATGTAGGCGAGATAGGATCACATAACATCTAAGTGGATAGAGGCAAATAAAGTGATGCTTGTTGTGCTAGGTGTAATGTACATGCATAAAATCACAGGGCAAGCATACTACTGCTAATAATAATAATACCCATTTGTTAAGCACGTAGGCACACTGAGCACATGGTCCCTATTCAGGGATGCCCTAGGAGGAATGTCTTGTTGAGTGTCTTGTCTTGTCCAAACACATGGGGGCTACATGAAGCCAGCCAGAATCAAACCCTACCAACAACAACAACAACAAGCCTCCTCCCTCTGCTCTGCACCAAACACTGCCTACCCTTGTAACTATTACACTGGCAACACACCCCTGAAAGTTGACCCGTAAATCAAGGATATAGGAACCTATGTCAACAATGAACTGTATTTGATCACCACATATCACTTATCATAAGGAAGTCCTTTTTCATCACCAAGCTTGTACCTAAAGGTATAGTGCCAGGCTTGGGGATGCAATCAGTCCACTCTGCTTGGCTTCCATTAGGCTGATCATTGAATATAAATGCCCCTTTGGTATGTACCTGTCCAAACACTTGGTAAAACTGGAATGACCTCATTTCTTTCTCCTTAAATAAATCAAGGGCCTAAATCATAAAAAAATATGTATACCATCTCAAAGCTTTATCCCTCTTCTCATTATAATACAAGCAGCTAAGAGGTGGCCTCTGTCTTGCATATACATCCTCAGCAGGCACTATCCTGTCAGATCTATTAAACATTCCCAAGCCCATTGGTAGTGTAACCATTTGATTAAGGGCTCTCAATCTCATCTGCAACAAAAAAAGGACATGTTGGAGAGACTGTATCACAGAGAACACCACTCCTATAGAACTACCTTCCATTCTGCATAAAGCAAAGTACTTTTCCTACTCTGTTCAAATTAAATTTGGATGATGGGGTGTCCTTTATGGAAAAGGGCAGTAAGTACATGTCCCAAAATATTCTTGTTCTGCCCACCACATACACAAAATATAAGATTTAAATACCATGGCAATGTAAGAATAGGCTTGTTAAGATCCTGAAAGATCAACAGCCTAGTAAGTGCCTATGAACCTAAGTGCATTATGTCCATGGACAGGGAATCTTTTATGCTGTTGTAGTCACACTTATGCTACAGTATGCATTTTAGACAATGCTCCTTCCTGTACATAATGTGAAACAGGTAATGGTCACACACACACACACACACACACACACACACACACACACACACACACACACACACACAAAATATGACATGCCTGCCATACTTCCTGCAGTCTGTAACTGACTTGGAGGCCATGGAAATTATTCTCCTGCTCTGCACTTGCTAATTGAAGCTGTAGGTATTCTGCTGCATGCCCCTGTGTCAGCAATGAATCTGTGACAGCCATACATCTCTGCAGCTGAATTTTATTTCAGCCCTAACAGCTTGAAACCACACTGGAGAGCCACAGCAAGATCTCTGTTGTGTTAGCCATGCTACACCACATGATACTATGAAAACTGTTACAGCAAGGGGAGACCTTAGCACTGGTTGTTATGCTTGCATCAGTAGTGGAAGATGATCCAGGTAAGGAATCATCAGTGGAAACAACTGCAGCAGACCACCATGCAAGGCAGAAGTGGGTGCAATACAGCATGGCACTTGCAAAGAAGCGGTGTCTGGTCCACAACTATGGGCAATGACAGAACAAACACAGAACAAAACCGATGCATCCAATCACACACTCAGCCTATGCATTATAGTGCATTGACTGACCATGTTGTGCATCAGACATTACCATACCTACATTAGTCAGAAGGGTAAGTAGAGTTTTGGTGTCATCATTTACACAGGTTAATATACTCAGCTGATAATGTGGTCTTCCAGCAGTTTCAGATCTGGATGCATGTGTTCCACATGATAATACAGTATGTTAGCTGCATTTGCAGGAATGTTGCCATGGTCTCTGGTATGTAGTTCTGGCAGCTGGGTGGCCACCAGGATAGCATAGTCAAGCAAGAGATAAATGTCAGTTTGGGGGCATCTCAGTGGAGTGGACTGAAGATGAACTGTGGTTCAATGAGTCAAGAGGCAGGTAGGAGGCTCCCACAGTGAAGATGGCTGCCATCCATGTCCACATTAATGTTCATGACCAGGACTGAAAGCCACAGTGCAGCAACATCAGCATCACTCACTCATGTGACATGAAAAAAAAAAAACTAAGAGGCAGCCATCAAAGGTGTGACTATCTATGGTCAATGTGTGTGCCACTCAATGCACACCATTATTAAGCCATCCTCCTGCTCAGCCAATGCAATCAGTTCCAAGCAGCCCCAGGGAAACAATATTGGATGCTGTGTGGACAACCACTGCCCATATTCCCTCCCACATTCCCTGCAATGACTGCATCTTCCTGCAGGCCATGGAGATGTTCATGCAGGTTCCAAGGCACACTGAGCAGCTCTGACATGGTTTGATTATCATCCATCTGTGTCTGAATCACAATTCTGCACATCTGTTAGTGGATGCAAGGGTAACATACATCATGAAATAATCATGCTTCAGGACACTGACCCTAATGACATATGTGAACACCTCAGAGGCATTGCAGCTCTGATGCTGGCTACAATGGTGTTACTATGTGCAACACACATGGATAGGATGTTATATACCAACCACAGGTAATGAAGAGGGTCCATCCTGGGCCTCTACTATCCTTTCATCAGTGAGGGAAGGGAGTGTTCACTCTTCTCTTAGTGCCAGTCACAGTGCGACTATGCCTCAGTCTGTGCCATGTGCATAATACATTTATTGTCAGCCTCTTATAGATATGCTGACATCAGGCAAAAGTGGACCTGTAGTGGAACTAGAAAAATGTCTAAAGATAATATGCAAGCATGTAAGCTGTTACATGCATGACTACCACCCCCTGTTACTAGAAAAGGATATACATAGCTTATTACCACACATACATGCACATACATATACATATATTTACATGTGTACCTTATATTACAGATTATCACTCTTGCAGGCCAGATGGTCCTGGGTGACAATTAATGCAGAATGTCATGTGTAAATACACCTGGCTAATATTCTTGGCAATGTTCTACAGGAATAACACTTGCCACTAATCACATGGGGCATCCCCAGTAGACATCTAAGCAGTCCTGACTCCCACAAACACACCTTCACCCCACAAACACACCATCACCAAGTATTACAGTTCCACCAGCATCACCTGTAGAACAAAATCCTTGGTGTTTGTGAACTGATGATGTCTTGGGGTGCACCATTAGCAAGTGAACTATTCTGTCTGCAGCTGTATCTTGGGCTTTGTTCTTGGCATGGATGATCATATGTGTGACCCTGCAACACATCCAAAGTACTGTCCAACTGTGCCCACCCACTGCACTGATGTCCCGAACCAGTTCCTGGTACACCCTGACCCAGAAGGCCTTGTTCTCCTCAGCCTTGTCCAAGATTCCCTTTCCATAGGTGCATAGGACCTATGCTACCATCTCGGTCTCCCATGATACAAACTTTTATATGCAATGTCATTAATTTGGTGCAACAACAGTTTAAGTTAATCATAGAGATGTGCATCAGTGTGCATATAAAACACTGTTCATGTCATCCAGCACCTGACACTTCACTGCTACTACTACAGCTGTAGGGACACAGTTTTGTGTAATGTTATGATGTAAGTTCTTTGTCAATGTACCATAGTATGGCAGCTGTAGACATGTGAGCCTTATGCACTATCTCTTGTGCCAGTGTCAACAGTGCCATGTTTCCCAGTACACTGCAAGTCCAACATCCCCATTACTCAGCCCTGCTGTTTCTGATGTTATGCAACATCTGGGAGCCATTCACACAACAGGACAGCTTGCCAGTTCCCTGTGCTCTTCCAGGATCCACCCTACAGCAGTTATGTAAATTATCCTGACCGCTGACTGTGCTATATGGGGTTGGCCTATGCCCTTCCTCCAAAAATGGAAGCTGCTGTGCCTATTTCCTGTGCTCTTGCTGACTGCAACCCTCAAGACTGAATCCTGACCTGCCTGCCCCCTAAGCCCTCTATTTGCAAGTCCCCCTCTCCTTCATACATCACTTCATAGTCCTAGCAGGGCTATTGCATCATTAGAACCCATAATGGTTCACTGTGTGACAACTATTTGTGGTAGCCATGATCCCTGTAATGTACAATGCATTAATCTTGTCAGATGTTACTTTCCCTATATGGCACTACAGTCAGATAACATGTCCTCTGTAGTCTCTATGTTTCTTGCTGCAGCTTGATCTCCAATAAAACAACAATGCATTTAATCTTGATATATTGGGGTTTGCAGCACAGTTATTAAGCCAGTAAGATAATTTAGCGTGACTGGCTCTTAATCATGACAATAATAAAATGCATTATCATCTTTATTCTAGCACTGTGTCCCAGTCCAGCTCATACACAAGCACTGAAATTAAGTAAGGTGTATTTGGCTGTGGAGTATGGCCACACTAGCAAAGATCAGCACTGTGCTAATGACCAGAGTCATCATGCTAACCATCTGCCTGTTACAGTTTCTGCTTAGGCATGTAGGTCACATTGAGTGTGCAAGGAGTTTGTCCAAGCAACTCTGACTCATCCCCATGCTACTGACAACCTGTGACTTGCTGCCAAAGATAGGCATCTCATTGCCCATTGGTGCATGCTATTTGGTATTTGTGATGCACTGCATTGTACCCCAGCTATCATTTTCATTCCTGCACTAGTTAGTGAGGGACACAGCCTCAGCCAAATTTAACTCTGGTAGGGCTCCTCCATGATGCATCACGACTGAAATATTTTTGTACCTGCTGCATACTGTGACATATTCTCAGCTATGCCAGGTAAAGGAGGGCAGTAGATGTGTAACATATGCCAGCACAGCTAGCTGGAATTTATTTATTTACTTATATTTGGTGACTGGGAAATTCTGACTAGGACAGTGACTATTTTCAGGTGGAGGCCCAGGGAGAAACACTCCAGAAGCATGTCTTTGGAATATGAGAGGAAACCGGAGTATCATAGGAAACCCAAGCAAATGCAGGGAGGACATGCAGACTCCGCAAAGAAGACACCCCAGCCAATCGAACCGAAGAACCTTTTGCGGTGAGGCAACAACATTAACCACTGCACTGCACTGTCTGATTTACAATTTAGTACAGAATTATATGTTATTTGAATACAAAACTGATTTGTATAGATGCTTATGTTGAAAATGTATTTGTAAAGTTGATTGTGTTAAAAATGTATCCTGCTGGACAAAGGAAGAAATGTACCTGTATTATTGTAACTGTTGAAATGCATATATTGTAACAGAATACTGGAGGAGAAGAGGTTAATCTCAAACTTTGAAAAATAATAAGAAATTAAATTACTTAATTTAGGCCATAAAAATTGTATCTTTCAGTTCTGATTGCAGCCAGAGACAAAATGCCTGGGAAAACAAGCACTAGAAACACTCTGTATTGTCTTTAGCAGTGAACTGCCACTCTGGAAGGGTAGATGTTTGAAATTGCTTTATGACTTCCAGAAGCTGCATCACATCTTAGCAAACTCTGTGTGTGTATTATTGACACATATGTTCTTAATCCTGACAGTTTCTAGCATGGGAACCAGAAGTCAGATGATCAGATGTATGTGATGTCATTAACTGACTGAAGTCTGTTTTTGTAACCTGACAAGGAAGGACCCCTCACCTACTTCATCTTGCTTTGCTCCAGTATGTAACCAGGGAATAATAATTCTTTAGATCAGTCAAGAAAATACAGTGAGATTAGTTAAGTATTGTTTTTTTCTGTAACTCTGTGAACCTGTCCACCTGTGTTATTTTTAAAATTTCCTGTGATTGAAACTCTGGTGTTTATTGTAAAGAGATATTTAGTATTTTCATGTTCTTTTCTTTATTGTTAAATATATTTAAACTTTTCATTGTGGCTGTTCTTTTAGAGCATATGTTAATCATTGAGAGCACTTATATATATATATCTGGTGACAGCTCTGCCCACTTCTGAAAGCCTTACCACATTAGCCAAACACTATAATTTGTATTAATAACAATTGTATTAATAACAATTTCACTCAGTATAATTGGGTAGCCTTCCAAGAGCCTTACAGTAGCTGGCTTTGGAGTGTCTGGTGGTGGTGCAACTACCTTATAGTCTGGACAGAAGGGGGGCATAGCTAGTAAAGTTGTGCCAGCCTTTCCCAGGTGTGTGTGTGTGTGTGTGTGTGTGTGTGTGTGTGTGTGTGTGTGTGTGTGTGTGTGTGTGTGTGTGTGTGTGTGTGTGTGTGTGTGTGTGTGTGTGTGTGTTAAAATCAAATCTCAAAGTGTATGTGTGTGTGTGTGTGTGTGTGTGTGTGTGTGTGTGTGTGTGTGTGTGTGTGTGTGTGTGTGTGTGTGTGTGTGTGTGTGTGTGTGTGTGTGTGAGCGACATAGAGCAGGAGCACAAACCACTGGTTTCACAAAGAGGGTGTTGGAAGACTTGGCTTGGACACTAGGCTGAGGACTCAACCCTATAGCTGTGCAAGTTTGGAGTCTTAATGGTGATCTGGACAGAGGATGAAACCCTGACCCTAGACTGAGTGTGTTCCTTGTATGGTCTTAAGGAAAACTGTGCTTGATGTAGACAGCTGCATCTGGAAATACTCAGCATATCCATTTTTGTTCCAAGTGCCAGTGATGAGGATTCAGGCTCCTTGATTACTGGCCCAGAGTGGGGACATCACACACAAGCAAAGGTTGTGTGTACTGGAAAACTACAAAGTCCTCCTCATGTACAAGGGCAATGCATGACATGCACTTGCCAGGGTGGTGGATGATGCCATGGATATCAACACCTCTGTCAAGTAGTGCTGACAGAATTATAGAAATCTTTAGAGGTACCTACCACCTTCTTTACCAGTGAGAAAAGCAGCTTAAGGAGACATAGCCTTCTTACAACATTAAGAGTTGCAAAATCATTGTACAGTAGGTCTGAAAGTATAGGTATACTTACTTTCTTTCTGCTGTCATGGATATACTGTGCTCATTAATGTCTTATTTCTGCTTTGCAAGACACTGCAGTAAATAAACTAGCTTGCCACAGGAGACAGGTCAGACTGCTCAGGTGGCAAGATAAGTGTACTTTTATTCCTCCCATGACTATAACTGTGCTTAATACTTTGGTAAATGTGGGGTAAGCTTGGCTGGGCTTAAAATGATTATTGGACCAAAAGCCTAGCAACCACCTATGAACCTCTAACCTGTTTACAATAGCACTAACCTTTTCTGGTAAATTTTACTAGTTCAACATTGCCTACTTGTTCTTTGACTTTGTAGTTTACTATTCTTCATATGTATTTATACTGTGCCAATGCCCTGCACTGTGCCAGCTATCCCTGGAATAGCCATGTGAATGAAAAATGTAGTGAGCCTACTTACCACAGCAATATGGCATTTTTTAATTTTGCTCATTATTGTATTGCTTAATTGTTTATTGCCTATATAAGACTGTTAGGTTGCAAGCATGTTACCTATGCTACTGTCCTAAACTGTGCAAATGCCATGGTGGATATGACAACAGTTTTTAACCTGTTTACCACAGCAGTTGGCATTTAATTGTTTTCAGTGAACTAAATTCAAATATGCTTCTCTGTCCCCTAGTCATGCACATTGGTTTCTATGTCTATGCTATACTACCATCTTAAACGGTTGTGTCAGCTACACTGCTATTCATATACCCTGGTGTTATCCCCAGTCATATGTTATATGTTTCTTAGTGATTGATTTATACTGCTGTGATATTTGTTTTTTTTTTCTCTATTTCCAGGACCTGCCTTAATAAAGTACACCATATCAAACTGACCATTTGACCATTGCATTTGTATTTAGTTCTGTTCTTTTCATCATTTGTCTTGATTATGTTACATTACTGTTTTTTTTTTCTCCATTTATTTTCATTTTTTTTTTTTTTTGCAGAATCAGCCATGGATCATGCAGCAATGAGGAGCAGCACCTATCATAAACTGCACTATCCACAATGCCCAACACTTGGTCCTAGGCAATCTTAGGATCTGTCTCTCATCGGGGTGATGAAGGTTATCTTATGGAAGATGGCCTGGATGCCCTAGTGGTAGCCTCTGTTGCTGCATCTTCACTGACTGGCACAGGATCTTCTTTAAAGGTTTGAATTAACAAGCCCACCTGTGTCACCTTGAATGAGGTTTGATGGTTGGTGATGAATGAGGTGGACAGGCAGCTCAGCGTTTTCACTGAGTACTAACAGCATTTCCTCAACTGACACGTAGAGCTGCAGAGCCACCTGCCCTCAGCTATCAGGCCACCAGTGCTGGAACCTACAACTAATGTGAGCCTTGGAGGTGACTAACTTCTAGACTGTTTGGGATATCTTGCCAGACCTGCTCACCCCACTCTATCCCCCATCTTGGTGCTCTCCTTTCTTATGTGCTGCTCACTCTTCACCCTTTGCATCAGTAGCTGTCCATATCTCTGCTGTGGCCAACCTTTTCTGTCAGCACCTCCCATCTTTCACTGTTTATGTTATTAAATGCATGCTTGGCCCTGCTGACATTCTCATACCCTCCTTCCTACCCACAACTTTCCCATGCTTCTATCCCTCCTCCATCCTTCTCAAAAAGATACAAAAAGGGTTACTGGTAATTAATATTTATTACTTATAATTTAATTACCATTTTTCTTATTTCTCCTTTTTCTTTTGGCCTGAATTAGTACATTTTATGCTCCAAAACTATGTGAGGCATTTCATAATCTGCTATTTTTCACTGTTACTTCTCCCTCTTTTTAATGGTGAGGAGAATAGTAAACAGGCAATTATTTTCACTATATAAATGGATTTAACATTAAAAAGATAAAAAGGGTACCTATCCCCAAGCAAATATATTTTTCTTCTCTCACCCCACTACCACTCCACCCCTTTGTCTTTCTGTCTGCCCCATTTCAAGATCCTATTTATAAAAGAAGCCTAGCTGACAATTTGCTGAGTTGCGTTTGCATGACTCCCAGCATTTTTATGTTGTAGATAGGCTGCACTTTGATGTGCATTTGAGCACACATCATGTTAGGCATGCTACCTGTAGCAGATTGCTTATACATATGTATATCTGGGAACACTTCACAGTGCCGAAAACATGAAAGATTGAATTTCATATTGCTGACACCATATGATCGAACTTTCAGAATCCCAACATTGTGAATGGAGATCTACATACAGCGCAGAATGGGAGATTTCCCTTTTCCTCACTGTAGTGTGATCTCGGAGTTGGAATATTTAAGTAGCGGGGGGGTGGGGGGGTGCAGGGGGGCTTGCCCCTTGCAGAAACATTTAAATTGTTTTTTTTGGGAGGGTTGTTTTGGAATTTTGATTTTCTGAAACATCGGTCATATGGTCTCGATCTTATGAAATTCGATGTTTCGGAATTTCGAGATCCTGAAGTGAATCCACACACACACACATATATATATATATATATATATATATATATATATATATATATATTTTTGTATATACATGTATAAACCAATATACATATACATACACATATATATATCAAATACATCTATATATATATATATATATATATATATATATATATATATATATATATATATATATATATATATATATATATCTATGGGTCTACCTGATAACACCGGTATGCCAAAACACCAACAACGAAATAACCGACACGAAAAAAACAAAAAAAAAAAAAAAAGTTCAAAAACACGAAACTTCACATGCCCGACAAACCAAAATCCCGACAATCAACAAAACAAATACCTTTCCCGAAAAACACACACACAACACACGCACACCAAAAACCTTACAAAACTACATTAAACCTTACATACACAACTATCTATGCACTTACCTTAACCCAAACCCTAACCTTAAGGTCCGTCACTATCACACACTTACCTGACCCGCACCCTAACCCTAACTCACTTAACCCGCCCCTAAACCCGTCACTATCGCACACTTACCTTAACATGTTGGTGTTTTCAGCATCTGGATTCTCAACTGTCGGTCTTCTCTGTTGTCGATCTTCCGGTTTCAGTGTTCTCGTTGTCGGCGATTTCGGCATTTTCAGGTAGACCCATATATATATATATATATATATATATATATATATATATATATATATATATATATATATATATATATACGGCTCTATATTAGAACATCGAAGTTTCAGAACTTCGAATGTTCTAATATCGACACCTAGTAACCAAAAACCGATAAGACCAAAAATTTAGAACATCGAATTTTTTCCTAGGGAAACAATTCGCTGTTCCAAAACATACACACAACACAAACACACCAAACAAACAGCAATCCACACACATACACCTAAAATATTACATCTAAACCTACACTAAACTGTACATATACCACTATCTACCCACTTACCTTAACCCAAACCCTAACCCTATGGTCCGTCACTAACGCACACACACCTCAACCGCGCCCTAACCCTAAACCCACCTATCCCACCCTAACCCTCACATCCACACAATCGCACACTTACCTGAACCCGACCGTAACTTTCCACTGCAGAGCTGAAAATAGTGAAGCGTCAGGGACGGACAACTGAATTCTTTCCCTAGGAAAGAATTCGGTTATCTAAAACTTCGCTATTTTCAGCTTTTGCTTATTAGGTGTCGATATTAGAACATTCGAAGTTCTGAAACTTCGATGTTCTAATATAGACCCTAGATATATATATATATATATATATATATATATATATATATATATATATATATATATATATATATATATATATATATATAAAATATAAATATATCTAAACCCACCCACAACATTCAGAGGGATGTACTCTCAATTTACTGATAAAAAATTATTGATGACATCCCTAATAAATTGTTTACCTGCAACAAACAAAGTTGTAGGTAATAAAAAAAAAGATAATAAGCAAATATGCCACAGAAATGTATTCCTATGAAATCCTAAGAAAGCCCAGAAGCAATGAGACTGGACATTCTTTAAAAACATATCTGAATCCCAGAGCAAGAAAACAAATCCAAGCCTTTAAACAGGATGTCAAATGGAAAACCTTCTCCATTTTGCTACATAAACATTTCTAGTGGTAGAGTGTTGGCATTCCAATAAAAAAAAAAAAAAAAAAAAAAAAAAGAGTGCATCCTCTGAAAAGTAGCAGCTATTACGAATTACTTGTAGTTCATCCAACCAATAACTGTGAGATACTTTGTACTTTCAAAAAACTTGCCTTACTTCAAAGTCAACAAATGTTGATGTACTGTCAGTAAAAGCATTTCAAAGGGCTATTATTTCAACCAAATCAAGTGGCACTAAAATGGGAAGGGCTGGACTTAATGCAAAAAGAAGGTAGCAAGTAGCAACTCATACTCTTAGGCATACATTTGGTATCTGGTGACTTGGGTGTGATGCAAACACATCACATTAGTTTGGTGTGGGTAAGTACCGCACTGCTGAGTATTAATTTCTGAAATAGTAACATTTTGCAACATAACTTGATAACAAAACCGGACTCAGGCATAAACCAAAATAAATAAAAACGAATACATTTTAAGTGCTTTCATTCTTTTATTTAACAGAACTTCTTCAGAAACCCAAAATTACATACCAATCTAATTTAAATAGTTGCACTCAAGTACATAATTAACAAATTAACCAATGAAACTGATTAGCTAATGAAGAATGCAAAAAAATTAAAGATGTAGCATGTCAGATAAAAAAAAAATAGAAGTTATGTTCTTACCATAACGTTCCATGTTAGTTGTCTTCTTCTCGCCTTCTTTCTTGCTGGATGGGGTTCGGAGCCGACCTCGGCTCCGACTCGGCCACTCTAAAAGCTCGAGAGTTGGTTCCACCGGCTCGAGGCTGCCCCTATATCCCACAATGCTAGGCGTGAATTACCTCAGATCTCGTTTGTGAGCTAGGCCCAGCTAAAAATACAACCAGGAATACTGGAAAATTTCCACCTCTAAAAACAAGGGAAGAGAAAGGGTGACCTAATCCTGACTCTAGGAAATATGCACAGCAGAGCATATACCTATCGCAAAGAGGTGGTAGAAAGAGAGGTCACAATCAAACTCCTCTAGATCTGTCCAGGCCAGGGGAAGGAGGGGGACGAAGAAAGAAGGCGAAGAAGACAACTAACATGGAACGTTATGGTAAGAACATAACTTCTATATGTTAAGTTGTCTATCTCGCCTTCATTCTTGCTGGATGGGACCGTCCTAGCACCTTGTCCCGGGTGGCCTAATGGAACAGACTCTTGAGAACAGTGGAACCAAAGTTAGCTCTATGCCTAGAAGCTAAATCCAACTTATAATGAGAAATGAACGTGTGAGGAGTAGCCCAAGTAGCCGCTGCACAAATGGTGTCAATAGGCAGTCTGTCTTGGAAGGCTATAGAAATAGCCAAAGCTCTAGTGGAATGGGCTTTAGGTTTGTTAGGCAGCTTTTGGTGTCTAATTTCATAAACAAGGGAAATCAGAGATGTTAGCCATCTAGATAATGATACCTTTGAAACTGAAAGTCCCTTTCTGCCTTCTGCATAGGAGACAAACAGCTGGTCAGATTTTCTGAATTGTTTGGTTCTATCCAAATAGTACCTTAACTGACGATGAACATCTAGCCAATGCAATTTTTGTTCAGACCTATTAGAATATTCTGGAAAAAACACAGGGAGATCAATGCTTTGATTTAGGTTAGACGCCGAGGCTATCTTAGGTAAAAAGGACGGGTTGGTTCAGAAGATACCCTGTCCTTATGGAACAACAGATAAGTAGGTCGACAGCTGAGTGCATGAAGTTCTGAAACTCTTCTAGCTGAAGTAATAGCTACCAGAAAGAGAGTCTTCCATGATAGCAATTTTAAAGAACAGGAGGCTGCAGGTTCAAAAGGGGAAGAATCAAAGAACTAAGAACTAAATTTAGGTCCCAAGGAGGAGGAGGATTTCTTATAGGAGGTCTGAGTAGAAAAACTCCTTTCAAAAAGGCTTTGCAAAGCTTGTGGGACATTATGGCAGACTCTGAAATGCCCACATGAAAGTTAGAAATAGCTGCCAGTTGAACTTTAAGAGTAGAAGGAGATGAACCTGCATGGAAGAGTTCAGCTAGAAAATCAAGGACCATTTGGATGGAAGCAGTGAAAGGATCTATGTCCCTTCCTTGAGCCCAATAGGCAAAACGTTTCCACTTACTCAAATAAATCTTTCTAGTGGAAGATTTATGGGAAGCTATCAAAATATCTCGAACAGAGTGAGATATTTGAGGAAGCCTGGCTAAGGTTGGAATTGGAGGAACCAAGCAGTGAGGTTCAGAGAGGGAAGGGAGCGATGAAACTGACCCGACTGATGGATCAAAAGATCTGGAACTAGGTCCAGATGCCAAGGTCGCTCAGACAGAAAATGATGTAGAAAGGGGAACCAAACCTGTCGAGGCCAGTAAGGAGCAATGAGGATCAACGAGGCCTTCTGAGCGATAGCTTTCTGTATCACTTGAGAGATTAGTGGGAAGGGAGGAAAAGCATACAGAAGTCCCCGGGGCCAAACTTGGACTAGAGCGCCTCTGCTGGGCTGGCCTGGTAAAGGAATAGGGTGAAATAATCTCTGCACTTGCTGTTTTGGGGAGTAGCAAAAAGGTTGCAGCAAGGCTGACCCCACTTGAGAAAAATTTCTCTCACAACAGAGTCTTTCAGAGACCACTCGTGAGGCATGAGGATAGCTCTGCTCAACTTGTCCGCGATTTGATTGGACTTCCGGGATGTGCGTTGCTATCAGAAACCGCTGAGAAGAAATCGCCCATTGCCACAGTCTGAGTGCTTCGACACAGGTAGGACCTGGTTCCGCCTTGTTTGTTGATATACCACACTACGGACATATTGTCCGTCTGGATTGCTATCGTTCCCAAGGGAAGAGAGTCTTGAAGGGCTTGCAACGCTAAAAGCACTGCTCTCATCTCTAGAACATTTATGTGCAAGTGGCATTCGTCTGGTTGCCATGTGCCCTGGACAGTTCTGCCCTGATAATGCCCCCCCCCACCCGATCAGGGAGGCGTCCGTTGTCAGAGTAGCAACCGGTGGGGAAGGAACAAAGGGTCTTCCCAATAAGAGCTGAGGGGAAGACATCCACCACAGAAGATGATTTCTGCATGTTTGCGTGATCATAATGGTGTGGGACATCGGAAGTTGCTGGTATGACCATTGCGTGAAGAGCATCCATTGAAGGATTCTCATGTGGAATCTGGCTAATGGAAGCAGAGGTATGGCAGCTGCCATAATCCCCAACACTTTCAGAACTAACCTGGCTTTGATTCTGTTGCTGCTGAAGAGGAGCGAGACCAGTTTGTGTATGTCTGCTATTCTCTGATGTGTTAGTCTCGAGACATGTTGACTGTGTCTAGATTTGCCTATGAAGGTAATAGTACGACAAGGCGACAAAACAGACTTTTCGCAATTTATTGAAATGCCTAACTTTTGACAAATGCGAAAGGTGTAGTCCCTGGCCATTAGAAGAAGATGCTTGGTGGGAGCTGTGAGGAGCCAGTCATCCAAATATGGAAACACCTGGAATCCTTGACGTCTCAGGTGAGAAGCTACCACTGCCATGCATTTGGTAAACACCGGGGCAGTGGTGAGACCAAAGGGCAGGGCCCTGAATTGAAAATGACTGGTTCCCAGCCTGAAGCGGAGGAATCTTCTGGAGCGTCTGTTCATTTTATGTGATAGTACGCATCCTGAAGGTCTATAGAGCACATCCAGTTTCTCTTTCCCAATAGGGGGAGGATGGACTGCAGCGTGACCATCAGAAATCTTGTTTTCTTGACTGACTTGTTCAAGATACTGAGATCCAAAATTGGTCTCCAGTCCCCTGTTTTCTTTGGAACTAAAAAGAACCTGGAGTAGATTCCGGATCCTAGTTGGTCTGCTGGAACTGGTTGAATTGTTTTGCAAGCAGCTTTGAAATTTCCAAAGCTGCAAGATCCCTTTGAGCGGTGGAACATCTGGAAGGGATTTTTGATTGGTTTGGGATGCGAACGAAGGAATGGAATAGCCTTCGAAATGATGGACTGTACCCACTTGTCTTGAGTCAGGGATAGCCAGGCTTCTGGGTACAGTGACAATCTTCCCCCGACTGCCTCCGAAGGTGGACAGTCGGGCAACACCTCAGGGATGCTGAAAGGGCTTATCGGAAAAGGTTTCTCGATTGCCCTGGTTCTGCGGGCCCCCTCTGCCTCTAGGGCGACGTCTACCATTATTGTTCCCTCCTCTGCCTCTGGAGGGGAACCGACTCTGTGCGTCAGGCAAATTCCCTTGAGATTGTTTGCGGAACCACATTTTCTCACTTTTCTGGCCTTTGGGGTAAGGTCTAGAAGGAGTAGAAAAACAGACTCCGACGGCAGATAGAGTTTTGCCATCCGTCTCGCACCTAGTCAAGGTTTCTTTCACTTGAGGACCAAAGAGAGATGATCCATCGAACGGGGAGTTAGTGAAAGACGTTTTAAAGGGGTCTGCAAAATTGCATAGTCGCATCCAGGCATGCCGGCGTAAGGCAACACCTGTCCCTGCGGCTCTACTCGCTCCATCAGCCGCATATGAAAGGAGGTGCATGGAGGAGTTAGCTATCGAATTAAGGGTAGTCAGCTGGGTGTTCATTTTGTCCTGAAAATCTGCAGCTGTAGTATCCTTCAACATCTCACTCGCTTCCTTGATCAAGTCTCTGGAGACGGGTGAAATGGCATAGGTAGTTCAGCTTAACGCATTGCAAAGGTCGCTGACGAGAACATCCGCTTCCCATACCTGTCCATAGACCTAGATTCTTTGTTAGGGGATGAACAGGCACTGAAGGATCAGCTAGTTCCTTCTTGGTGGCAGCAGCTACCACCATAGCATCCACAGAAACACCTTTTGTGAGAAATTGTTTGTCAGTTGGTGCTGTTATAAATTTCAAGGTCTCCTGGGGTAGGGTCCACTGAATCAGGAGCCGCCCAGGCCTTCTTTGCCACCACCTGCATGAGGGGATCAAGGGGACACCCAGGAGGTGGAAGGGCGAGAGCCAAACGCCTCAAGATACACAGATTCATCCTCCGAAGGGTTAAGGGCTGGCCAATTTCCCTCTGTTTCAGGATCTCTAGAATGTCTGCGAAGGAGACATCTTCAGACGGGAACGGGGAACCCTCAGAATCCTCTAAATCTCGTCAGAGGTGACAGACTCAGGTGAGTCTATGTGCTTCCTCTTACACTTTCTCTTCCTAGGGGCTCCCTGCCAATTCAGGGAGGCCTCGAAGAGGATGAGATCCCCACAGGGGATTCTTGAGGAGCTGGCTCTCTGCGGTCTGGGATGAGGGAATGAGTCGACATAACCAAAGGCACCGAAGAGGGAGGGGCGGACGGAGCCAACTGTGGAGTCGAACAAGGTTCCAACACACTCCGCATGACCTCGAACGCACCCCTGTCTGGCAGAGCCAGAGGTCCCTGCTCCGAGAAGCTGAGAACCTCCCTCGGCACCGACAGAGATGGCTCCGAGGCCGATGTCGGAGCCGAACTCACCAGCGCCGAAGCACCGAGAGGGAGAGGGGGGTCGGACAAGGGTCCGATGCCACTCACCCCCTCGGAGCCGACGAGGGAAGCCCGGCGCCGAGATTCTTCAAAAGAAGAAATCGGAACCGACGATGGAGCCGAAGACAATTGTATCGGCTCCGACGCTACCACAGTCTCGGTCCCGAGACGCCCCGGCTCCGAGCTCAAAGGAGTCGGAGGAGGAATATTTATAGGAATAAGTTGAGGCACCGACTGATGAGTCGGGCTCTGGAGCATTTGGGCCAGTGCCTCGGACTTTAAAAGTCGACTCACTACCCTCTGGAGGTCGTGATCTGAGAGCCTCGATGACCTGGAGGAGTGAGATCTGTGGCTCCGTTCAGACAGCAAGGGAGACGCTGGAGCCGAATGAACGGAGCCAAGGGACGGTGACCTCGATCGACCTCGATCTCTTTCTAGATGTCGGCTCCGATGGTCTGATCGGAGCCGACCCAGGAATCTCTAATGCCTCGCGGGCCGCCGGAGCCGAGGGCACCACAGATACTGTAGTCAAAGACTCATCGCTCCAGCCGAGCCGATGAAGCAGCAGGCTTGAGCCTTAGGCCTCGACTCTGAAGCTGGAGCCGAGGTCTTGGAAGCCTTAGAAGGTTTCCCGATGTAACAGAAAGGGAACCTTCAGGCTTAAGCAAACCCCTTAATATGAGTTTGTTTCTTCTTTCCTGCAGGACTCTAGGGCTGAAGCCATGGCATACAGCACAAGAGTCCTGCAGGTGTAAAGGTCCCAGGCAATACACACAAGAAGTGTGACCGCCTGTCAGAGACATTTTCTGACAGCACGAGTCACACTTCTTGAAGCCTGAGACCTTTGAATCCTTGGACATACTCAAGGAACCAAGTGTAATCACACACAGAAACACACACACACAGATTACACTGATAGAAGTCTAAGTAGAATTATTTAAAACAAAACTTGAAAGGTAAGTTAAGTTAAATATTCCTAACCAAACACATACACACCCTAAGGGAGGGAAGGAAGGGCCCGAAGGCCTAGGGAAAGAACTTATTAGTTCTTGAGAAAAAAAGGGGCTGGATAAAAAAGTAGAAGGGATAATATCCACTACACTAAGGGTAAAAAAGAAATAAACTAAGCTAGCGTAAGTTTAAAGTTATTAAACTAATCTAACTTTAACTAACCTGGAGCCGGTAGAAAAACACCTCGATCGCTGTAGCGGCAAACGAGATCTGAGGTAATTCACGCCTAGCATTGTGGGATATAGGGGCAGCCTCGAGCCGGTGGAACCAACTCTCGAGCTTTTAGAGTGGCCGAGTCGGAGCCGAGGTCGGCTCCGAACCCCATCCAGCAAGAATGAAGGCGAGATAGACAACTTAACATCTGTACTTATGTAACTTATGTATTCTAATAAACATAATATTATTACTTTCACATCATTCCTACTAGATTTTTTCGAATTTAAGATAACTTTTTAGACACGTTTTCATTAATACCAGGAATTATACTGACTCTTAAAAAGATCTGCCATTTAAGCTCTACAAACTCTAAATAGAAATTAAAAGTACCCAAAAACTTTTCATTATTAACTTTCTCCACAACCGTAAATTAAAATTTCTTAAAATTTGTACATATCTGTGAATGTCTGGCTAGTGCATTTGTATGATCTTTCTTTTTAATTGCCAACTTATGCTCTTTGGTTCTATCAGTTAGACTACATGTAGTTTTACCTATATAAAAATGTTTACATGTAGAACAGACTGCAACATACACAAGACCCTCTCTCTGACAATCAAATCTATCCTTTGCAATATGTACAAAATTATGTTCAAAATACAAACTCACTACTAAAATAAATCTACATTGCAAACAACTATAATAGAAGAATGTTCCTAATTTCTTACTTGTACCTGAATGTGATGAAACTCTAGAAGAACTTTCTTATATTTGTTTTAAATTTTGAGATTTTTAATAAATAAATGTTGGCCTGTCCCATATAATATTAACAAGTTCCTGATTCCCTATTAGAATTTTCCAATTATTACTAATAATGCTCCGTATATCATTTCCTTCCACAATTAAAGGAATTGGGAAGGTACAATTACATTTTTATTTTTTTTATTTATTTGCAGTTGGTTAACCAGGATAGTCCATTGGGACAAAAGAACCTGTTTTCAATGGAGTCCTGGGGAGAAAAGCTCCACACACAGATTACACAAATATTACAGGGATTTACATTTTAACAATTTCTGATTATAAGACAGAACAAAAAATACTGAGGTTACAATCAAAAATATATATTTTTTTTTTCTGAAGGAGAACATTGCTCTAGTAGGATTAAAAATAAGTAGTTAGATGCAGTAGGCTTAGAATTTGCTAGATGCAAATAAGAAGTTGTTTACTAGATGTAAATATGAATTTGCTATCTGGAATTTATGAGATGGAAGACTGTAGGAAGTGGGGAATAGGTTATGAGGGGTGGGAGCAGGAGCATTCCCATATGGATTTTAGATGTGAGTGGAGCGATTTTTTAAAGGATGGGAGGTTAGTGATGGTACAAATGGAGGGAGGGAGGGAGTTCCATAGGCGTGCTAGGGAAAAGGACAGGAGGTTTTGTCCTGGGGGGCGAAGGGGTCTGTAAACTTCTATTAGGTTTTGATTGGTAGATCTGAGAAGTCTTTGTGTGTGGTGCATTTTAAAGGTAGTGGAGAGGGAGGGACAGAGGGATGGCTGGAAACTGAGTTTGTGTGCATAGGTGAGCTGAGTGTAGGAGAGGTAGTTGGGTAGCTCTACCCAGTTTAGTTTGTGGAGAGGTGCACAGTGAAGGGTTGATGATTTGTTGCTAGTGGCGAATCTGGCTATTTTATTATAACAAGAGGACAGTTTTGTTTTGAGAGATGATTGTAGGTTTGTTAAAAGAGGGGCACCATAAAGAAGGGACGGTAAGAGAAATGTAGTAGAGAGAGAGAGAGCTTAGTAGTGGAAGTGAGGTATCGATTGTGTCGGTAGAGCATGCCAAGTTTTTGGTGTTTTTTTTTTATGTTTAGTAGTAGATGGGAATCGAATTTAAGCTTGTCATCAATTTGGACCCAGTAGTTTGGTTTCAGATACCAGTAAGAGGTGTATTATTTTGGCTGGTGATGGAGAATAGTTTTCTATCAAAGGTATTGGTTTAGAGGGGGTAAATATCATAAGTTTTGTTTTAGCTGCATTGAGTGCTAGATGGTTGTCTTTCATCCACTGTTCTGTGGTAGAGAAGGCATCTTGAGTCAGCTTTAAGAGAGTCAGGATGGATGAGGCAGCATAGATGATTGTACAATCATCTGCATATTGAATAATGTTAGCATAAGGGATTGAGCAGAAAAAATCATTAATGAATATATTGAAGAGGAGGGGGCCCAATATAGAACCCTGGGGGACAGCTGTGGGGGTGTTGAGGAAGGAGGAGGTGGCTTTTTTCCACTTGACAGCTTGTTGCCTGTTGGAAAGATAGCTGTTGAACCAATTGAGAGATGAAGGTGATAGGTTTAGGTTAGATAGTTTAGTAAGGAGTAGGTTATGAGAGAGTGTCAAAGACCTTAGAGAGATCGAGAAGGATGGTAGATACAGTGAAGCCAGAATCTCTAGCTTTATTCACAGTTTCA
Organism: Protopterus annectens; assembly: GCF_019279795.1. Classification (NCBI taxonomy): domain Eukaryota; kingdom Metazoa; phylum Chordata; order Ceratodontiformes; family Protopteridae; genus Protopterus; species Protopterus annectens. Next base: position 378,109,076 of record NC_056731.1, read on the forward strand.
AGGAAGGATAGGAGGGCAGTCATAGTGCTATGATTGGGTCTGAATCCGTGTTGGGTAGGAGTTAATAGGTTGCTGTCTAAGAGATAAGGAAGGAGTTGAAGATGGATACATTTCTCTAGGATTTTTGAAATGGGAGAGAGGATGGTGATGGGCCGGAAGTTGGTAATATTAGTATTGTTGCCTCCTTTGTGCAGGGGAATGATGAAAGCCTTTTTCCAGAGTTGTGGAACAAGACCTTCTTGGATAGAGCGGTTGATTAGGATACTGATTGGTTGGTCAATGGCTTCGCCAGCTATACTGAGGAAGCATGAGGGAATGTTATCAGGGGCACTGGTGCATGGTTTTAGCTTCTGCAGGAGTTTTTATGGTAGAAGTAGGGATAGGTTTAATGGAGAATGGAGGGGTTGAGAGGATGGGGAATGAGAGAATGAAGATGGAGGGGGTGATGGGAGAGGAGAAGTGGAAGTAGGAGGTGGATTGTTATTAGAGAAGGAAGAGGCTAGTTTGGAAATAGAGTTTATGAAAAAAAGAGTTGAATTGGGTGGCAAGATCAATGTCTTGTACATTTAGGCAAGGGATTGGGTTTTCAGTTGTACCAGGTTTTAAGAGGGTAGTTATACGTCTCCAGAACTTTTGTGGGTTGGTTTTATGGTTGCTTTGAAGTAAGGAGAAGTAGTTTTGACGGTCTTCTGTGATAAGCTTTTTACCTAAGTTACGAAGAGTTTTGTACTCATTGAGGGTAGAGGTAGATTTGTTCCTATGATAACGTGCCCAGACTTTGTCTCTAAGTCGCATGGTAGTTAGTATGTTTTTTGTTAGCCAGGGGGTGGTTTTGTTTTTTATTCTTTTGGTTTTTAAGGGAGCATGAGTATCTAGAAGATTTAGGAAAAAAGTGTGTGATTGCATTTTCCAGGGGTAGAGTTTTTAGAGGGTACCAGTTAAGTGATTTTAGGGAGTCAGAGAAGGCTTCTGGGTTGAAGTTTCGTTGGCATCAGGTAGTGATGTAATTATGAGTAACGTGTAAGGGAGAAGGAAGACGCCTAGCAAAGATGGGAAGGTGGTCGCTGAGGGAGTCAGGAAGAGTTCCACTATCAGGGTAGTAGTGGGGGTGAGAGACTAGGATCCAATCTAGGATGCTGCCACTAGTGAAGTCTTTAGATGGCCTAGTCGTGGAGTTGATGAGTTGAGAGTAGTTATACAGGTTGATGTTTAGGCAGTGTGCAAGGGACTGAATGGAGGACCAATTAATGTTGGTGTCTCCCATGATAATAGTTTCATTAGAGATATTGGTAGAAAGCCAGGACAGGATATCTTCAAGTACTGAGATATTGTCTCCAGAGGGAATGTAAAGGGAGGCTATGCATATGTGTTTGTGTTTGTTTAACTGAAATTGAGCTAGTATTAATTCTGTGTTGGCGAACTGGGGAATGGCTTTATTATAGGGAGTAATGCAAAGGGAGGATGAGTAGAGTAGAGCTACTCCACCACCCTTTTTTTTGGGCTCTGTCTGTTCTGATGATGGAGTAATTAGGTGGTACTATTTCTGCATCTTTTATATGAGGTTTTAACCAGGTTTCAGATATGGCTAAGATGTCTCGTTTGTTGTGGAGTAGCCAAGCATGTAGGTTTGGAATTTTGTTAGCTAAGCTTTGTGCATTAAGAAATGCTAGTAGGATGGATTTAGATGTTGAGGAGGAGGTGTTAGGGTGTATATCTCCAGATAAGTGTATGGATGTTAGAAGTTGGATTATGTAGTAGAGGTGTTTGGATTGTTTTGCTTGAGTGATGTGTGTTGAAAGATTTGTGAGAGATATGGAAGGTAGAGTGGGTGTTGAGGTTTTATAAAGAGAGATTAGTTTGTAATGAAAAGATAGATTGTGGTCGATGGGATATAGTGCAGGAGATATTGAGACGAATGAGTAGGAGTGTGGTGTATGGAGTGAGCAGGTTATGTGTAAGAATGGGATGTGAGTTATGGAGTTAGGCTGGGTAAGGTAGTAGATGTAGGTTAGGTTCAGAAGAAGTAATAGTCAAATTGAGAAGGATGAATATTTTGCAAGCATGTTGAGGCTTTGATAAGCAATATATGGTGTTGAGTAAGGAGGAAGGGAGATATGTGGTGAATAGATGGTGTGATGAGGAGGGAATAGGAAGAAGAAGGGGTGGAGTTTAGTAGTTGGAGAGGAAGTAGGAGTGGCTATGTGGGTATAAATCTAGAGGTAGTGGGGGTGGGTGACATTTGGGGATAGGGTGGGGGAGCAGCGTGAGCCCGCGGGGTGAACGGAGCGGGGAAGACCAAAAAAAGAAAATCAGCAGCAAAAATGTATCAGCCACTGCTGATGAGATAGAAAGGTAAGCAGGTATAGTAGATGTAAAAAACAGATAAGGAGAAATAATTTTCAGGAATGAAAATGATGTTTCAATTTAAGTATTGTATGTTGTACAGGGGGTAAAGTACCAGATTGTTGACAGTGAAAATACTGGCTCTTAAGCTATTTAGTCAGCTTCATAGGAGAGAAGCCAAAGTAAGATTAAAGTTGTACCATCTTTTGGTTGGTAGGTGCTGCCACCTAGTGGTAAAATGGCAGGAAAGGTGTGCGGGTCACCTAAACTTTCACTGTGAAAATATCTAGGACAAAGTTGACCTGGGAGGTGAGAGTATTTCTGCTTGGTCCGCGGTAGGCTGCTGAATCACTTACATGGGAAGTTAGACAAAAGTATATGAGTTACTAAGTAGGTAGTTACAGACACAGTAGATGGTTTAAGGCTACCTACATTCACAAAGTTTACTTTAGGGCAGTCTTCACAGTAGTTCTATTGCTCAATCTAGCCGGCAAGCTCCAGGGAAATGTCAGAGGTATTGCAGGAGCTATTCCTTTTTTGTTTTTGAGGTAGGGAGGGAGCTTCTGGAGTGAGCTTCTGGAGTGAGGAACTGTAAAATGAGAGGAGAGACAATCTAGGTTAGGTTCTTTAAAAGGTTAAAGTTGCAGGTAAAAAGAGGAAGGAGTACAAGGGGAATATTCAGTAGAGAAGGAATAGTATGCAAGTAATTTAGTAGGTAAATACAGAGCTCAAGGGATAGACATAGAAATAATATAGTAGGTAGATAGATAGCTCAAGGGATAGACATAGAAAGAGGGAAAATATAGAGGGCAGCAAAAGTACAGTTATTGGATAGTGCAAATTAGGTAGGTTATGATACAGGGTTAAAAACTCAATCACTCTACAAAAACCAACTATACTACAGTACCCCAGCCTGGTAAAAAGGATAGGGGGATTAACAGAAGTAGCTAACTAACAATCAGAGAAATTTAACAGGCAGATATAGCACTAATAAAGCAAGTACAGACAGATAATGCACTTAACAAAGAGATTTAAATGGCAATGCAGAGCACCTTATAAATAGAGCTTAACTTAACAGAGAAAAGTAGAACATTATATTCTGCCAAGGCTGTCTAAACATTAATAATAGCATAGATATATCCAAGCAGAGTCTTAAGCACTACCTAGAAGTATCAAAAAGTCTTAAGCACTACCTAGAAGTATCAAAAAGGATATCTGTACAAGGCTATGTCTTCTCCATCTGCTAGGCAGATAGAGCACTTAATCATGCAGTTACAGGCAGATAAAGCCCTTAGAAAAAAAGCAATTAAGATGGCAATGCACAGCACATTAAAATTAAAACATAGCATAACAGAGAAAAAAATAAAACATTGTATTATGCCAAGGCTGCCTAAGCATTAATAATAGTGCAGATGTACCCAAGCGGCGCCATATGCGCTACCTAAGAGTACCATAAAAAGGATTCTAAAGGAGGCTGTGTCTTTACTCACTGCTACATTATGGTATCTGTTATGGCATGGCAGAATGTGAGAAGGAGAGAAAAAGAAAGCCTTTTTCCAACAGTTAGTAGACCTTATATGGTGGTCGAGCACTAATGATCCTTTTTAGGTAAATAGTTCAGAATACAGCCCAGATGGATGATTTGCGAGCAAGTACTACTCCACTTAGTGTGTGTAAAGATTTGCACGCATGTTACAACCCACTTTGGTGATGTTCGTAACTTGTTCAGCGTAGTTAGCTTGCAACGCTAAGGAAGAAGCCTCAATGGGGTTCACACAGTGATTAAATTACAATTTAGGGGATAGACAGTGTAAGCAAGCCTAATCTGCAATGCCATAGGAAAGTGGACTAACACCAGGCACCGCAAAATTCCCTTTTGCTGTAAGACTACAACAATATGGAGCAATGAAGCCCACGTGCAGAGAGGTAAACAATTTCTGGGAGATGGAACAAAGCAGAACCTTCAGTTTACATTAGTTCAGTCCTGTTTCATTGTGACGCCTTTCAGTTGGCGTACAAGATAAAGCTAGCATTATGCTAGTAATTTGGAGAAAAGCGTTATGCAAAGGTGCCAAATAAGCCACCGTTATATAAGAAAATGCAATTGCAAAGGAGTATCACAAACAGTTCAATAGGTAATGATATTAGGTACATCTATAGCTATAAACAGTGTCATAGGCACAGTAATTAGAACATTTCAGTAATTCAAGCAGGCCTACATGATATGCTGACCCTTAGTTAAAACATGCTAATCCTTTTGTTCAGAACATACCGGGAGGCAAAACGAGCAGTACTACCTCGTGGACCAGCACAGGGGCTTCTTTTTTAAAAAATGGCGCCACAGAGCGTGACCTCTAGAAGTAGATTCCGGGGAAGGCAGGTGATGTAGGGGGAGGGAATAAAAAGAGAGGAGTTCAGAGGGATTATGAGGCGGGGAATAAATTGGTGGGCAGGGAAGATTACTGGAAACTAAGAACAAAAAAGAAAATCAGCAGCAAAAAAGTGTCAGCCACTGCCGATGAGACAGAAAGATAAGCAGGTATAGTAGATGTAAAAACCAGATAAGGAGAAATAATTTTCAGGAATGAAAATGATGTTTCAATTTAATTAATGTATGTTGTACAGGGGGCAAATTAACAGAGTGTTGACAGTGAAAATACTGGCTCTTAAGCTATTTAATCAGCTTCATAGGAGAGAAGCCAAAGTAAGATTAAAGTTGTACCATCTTTTGGTTGATAGGTGCTGCCACCTAGTGGTAAAAATGAAGAAAGCAGGCAGGAAAGGTGTGCGGGTCATCTAAACTTTCACTGTGAAAATATCTAGAACAAAGTTAACCTGGGAGGGGAGAGTATTTTCATTTGGTCCGCGGTAGGCTGCTGAATCACTTACATGGGAAGTTAGACAAAAGTATATGAGTTACTAAGTAGGTAGTAGCAGAGACATTAGATGGTTTAAGGCTACGTACATTCACAAAGTTTACTTTAGGACAGTCTTCACAGTAGTTCTATTGCTCAATCTAGTCGGCAAGCTCCAGGGAAATGTCAGAGGTATTGCAGGAGCTATTCCTTTTTAGTTTTTGAGGTAGGGAGGGAGCTGCTGGAGTGAGGAAATTCACAAAGTTTACTTTAGGGCAGTCTTCACAGTAGTTCTATTGCTCAATCTAGCAGGCAAGCTCCAGGGAAATGTCAGAGGTATTGCAGGATATATTCCTTTTTTGTTTTTGAGATAGGGAGGGAGCTTCTGGAATGAGGAAATTCACAAAGTTTACTTTATTTTTTACTTTCACTTAAGGTGATATTTCTAATTTCTTGGGACAGAACCCTGCCTTTTGGTGGAAACCTTTCACACCTTTGTCTTCTTATAGTACTAGAAATAAAAAAAAATTATCTGAAGGATAACCGCTTTCTTGAAGCAATTTAGTAACTTTACTTACTACTTCAAGAAATACTTCATCAATCACTTACGTGACTTAATCTAATAATTCGCTCCTGAACACAGTGTTTTATAAAAAGTGGATGGAAACGTTTATAATGTAAATTATTAGTAAAAGTATCTTTTCTAAAGATGTTACTAGAAAACTTCTTGTCACTGACCTTTAAATTAATTTCTACATCTAGAAAATGAACAGAAGTTCCCATATTACTTGCAACAAAGTCTAACCATGTTACACTATTATTGATCTGTTTGAGAAATAGAAAAAAATCATTCTTTATTACATGCCCAGATAAAAAAACAAATCATCAATGTATCTCTGATAAAAACACACATTACTAAAAAGAGGGGGCCTTTGTTAAAAATTCTTGCTCCCACCAACATAACACTAATTTAGAAAATACTGGAGCCACCTGGGCTCCCATTGCTACTCCACTATTTGTTGAAAAATTTTTTTGTTAAATGTAAAAAAAAATGTTCTTTAATACTAATTCTAATAAATGACAAATAATTATTACATCCTGTTTCAGTTGTCTACAGTACTTGCTTAAATATAATCTCACAAAACCTAAGCCTTTCCCTTGATCAATAGAAGTGTATAAGGAGCAAATATCAGTAGTGCATAACATAGTTTCTTTACCTGTAAAAACAATGTTTCAATTTACCTAAAACCACCTATGAATCTTTAAGGTAAAATTTACTGTCCTGAACAATAGGGTTCAAAATCTTATCTAGATATGCAAAATGTTGACAGTTTTGTTGAAAGGGGCAGACACAATTGGTCTAGAGGATATTCCAAATCTTTATGCATTTTGGGAATCCCAAATAGCTTTCCTAATTGTGCATCTTCTACCATAAGATACACAAATAGATCTAAAGTGATGTATCCCTGATGTAGTAAATCAAATAAACACAGGTCAGCTCCTTTGTAACTTTTTCTTACATAACTTTTAGAAACCTTTTTATAACTTGTTTCATCAAAGAGCATTTCTTCAATAGCTTTGTTGTATTTACCAGTTTCCATAATGACAATACCCTGCCCCTTATCTGCTTTTAGAAACCTTAGGTCTGTGTAACTTTTTTAAGGTACTCAAAATGTTGTTTATCTACATTATAAAATTTTTTATGTAATTTATTGTGGAAAAAACTATGAAAAAACATGTGTAATTCCACTTCACAAACAGAAGAGAAAGTGTTAAGTCTATTAACTAAAGCAGGGTTGAATGCACAAGATTTTCTAAAGGCATAATCTTTTAAACTGGCATAATGTAAAATATATTTTAGAATCAACTTTCTAACAAATACTTTAAAGTCAATAAGTGTGTTAACTAGAGAAGCTTTATTCGTTGGCAAAAAGGAAAAACCTTTTGTTAACACTTCCAAGTTCAGCTCTGGAAAAAGTCTTTTTAGTTAAACATATGGCTCTTTCCTCCTAGCGACCTCTGTTTTTTGCCTTTTTTCTTTGTAATTACAGTCAGTGCCTCCTGGTTGGGAGGTAAACTGCCAGTCTCTATTACTTGTGAGAAAAAAGCAGATGATGGAACAATTTCACTTACCTCACTAGATTCACTGGTTAAAACATCTCTGTGTTGTACTTGTGTTCATTATTGACTTCTACATCAGAAAAAGAATCTAATCTCTTAAGATGTTTAACCACATCATAAAACACCTTATTATCTGAGTCAGAAGTTATTCCCAGATTAGTTTGTTGAGCTACAAAATCACTGTACTGTTACCTGTCATGATTTGAAGTGCGTCTGGTTTCAGAACCAAATAAGACTTTAAGCCAAGGTTAATGATTAAAATTTGCACTGATGTACAGCTTCAATGAGCATAGATTCAGAAGCCCTTGAAATGCTGCCAACGAACTCCCCAAGACAAATCTGAAGCATTCGTGTAGAAAGTGTTAGTTGAAGTATTCTTGGATGGAAGTGAATAAATATATAAAATGGATTGGTTTCCTCCCTTACAAGACAAGAAAGTAATGACATAGAATTATTTAATCAGCCTAACATCCCTGGTGACCACTGACCTCAAAAAATATATATATGAATCTTGTAACCAAGCATTCTTAGTGACAAAACTAGCTAAAGAATGGCCCAGCGTAAGAGCTACAGTGTATGATCTAGTTTTTCTTGTTGCAAAAAAACAAAACACAAAGTTGAATTTAATTTAATTTTATTTATTTATTTTATTTGCCCTTTGGTAACCAGGAAAGTCCAACTGAGCCAATGAGAAGAAAAACTCTATAAAATATAGATTCAAAAACATTTAAATAGCAGTTGATGAGCAATTAATTATATACAAGGGGAGAAAAGCGCTGCAATGGATTAAATATTTTACAATTTGCTGGGGAGAAAGGCTCCACAAAACACACATAAAACACATTTTACTTTTACATTTAATGTGGCACTAGAAAACAGTTTCTTCTGAAAGGACTCTAAATCAATGTTTTCTAGACATGGAAAATCATTCCTTTACATTAGCAATGTACAGCTTTCCATGAGGATAAAGACAATAAGGTATAAAAATACAGTTGTATAAGAACTTACTTTTCACTGTTGCAGTGCATTACAAAAGGGATACCTTGATGAGGACTGTTGCAGTGCATTACAAAGGGATATCTTCTTGCTGAGGATAAAAGTATGTCCGGCTGGCATACCAAAGTCTTATGCTCTCCTAAGCTGTATGTCCTATAGCTGATGAGTAAGGTACACAAGTGTTGTATGAATGCTAAATCCTTAGAACTGAACTGCCCAGGAGAACCAGAGCAACTCAAGAAATAAGCAGAAATAATGCAAATAAGACAGAAACTATAAAATAATATGTACCTCCAGAAAGAGGAGAGGAAAAACACACCTCGACCAGACAACAAAGAAAAAAAAAGTGAACAGGAGGAAGGAAGGAGAGATGTAATCTTGGAATCTTGCAACAGTGACAAGTAGGACATCTACTGTTATTGCAAGTTTATACACAACACCTCTATGCCTGCCCTTATCACTGTTGCAGTATTCATTACAAAAGGGAGAGTACTAAAGTTATTGAAGAATGTGGGAGGAGGAGGAGGAGAAGGAAGCTGTGATGTCCTCACTCTGGGTCAGTAATCATGGAGCCTGAATCCTCAGCACTGGCTCTGGAGAGGGATGCTCACTTGGAACAAAAATGGATACACCTGCAGTTCCAGATGCACCTCTCTGCATCAAGCAAAATTTCCCTTAAGAGCACAAAGGGAACACACACAGTCCTGGGTCTGGATTTCTCTGTCTCCCTCCAGGTCTACAATAAGACTCCCCACTGGCACACATACAGAGTTGAGACCTCAGCTGAGTATCCAAGCCAAGTTCTCCAGCACCCTCTCTGTAAAACCAGTGCTTCATGTCTCTGCTCCAAACAGCTGATAAACACGCTCTTTGAGATTTGATTTTCACACACACACACACACACACACACACACACACACACACACACACACACACACACGGGAAAGGCTGGCACAGATTTACTAGCTATGGCTCCTTCTGCCCTACCATCACCAGACACTCCAAAGCCAATTATACTGACGGAAATTAATATTAATAGAAATGGTAGTTTGACCAACAGCAAGATTTTCAGGAGAGGCCAGAGGTGTCACCAGATATATACAAGTACTCCTAGAAAATTAAAATATTCTCTAATAGACCAGCAAAGAAAAGTTTAAATATATTTAATAATAAATAAGAAAAGAACATGAAAATACTAAATATCTAATTACAGTAAACACCAGAGTTTCAATCACAGGAAATATTAAAATAACACAGATGAATAGATTCACACAGATACAGAAAAAAACAATACTTAACTAATCTCACTATATTTTACTGACTGAGCTAAAGAATTACTGTTCCCCTGGTTCACTTACTATAATAAGGCAAGATGAAGTAGGTGAGGGGTCGTTCTCTGTCAGGTTCCAAAAACAGACTGCAATTTGTCAGGTTCCAAAAACAGATCACAATGAGACTACAGTCTCATCTAGTACTGAACATAATTTCTGTCCTAGATTACAGAATGACATCACATACATCTGGTTATATGACTTCTGCTTCTCATGTTACCTCCCTCCATTGCTAGAAACTGCCAAGATTTAGCACACGTGTCAATAATACACAAACACAGTTTTGTTCAGATCTGTTGCAGCTTTGCAAGTCATAAAACAATTTGAAACCTCCATCCTTCCAGTGTAGCAATTAGTTCACCCCAAAGACAATACAGAAAGCATCCTAGTACAGCCTTTTGTCTCTGGCTGCATTGAGAACTCTAAGATACAATCCCTATGTAAGTGAGTTGAGATTAACCTCTTCTCTTCCAGTATCCTCTGATGAAACATATACATTTAAACAGTTACAATAATGCATGTATATTTCTTTTTCTGTCCAGCAGGACACACTGTTGGTACATTTTCAACACAAGCATCTCTACAAATCAGTTTGATATACAAATGACATATCATTCTTTACAAAATTCCAGACAGCTGTGCTGGCATATGTTGCACATCCACTGCCCTACTTCTCCTGGCATAGCTGGCAATACCTCACATCTTCACAACCCCCACCCTTTGAAGACTCAAAGCTATTTTATTCAAGTGACCCTAGAGAAAAGTTGCTTGAGAGGAATGAGTCTATCTGGGAATACATTAACCCATACCCTGTCATGCGACCCCATCTGCATTGGCATTGCTAACCCCACTACAGAACTGCACTGTCATATCATATGCGTGGAACCCTTGGCACCACCTTAGTAACTTGGCATTTTGCTGTCTGACACAAAGTAGCCAAGTTAAGGGATTGTAGCTACAATGAATTTCCTTCCATACAGATAGGGTTGACATTTCTGCACTGCCCATACTAGCTAGACGTTCTTTTTCTACTGCTGCATAACCTTCCTCCCTAGCCTGGAGTCTACGGCTGAGATATACCACTGAGTGCTCTTCTCCCTCTGGGGAAATGTGGCCGAGTACAGCCCCCAACCCCATGGTTCTAATCATCCACCTGCACAACAAATTATTTGCTGTAATCTGGACTGGCTAACACAGAGGGTCCTCTCAAAGCCCCTTTAAGATTTTGGAAAGCCTGCTCACAGGCTAGGGTCCTCACTACCTTGTCTGGCCTGTTTTTCCTCATCAGGTCTGTGAGGGAAGCAGCTATTGTACTATAAATTGGGAAAAACTTTCTATAGTACCCCACTGTCCCCAAGAATGCCCTCATCTGCTTTTTGATAATAGGGGCAGGCCTTGCCTGAGTGGCTTCTACTTTGGCATGTTCTGGCCTGATCTTACCACTCCCCACTCCATGTCCCAGGTAGGAGACCTCAGGCATACTCACAACACTTACTGGGCTTAATGGTCAACCATGCCTTTTAAAGTCTGCCCAGGACCTCCCTGACATGCTGAAGGTGTTCATGCCAGGAACAACTGTAAATGGCAATATCATCCAGGTTAAGTAAGAGCATAATCTCCTGCTATGATATGATCTGCCAGCCTCTGAAAGGTCGCTGGGGAATTTTTCATCCCAAAAGCCATCTTTGTGAACTTGTATATTTCGAAAGGAATCGCAAAGGCTGACCTCTCTCTGGAGGTGGGAGTCAAAGGCACTTGCCAGTAACCCTTGGTCAGAGCAATAGTGATCAGATACTTAGCCCCAACCAGCTGCTCTAAGGCTTCATCTGTCCTAGGCATGGGGCAAAATCTAACTCTGTGTGACTATTTAGTTTCCTGTAGTCTACACAAAACCTGATGCTGCCTACTTTATTTGGTACCAGTGCTACTGGAGAGGCCCAGGGACTGTTAGACTCCTGGGTTATCCCTAGTTACAACATTTCTTGTATTTCCTTCCTCACAGTCTGTCTGACTAGGCTTCTGGCGTCCTGCATCCACATGGTGCTCCATCAGGTGGGTGCAACCAGGTTTCTCAGTGAACATTCCCCAAACTCCTGTAACACTGCTCTGATTTATCCAACTTGCATAGGGGATAGCCGCTGGGCCATTAATACTCCTTCCACTGAGGTTTCAGTCCAAGCCTCACTGAGGAGATCATTCAAAAGATCCCCCTCAGACTCCTCCTGCCATCCACTGCAAATACTCAGCACTAAAGCCTCCTTATCATGGTAAGGCTTCATCATGTTAACATGGTACAATTTGTGCCCCTGCCTCCTGCCTTGCAGATCTACCATGTAGTTAACATCACTACCTTCCTTACCACTAAGGGTCCCTCTGAAACTGCCTGAAGCTTATCGTGTCTGACAGGCATGAGAACCATAGCCTGCTGTCCAACAGCATCCCTGTAATACCAGACCTTTTTCTGCTGTTGGGCACCTGCCAAGTTCTCCTGGGTAAAGCCCATGAGCTCCCTAAGCCTTGTCCTGAGGTTTAGGACATATGCCACAATAGACTCCTTGTGGGCTTCACACTCGCCCTCCCACTCATCACAAATTAAATCTGAAGGTCCCCCACCCTATGCCCATACAGCAACACATAGGGTGAAAACTCTGTGGATTCCTGGGGTACCTGTCTGTATGCAAAGAGCAGATGGGGCAACTATTTGTCCCTCTCTCTCTCAAACTGGTCTGCAAATGCCCTAGCATGGTCTTTAGTGTAGAATTTAACTTATCCACAAGATCATTAGTCTGGGGATGCTAGGGGGTGTTTTTTAGGTTCTCCCCCCAACTGTGTGTCCACAGACATGCAAGCAGGCCTGACATGAAATTGGCACATCTGTCAGTCAGTATTTCTCTTGGGAAACCTACCCTGCTGAAAAACCTACCCTGCTGAAAATCTCTAACAAAGCATTTGCTACCTTCTCAGCCTCAATGGAAGACAGAGCCACTGCCTCATGGTATCCTGTAGCATATTCTACTACCACCAGGATATACTGCTTCCCTGTGGAACTTGGGGTACTCAGAGGCCTCACAATATCCATAGTTACCTTCTGAAATGGCTCCTCAATCACAGGCAAAGGCATCAAAGGAGCCTTGACCTTGTCTCCTGCCTTGCCTACTTTTTGGCACTGGTTACAGGTCCTGCAGTATCCTGTTACATCCCTTGCAATCCAAAGCCAATAAATGTTCTGCATAATACGTCTCTTGGTATGATTTATGCCCATATGACCTGCAGAAGGAATGTCATGGGCTATAACTAGAAGTGCCAGATGGTATGCTCTAGGCACTACCAACTGCTGTATTTCCTCAAAGTCTAGCTCTCCTTCAGGGGTCCACTCTTTGTACAGTAACCATTTGTTCAAGTATACAGATTTCACTTCTCCTTGAGAATCAGGTGTCTACCTAGCTACCCCCTCAAGACTCTCAGTGAAGGGTCTGAGAGCTGAGTCTGTCTCAACTCTGTCTTTGTGACCTTTACACAAAAAGCCTTGTATCCTCTGACAGTGATGCCTCACTGTCAGCCTGGGAATTACTATTCACCTCTGCCCTTGCAGTCTCTCTGTCCAAGGGAACATCAGTACCTACCAGCAGCTGTGGCTCACCTTCAGGCTCACTACTACAAGGTAGCTCCCTCCCTGAAATAGCCACCTCACCAGCCCTGGCTTCAGGTGTGGGGTCTGCCTGTGTCTCTCCCAGGCTACCAGCCCCACATGCCTGTCTTCAAGCCTAAGTGTAACTGCATGCACACAAGGTACTGCATTATCAAAATCATTCCATATCAAGACATCTGCATGCTTGCTTCCTTTTCCACCATCCCATTCAAGGTGAACCCTAGCCAAAGGCATCTGGAATGGGGTCCCTCCTAAACCTCTGACTGGAGTGGAATGCCCAAGCAAGTATTGCTCCCCTTTAACCACTGCAGGCTTCACAATGGTTATTTCAAAGGCTGTGTCTCTCTTAGCAGTGGCCTGCTTTCCATCCACTAAGATATGATATAAAATCTGGTGATAGTTTGGTACCCCTGTTATCTCCAGATAACTTACCACTGACATACTGTTATTCCCACTTGCTACTCACCCCCCCCCCACCTTTGTTTGCCTCTGTGGACATCTATATGATACATGGCCCCACTCGTTACATTTAAAACATTTAACCCTTGACCCTGGCCGTGTACCTGAGATATTGGCTTCCCCTGTTACTGGTGGAATCTGCTAGGTTAGTCTAGGCTGTCCACCATGGGTTCCCTTATATCCATGTGCAGTACTGGGTATCCCCTTCCTGTGCAGTGATGCCCTACTTGCTAAGTAGAGATCCCTCTTTTTCCCCATTTTATCTGCAGAGTTATACTCTCGGTCTGCCAACCAGATTATCATGTCCTCAGGTAAAATGCTAAGAGCTTGTTCCCTCACCAAAAGGTCTGCCAGCCTTTATAAAGTGGTGGCCTGACACCCATTCACCCACCTATGAAAATAAGTGGGTAACTCAGCAATACAATCACACACACTTTCATCTGCCTTGCGTCTATGCTCACAAAACGTTTTGGTAAGCTTCAGGTGTTAACTTAAAACATTCAAGTAAAGGTTTCTTTGTTTAAATTATGATAAAGTAATCAATATCAGACAATTTAGAAACAGTCGTTACAGCTTTACCATGGAGTAAGGGAGTCAGCAACCATTCCCAGAGTCCTTGGTCAACATTAACTGTTTACATACTCTTTTAAATATACGAGTAAAACTATCAAAATTATCACCCTCTTACATTGTGGAAGAAATTTACTGAATTTTATTACTTCTGGGGTATGGCTATTCCCTTCCACATTACCTCCATGACACTGGTGAAGAGTCAGCATCTCCTTCTCGTGTTGACCATGCTTCTCATTTTCTTCAGCGTCTAAATGCCACAGTCTCTCTGCGAATTCTACTTCAACCTCCAAATGCTGCAGTCTCTTTGCTCATTATAATTCCAAACATTTGGCCTCCAGTTCAAGTCTGTTTAACTCCACATGGCTTTTTTTAAGTCTTCTGAGGAAAAGGTGAACTGTCCTGTTTCTGAGGGCTGTACATCCCCATCACCAAACCGTATGTCCTCCTGGTTGCTGGTCTGAGCTGCAACTAAGGCTGAAATCACTTCCTTTTTAGTCAGGTTGGCATACACCAGTTCTTTGGTTTCACACACCTTGGCCAACTGGTTGTTTGCCAGCTTGCCATAATCCTCTGCAGACATATGTGTCTGCTTTCCCTAACTAAACTAAAAATAAATAAATAAATAAAATAAACTGTTGTGAAAATGAAACTGTGTATGTTTACCTTACGGCTGCCAAGAATACACCACCCTTAGTGACAACTGCTTACAGGATACAGAAGTTCAATTAATATCCCACCACTACCACCAATATGCAATATTCTCACATGGGGCCAGTAATGAAGGAGCCTGAATCCTCACCACTGGAGAGGGATGCTCACTTGGAACAAAAACGGATACACCTAGTATTTCCAGATGCAGCTTTCTGCATCAAGCACAATTTCCCTTAAGAGCACATAGGGAACACAGTCAGTCCAGGGTCTAGATTTCTCTGTCTCCCTACAGGGCTCCAATAAGACTCCCCACTGGCACAGCTACAGTGTTGTGATCTCAGCCAAATGTTCACGCCCACAGCTACAGAGTTGAGACGTCAGCCAAGTGTCCAAGCCAAGTTCTCCAGCACCCTCTCTGTGAAACCAGTGCTTTGTGTCCCTGCTTCAAATAGCTAAGATACACACTCAGATTTGATTTTCACACATACATATATACACACATATAGACAGACAGACACGTCTTGCCTTTACACACCACACACACAACACACACACACGCACACGCACACACACACACACACACACACACACACACACACACACACACACACACACACCTGGTAAAGGGTGGCACAGATTTACTAGCTATGCCCCCTTATGCCCAAATTATAAGGTAGTTACACCACCACCTGACACTCCAAAGCCATATATTCTAAGGCTCTTGCAAGGATACCCAATTATGAGTAAAATTAATATTAATACAAATGGTAATTTGACCAACAGCAAGGCTTTCAAGAGCAGCCAGAGCTGTCACCACCTACATACAAGTACATTCAGAAATTAAAATATTTCCCAAATGACCAGCCACAATGAAAAGTAATAGATTTAATAATTAAGAAAAGAACATGAAAATACTAAATATCTATTTACAGTAAATATCAGAGTTTCAATCACTGGAAATATTGAAACAGCACAGATGAATAGATTTGCAGAGATACGGAAAAAACGTACTTACTAATCTCACTATATTTTCCTGACCGATCTAAAGAATTACTATTCCACGGTTCACTTACTAGAGCAACGCAAGATGAAGTAGGTTTACTTCTCTGTCAGGTTCCAAAAACAGACTGCAATGAGACTTCAGTCTCATCTAGTATTAAACATCATGTTTGTCCTAGATTAGAGAATGACATCACATACATCTGGTCACCTGACGTCTGCTTCCCATGCTACCGCCATTGCTAGAAATTGCCAGGATTTAGCACATATGTGTCAATATGCACACATAGAGTTTTGCTCAGTTCCATTGCAACTTATGGAACTCATAAAACAATTTCAAAACTCCACCCTTCCAGAGTAGCAATTAGTTCACCCCAAAGGCAATAGAGAAAACTTCTGAGTACAGACTTTTTGTCTCTGGCTGCACTGAGAACTCTAACATACAGTCCTTATGGCCTAAGCCAGGTGATTTAATTTCAAACTATTTTCAAAAACTCAGGTGGATTGAGATTAACCTCTTCTCTTCCAGTATCCACTGTTAAAACATATTCATTTAAACAAATAGTTACCATAATACATGTATATTTCTTTTCCAGTCCAGCAGGGCACACTGTTGGTACATTTGTAATACAATCAGCTTTATAAATACATTTTTCATCACAAACATCTGTACAAATCAGTTTGATACACAAATGACATATAATTCTTTACAAAATTCCAGCTAGCTCTGCTTGTATACGTTACACATACACTGCCCTACTCCTTCTGGCAATACCTCACACCATCACAGAAGCAACAGAAGAACCCTCTAAAAACCAAGGGAGGATGGTCTGGGCAAAACCTGCATTAGCCATAGAAATCACATTGAGACTGCACTGCTTAGTAAAAGTATGCACAGAAGACCATGTAGCAGCTTCCAAAATGGATTAAGCATCAAGACAATTCAGGAAAGTTCCATTAGTGGCCACCACCCTCGTAGAATGAGCACAAACATAAGATGGAAGTCGCTTGCCATGAAAAGAATAAAAAAACAAATGGCTTAACAAATCCAAGGGAGATGGTTTGCTTAGAAACACATAAACCCAATTTCTTTGCATGAAAAGAAACAAAAAGCTACTCAAATTTTCTAATATCCTTAGACTGAGCTGTCTATAGAAATTAAAGGAATGTAGAACCCTCTCACTACTATTTTGAGGGGAAGTTAAAAAAGGAAGGGCGATAAATGGACTGATTCGAAGACAAGTCATTATCCACTTTAGGCATAAAAGAAAGAACGGTCCAAAGAGACACTCTATCCCTGTGGAAAAACAAAAAAAGAAGGTAATTGGCAGAAGTCAGTGCCACCATCAAGACAGTCTTCCAAGTAAGCAACTACAAATTATAACAAGCTGTTAGTTCAAAAGATGGCTAGATCAGCTTTTCAAGAACAAAATTAAGGCCCAGTGAGGAGGAATATGCATTCTTGGTAGGCCTAATATGAAGGGCACCTTTTAAAATCTGTTTAAATGCAAATCTAGAGGAAAGTGGTGGATCCAAAAATCGACAGGTAGAAATGCCTGACACGTGAGCTTTAACAGATAGGTATGCTAGGCCAGAAATGAGTAATTCACACAAGCAAGAAAGAACGGTAGGAATATCCACCAACACAGGGTCCTGTTTATGTTTGTGACACCAGACAGAAAATCTCTTCCATTCAGCAACATATGATTTTCTGGTTATGGGTTTTCTAGCCACCTGCAGAACCCAAAGCACATCCTCAGAAAACTGGTGTTGAAAAGGAATTAAAACCCTATCACCTAGAGCATTAACTGTAGGGTGAGAAGATACAGCCCTTGTCTTGTGTGAAACAAATCAATCTGGTGAGGTAACTTGAGATGATTGCCCCAGACCAGGTGAAAGAGAAGGGTCTGGGCCAAAAGGGAGTCAAAAGCAAGATTTTAGCCCTTTCCCACATGATCTTGTGCAGGACCCTTGGCAATAGAGGAAATAGGGGGAAAGCATGCAGGAACATTCTCTTCTAAGAAAAAGACATGGTGTCTACTTTCCAAGCCAGAAGACGTGGCACACTGAAATAGAACTTGGGAAGTTGTCTGTTCAGAGGGGAGGCAAAAAGATCCACTTGAGGAATACCTCACCAATGGACAATGTCCAGTAACACCTCCCTGTGAAGCATCCTCTCGTGAGGATCTGTTCTGGACCTTCTCAGATTGTCTGCTGCCAGACTGTGCTCTGAGGTGAATGTAAAATGCCTGAACAGCCAAATGATGGTGGACAGCAAAATCCTAAACTATGAGGGAAACTACAAATAAACTATGACACTGTGCCCCCCTGCTTGTTTACATACCACATGACAGTGGTGCTGTTTGTAAAAATCCTAAGGGGACTTGGAACCCAGACAGAATGCACACCATGTACAGCCTCCAACCCAGTTCTGAGGCATCTGTAAGCAGCTCATGGGTGGGGGAAGGATCTTGAAAATGAAGACCTGGATTCACAGAAATCTGGTGAATCCACTATAGCCCTGTCTGACAAGGAAAGAGACAGCCATAGAAGTTCAGAGGGTGACAATGCTGTTGCCAACTTGTTTTCCAGGTACCACTGAAACCTGAAGCCTGGTCAGAGGAACCATTGGAATGATGGAGGCCATAAATCCCAGGGCTCAAAGAAACTCTCTTGCAGATATCAACAGCAAAGGAACAATAGACTGGAAAAATGCCATCAGAGAGAAGATTTGGAAGAGGAAGAAAAGCCATCATTGAATGGTCTAGATCTTCTATCCCAAGAAAATCTGGTCATGTGAGGGGGTCAAAATAAGCATGAACCTCACACTGAGAAGGAGCATGGTGAATTTAACATCCCAGAAGAAGCTGTTGAGAAGGGGCTTGAATAAGCAGGTCATCCAGATATTTTGGAGACAATGGAGTCTACAAAAGGTTATGAGTAAAGCAGGACACTTTGTGAAACCATTTGTGCTGAAGAAAGAACAAAAGGCAAAGTAAAGAACTGATAATCTGAGGAAGAAACAGAGAAGTGTAAACACGTCCTGAAGACAGTGTGCATAGAATGTGGAGAAAGGCATCTTTCAGGTCCAGAGATGCCAAAAAGGCTTGAGGAAGCAGCAGAAGAA
Source organism: Protopterus annectens (assembly GCF_019279795.1). Taxonomy (NCBI): domain Eukaryota; kingdom Metazoa; phylum Chordata; order Ceratodontiformes; family Protopteridae; genus Protopterus; species Protopterus annectens. Next base: position 378,128,180 of record NC_056731.1, read on the forward strand.
ACAGTAGCTGCACAGTCAACATTTTGAAAGAAGGGACTTTCAGAAATTGGTTGAGAAAGGAGAGGTCAAGAATGGGTGTCTAATAGCCCTCATTTTTAGGGGGACCAAAATCATTCTTGAGTAAACTCCTTTACCTGTCTGGAACAGAGGAACTGTCTGACTAGTTCCCTGAGCCAAAAGATCCTGAAAAAGAGGAGGGAAATGAGGGTGTTGACAAGAGGGGGCTGTGGCATCCTTGAAAAAGGAGGAAGGGATTTCCAAGTCATAAAATCACCATTTTGGATGATTCAGAGAGCCCAAAAAATCGGTGGTGTTGTGCTGACAAAATGGAAAAGACAAAGGTAAATGGTTAGAAACAGAAACACTGCAGAGGAGCAAAAAAGAACAAATGTCAGGCAGAGGCAGACCTGTCAAGAAAGGAAGACTTCTGTCCCCTAGAATCCCACTCAGGCTTCTCAAGAAACACTTTTTTTGAAAAGTCGATTACCCTTCAAAGGTTGCTTGGGATGTCTACATACAAATGGAGTCTTGGAAGGATAGTTCCTTTGAAATGTGGGTATAGGGGAGAGAAAAACTTGCTTAAGGTCCTTTCTTGGAAGGGTAGCTACTAGCAAAACTTGATTAAGGTTCTGCATAATCTTCCCTTTATCTGCCAAGATTTTAGAGAGGTCTGCAGCAGTAGAGCCAAACACGATTCTTTGTACAAGGAGAGTCCAACAATTTGGCATTAAATATCTTCAGGGAGAGCCTGCAACCTGAGCCAAGAATGCCATCTGCATACATCTCAACTGTACAGATTTTTGCAAATTATCCAGATTTTTGCCTCGTATTTTTGGTCTGTTCATAACATTTTTCGTTTTCTGGCAAATCAATGAAGAGTGAAGTCAGGAAATAATGGCAGACATTTGAGTTTCAGACTTTATACACATCAGAAAATTCATGTTAATGCACAACCTGTTATTCTATCAACTTTCTAAGTTTATAACAGCAATATTTAAAAGTTGTCCCAATGTTTGGGCCTTTGTTCCCCCATTTTTATGGCTTTGTCCATGTTTCTTGTAGTAAGAGGTTGAGATGTATGACCACCTGGCACATGCCCTGATGCAGCAACTCTAGTAGAGGCATCAGCAGCATCATAACTGCATTTGATGGAATGACAAGTATACAGTGAAGCAGAATTCAGTAAAATAAAAATGGCAGAGGACTTGACTTCATAATCCAGCACGACGGTCATCACACCACAAACCTGGACAATAGAGTCAAAACATACCAGGTCAAACGGGTCTGGTAATTTATGGCCCTAAAGGCTAAGGTGGCACAGGTTATATACCTTCTTACAATACCTGTCAAAAACCATACCATCCTCATTAGAAGGGAAAAAAGCTTGGCAGCAAGCATATTATAAAGTTCATCAACAGACAGAGTAATCACTGCTGGATCAGAAGAAGGACTTTTGTACTAGAATGCTTTAGCCTCAGGGACTTTGTAAACTTGTTTTTTTTTTAGGAGCAGGGGGCTGAGATTCTGGAGCCTGTGAAGCTGAAGTAAAGTGTCCTGGAGGGTTTCCAAAACAGGAGACACTATAGAAGTTCTAGGAGAGTCCATCTGTAGCAGGTCATATCTTTTCTGGACCTCATACACCCAGGAACCTTTTCAGAGGAAATGCTTCATCATTTTAACAATGGTCTCCCTGAGGACAGCTCCTCAATATGAGAATAAGGGGAGAGTGTATCATCTTCGTCTGATCCCAACGCAAGAGGGGAATGGATCTGGGAAGAGTATGCGAGGGACTACTCCTCAGAATCCACCTCTTCCTCTTCTTTCATCAGAAGAATCAGAAGCTCACTTGGAAGTCTCTTGGAATGAATGGAATAGAAGGCAACAGGTGAAGACAAAGACAAACCCTGAGGGGACTGTAAAGTCTTAAAAAGACCATGAATGAGGTCCCACCAGTCTTTACAACAGGGACCACATACCTGGCCTATTGTTTTTTTCTTAAGAGCAATCTCCACTCTAACAAGCCTAGGAGGTTCTGTACCCTGCCTAACCTCAGTGAGGGAACCAGGACCTTTTCTCCTCACAAGAATCTGGGGAACTCTCTAAGCCCTTAAAATATGATAAGCTGTGCCTCCTCCTTCTTGTCTGCAGCAGATGTAGGCTCAGCCTCAGCATGCTTGTGGATAGCCAGTCCCTTATCAGTCTCCAATGGGGATGTGGTACAGAAAGCAGGCATCAAAACTGGATGGTCCATTGGTTCTACTTCCCATCTTACAGAGACATCGGGCAAGGACTGGACAGCAGAAGTCTCTACACGCAGCTTTTTGAACTCTTTCCGTAAGCTGCTGAACATCTGGGTGCTCAGAATCAAAGGCCATATTTTTTTAGATATATGAATAAAGAGGACAGATGGCCTTACAGGTTCTTGGATACAAAAGCCTGGCAAATATTGCATGGAGTGTGACTGTGGTCGGTGCCTAAACATAAAAGGCTCTATTAGTGTCTGTCTGTCTGCTTTATGGGAAATCTGTCTCCCACAGTCACGTTTCTGCTTTTTGGATGACATGTAAAACAAATAATCAAAATAAGAGAAAAAGATGGAGGGGCCCCAGTGGGGTACTTATCTACCTTCACCTCAGTAGCTGAATCAATGTGATGAACAGCTCACACACTGAATTAAAAAACAGCATTAGGACTGGTGGCAAAGACATTCACAGGATTTCCTCCTTATAAATCACTTCTATGCCTTAACCCTCGGGCGTAGAGCATACATCGGATGTATGGTTCTTGGGAGGGCCTCAGTCTTTGCTATGCTGGCTGGATACACAGCTACCTTTGGCAGAATATCCCTTTTGTAAAGAATATTGCAGCAGTCATAAGGATGGGCATCAGATGTTGCTTACTTAGATGAAAGCAAAGTAAATGATAAGATACAGCAAAATATGCTCACAGCATAATTGTAGTCAATGAAAATTAAAGTATATGCAACCAATTGGGTATCTAACTGGCTGATAAATAGTAAAAGGTTGTTAATGCTAAACAGCTAAATAGGAACCGGGTAGTAATGAATTTAAGATTGCCACAAGGGTAAGTATTAAGATTTCAGAGAGATCTTCTTTATGTATCGCATCTACCTAGGTGCACTAAGAAAAGAAGTTATGTACTCACCATAACGTTCCATGTGAATTGTTCATCTCGCCTTCATTCTCACTGATGGGTTTGGAGCAAATCCTCGGCTCCGACTCTGCCAGATGCTAAAGCTCGAGGTCTTCAAACAGCTCATGGCCTACTCCTTATCCTATGATGCAATAGTGCTTCCCTCAGATCTTGTTTGGCCAATCATACTGATAACTAAAGCATACAGGCATTGAAGTAAGAATACCGTAGATAAGGACAAAGCTTCACTAAGATTTGTTTAAACTTCCTGGCCCTCAAGACTTTAAAGGTAAGGGGTTGATGGGTGGGACTAAGAATGAAGGCGAGATGAACAACTTGCATGGAACGTTATGGTGAGTACATAACTTCTTTATGTGAAGTTTTTCTATCAAACCTTCATTCTCACTGATGGGTTAGTGTCCCAAGCACCATCTCCTTGGGTGGCTGATGGAAGTATATTCCTCAGAACTATAGAACCAAAGGAGGCCCTGGAGGTCTTATCCAATTTGTAATGAGTGATAAAGGTATGAGGTGAGGACCTTGTGGTTGCTGCACAAATGGTATCTACAGGTAGCTTTGCTATAAAGGCTGAAGATGTGGAAACTAACCTCGTTGAGTGAGCCTTGACTTTATGATTTAGTGCCATGTGAGTAGAGTTGCATGTGGAAGAAATACAATCTGACAACCATTTTGACAAAGTGGTTTTTACCACTGGAGTACCCTTCTTTGAATCTGAAAAGGAGGCAAAAAGTTGATCCGACTTTCTAAAGTCCTTAGCCCTGTCTAAATAGAATCGAAGTTGCCTATAGGCATTGAGTTTGTGCAACGTGTGTTCCATTTTGTTTTTATATTTGTGAAAAAAACACAGGTAATGCTATAGTCTGGTTAAGATGCTTTTCCGAACAAACCTTCGCTAGGAATGAAGGATTTGTTCTCAGTGTTACTCTATCATTATGAAAAATCAAGTATGGGGCTTTGATGGACAAGGCATGTAGTTCCGAAATTCTTCGAGCGGAAGTAATGGCTACTACGAAAATTGTCTTCCATGATAGGTATTTCATATCAGAGGATGACGCAGGTTCAAAGGGGGGTAAAATGATTCATGAAAGCACAAAATTTAGATTTCATGGAGCAGCTGGGGATCTAATTGGTGGTCTCAAGTGAATAGTACCCTTAAGGAATGCTTTAGAAAGTCTGTGTAACATGATGGGGGTCTCTTGATCGCCAATATGAAAATTAAAAATTGCTGCTAATTGAACCCAAAGGGCTGCCGCAGCCGCTCCTTCATGAAACAATTTAGTCAAAAACTCTGAAATGGAAGAAATCTAAGCCATATATGGGTCAACATTATTACCTGACGCCTATATGGAAAATCTTTTCCACTTGCTAAGGTATAGTTTCTTAGTAGAAGATTTATGAGAAAAAAATAGGATGTTCTGTGCTGCAGATGATAAATTGTGGAACCTGGCTATTCGTGAAACTGGAGCAGCCAAGCTGTCAACTTTAGGGTATGAATTGCAGGATGAAGCACTCCTGATGAATGCATCAGAAGATCTGGAACTGGGTCCAGAATCCATGGTTCTTCCAGTAGATGAGGCTGCAGAAAGGGGGACCAAATTTGACAAGGCTAGTAAGGGGCTATTAGAATAATGGTCCTTCCCAGAGTGCTGGCTTTCTGTAGAAATTTGAGTATCAGATACAAAACGACAGTCACCACCCAATGTTCCAACAGCTTAGAAACAAAGTCTATAAGCATAAAAAAGCTGAGCGAACACCATGGCTATAAAAAATGAAAAGATTTATTCAGTCTAAAATGGACAAGCGCTTTCACGTAACTAAAGTACGCTTCTTCAGATCCTTAGTTAAAACACTGTGATGCTAACATTTATACACAATCACATGATCATAATCAATCAATCAATTAAGACATCAATTAAAAAATGCATCAATTAAAGGAAACCTTCTATCCTAGTCATTTCAATGATCTTGCATCTAGCACAGGTTTAATATTAATACTACTACTGAGCCCTGGTGGTGAGTGTGCCCTTAACCTGAAAATCCACTTTAATTCTATCCTTAACAGGAAGTTATTATTATCTCCCTGTCTTAAGTTGTTGCTAACTTGTTGCAGTACTCTAAAATTAAAACTGTGTCCTGCCTGCTCTATAATATGTTTCGCTAAAGCATTTAGCATATTTCTATTTCTAATTTCATATTTATGTTGGTAAATCCTATCCCTTAACTGTTTTATAGTTTTGCCTACATAAAACTTTATAATTATTGCAGCAAGCTAGATAGATAATATTTTCACTATCACATGTGGCAAAAAATCTTGGCTCAAAAATAAAATTAATATCTGAATGCTGATAAATCTGTTCTTTACTTATTTCATGACACATCTTGCATTTCCCACATGGGTATGTCCCACATCGTCCACTAGATGTCTCTATTCCATTACTTCTATTCTGTGTTCCACATAATAACCGCTTAAGATTTTTGTTGTTCCTATAAGAAAAACTTGGTTTTGTACCTGTGAGATCCCTGGTCTCATCATCTATAGTCAGGACTTGCCAATTCCTACTTATAATATCTGTTATTATACCATTATCTACAGTATAGCTCATATTAAACCTTAATTTATTTGTCTTTTTTTCTCTAACATCTCTCTTTGTATTGAGTGGAATAGATAAAGAATTTCCTTCATTACACTCACCATCTAAGCTCTCTTTCACTATTCTTATCTCACTATCCTTATAACCTCTCTCTACTAATAAATTCTCCAATTTTTTTATTTCTGTTTGTTCATCATAAGGAGAGCTGCAGATTCTTCTTATTCTCTTTATCTGCCCCTTTGTGATGTTTTAAAAAACGTGACCTGGATGCATACTATGTCGTTCTAGCAGACTATTCTTCCAACTATCCTTGCGATACAGGGTGGTATTGATCTCTCCATCTCTCCCCCTGTATATGGTAACATCCAAAAAGTCAATTTTATTATGGGACCAATTCATTGTAAATTTCAAAAAAGAAGTTGTTGTTTCTAAATATCTAACAAAATCATTTAATGAATCTATGTCCCCTTCCCAAAAGAGAAGGATGTCATCCACAAAACGTTTAAACAAAATAATGTTCTCAATGTACTGATGTCCCTTTAGGAATTGTTCTTCCCAGAAATATACTACCAAATTAGCATATGAGTTGGCACATGATGTTCCCATTGCCACTCCCCATTGCTGTAAAAATAGCTGTTTGTCAAACAAAAAGATATTGTTAGAAAGTACTATTTCCAGAAGAGAGCAAATCAAAATAATGTCATTGCTCTTCATTCCCTTCATAACAAGTATATTCCTTATTGCTTCTAACCCATATTCATTGGGAATCACAGTAAATAGGCTTTGTACATCTAAAGTAGCCATTAAATATTCCTTTCTTTTTAACATTGGTTTCTCATTATTTAAAGAAAGCAAAAGATCTGTAGTATCTTTTAATATATTGGGAATATCCCTTACTATCATTCCCAACTTACTCTCTATATATACAGAGATTGGTTCTGATAACCACCCTCCACCATCTACTATAGGTCTCAGCGGCGGTTTCAATAAAGATTTATGTATTTTTGGTAAACCTTTTATGCAGGGTATCGTGGGTTTCTCAACTAGCAGATATTCATAGAGCTCTTCATCTATCTGCCTTGTCATCAGTAAATCATAAAGACTATCCTTTACTGTCTTAATAACATTATTATAGTCACTCTGACGTAATGGTTTATATACTTTATCATCACTCAGCATATGGCTCATAGAGTCAAAGTAATCATTTGCATTCATCACAACTATTGCTCCGCCTTTATCGGCGGATCTAATATTTATAGCTGTATTATTTTGTAAAAACATTAATGCCATCCTCTCCTCTTTAGTAATATTGTTATAACCTTTGCCTTTTGTACCATACAGTTTGTCATAAATATCCCTTTCACACATTTTCATAAACAACTCAACATGTGTAGGTGGCTTCGGAGTGAAGCTACTCTTCTTTTTCAGTCTGTTACTGCAAGGTCATTAGAGTCTTTAAAAAATAATTTCAGAGATATACTCCGACCAAACAATCTTAAATCTGTCAACAAGTCACTTACATTTACTCTCGATGTAGGTATTTGAGTATCAAAGGAAATGGGGGAAAGGCATAAAGAAGTCCTGGGGGCCAACTGTGCACAAGTGCATCCCTTGGGGCATCCCCTGAGTTGGGGATCAGGGCAAAGTAGTTGCTGCATTTGGTGTTGGTGGGGGTTGCAGCAAGGTTGGCCCCATCTGTGGAATATCCTTTCCGCTATTTCTTCTTTCAGGGACCACTCGTGAGGCAACAGAATTGTTCTGCTCAACTTGTCCGCTATCACACTGGACCTCCCCGGAATGTGCATTGCTATCAGAAAGCGCTGGGTGGATATTGCCCACTGCCATACTCTCAGGGCCTCTCGATATAAGGGGTATGATCTGGTTCCTCCCTGTTTGTTTATATACCAGAACACTGACATGTTTTCTGTCTGTACTGCAATAGTCCCTAGAGGTAGAAAGTTTTGAAAGAACTGCAATGCTAAAAGTATCACTCTCATCTCTAGGACATTGATATGCAGATGAGCCACGTGATTCTCCCATGGGCCTTGGGCTGTCCTTCCCTGAAAATGCCACCCCACCCTATCAGGGAGGCGTCCATAGTCACAGTGGCAACAGGGGTTGGTAGAACAAAGGGACATCCTATTATCAGTTGAAAAGAGGTCAGCCACCAAAGATCATCCCTCTTGCATGACTCTGTTATTATAATGGGATGAGACATTGGAAGTTCCTGATAAGACCATTGTGTGAAAGCCAGCCATTGCAGTATCCGCATGCATTCAGCCTAATGGAATGGCAACGACGGCTGCAGCTATGGTCCCTAGCAATTTCAGCACTACTGAAACTGGGGCTCTCTGTTTGGGGATGAGGTCCAGAACTTGTTGTCGAAGGCTCACCACTCTTTCCGTTGGAAGTTTTATGGTCATAGAAACTGTGTCAAGGTCTGCTCCTATAAAAATAGTACGTCTGGATGGCTGTAAAGCAGATTCGTCCCAGTTTAGAGTAATCCCCAATTGACTGCAAAGATCTAATGTTGTCTCCCTTGCTTGTATGAGTTGATGTTTGGTGGTGGCGGTGTGGAGCCAGTCGTCTAAATATGGAAACATCTGGAATCCTAATTGTCTCAGGTGAGCTAAGACTACTGTCATGCATTTGGTGAACACTCTGGGGGCTGTAGTGAGAACAAAGGGCAGAGCTTGAAACTGAAAGTGACTGGCTCCCAGCCAAAAGTGCAGATGATCCCTGTATGGTCTGGCCATCTTTATATGGTAGTACTCATCCTGGAGATCTATTGAGCACATCCAATCATCTTTTCCTAGAAAAAGGAAGTATAGACTGTAGCGTGACCATCCAAAACTTTGTTTTTTTTTGACAGATTTGTTCAGTCTGCTGAGATCCAAAATTGGTCTCCAGTCCCCTGTTTTCTTTGGAACTAAAAATAACCTTGAGTAAGTTCCAGATCCTCCCTGATCTGCTGGAACTGGTTGGATGACTTGTTTTTCTAGAAACCTTGTAATTTCTATGGTTGCCTGTTCCCTGTGATTGGATGGAACGTCTGGGATTTTTTTCACTGGGGCCAGAGGTGTAGCAAAGGGAATGGTGTATCCTCTGGATATTATGCTTTGTACCCAATGATCTTTTGTGATTTTTAGCCAAGTGTCTGAGCACAAAGATAAACATCCTCTGACTCCCTCCAGAGGCAACAGATGGGCCTCCTTTCAGGAGCGCTGGTATGGCTTTCCAAAGAAGTGATCCCTGTCACCCTGATTTTCTGGGCCGCCTCGGCCGAGTGGATGGCATCTTACTTTATTGCCCCCTCCTCTGCCTCTAGAGGGGGTTTCACCACATGTGTCAAAGAAAGCTCCTTAGGCTTTGTGGAACCACATTTTCCACTTTTCTGACCTTTAGGATAAGGTCTGGTAGGGGTGGAAAAAATGGACTCCTACGGCAGACACAGTCTTTCCATCTTGCTCACACCTGGTAAGCGTTTCCTTCACTTTCGGTCCAGAAAGTGAGGAACCATCAAAGGGGGTGTTCACAAAGGATGACTTGTAGGGCTCCACAAAGGAACATAAGCGCATCCAGTAATGTCTCCTAAGAGCAATTCCTGTACCCGCTGTCCTACTCGCTCCATCAGCTGCATACAAAATCAGACGCATGGAAGAGTTTATAAGGGAATTTGGGATAGCAAGCTGGGAGGCGACCTTCTCTGAGACCCCTGCAGAGTATATCCCAACTCCTTAAGGAGATCTCTATGTAGTCTAGTAAAATGTGTGAGGTAGTTCAGGGAGCAGAGAGTAAAGGCCGCTGAAATAAACATGCACTTTCCGTATCTGTCCATGACCCTAAAATTTCTATTAGGAGGGTGAACAGACGTGGAGGTCTCCGATAACTCCTTTTTGCTGGCCACCACCACCACCATACCATCAACAGGTACTCCTTTGGTAAGGAAAGCCTTGTCCTGGAGTGATGTTATAAATTTATTAGGCCTCTGAGGGACTGGTTCTATGGTATCCGGGGACTTCCACGCCTTTAGAGAGAGCAGGTCCATCAACTTATCAAACGGTAGAGTCACCCAAGAGGTGAAGGGTTGAGACCCAAAAGCCTTCAGGAGTACTGACTCATCATCAGTAGGGTTAAGGGGGTTCCAGCCACCTCTCTGTTTAAGCATTTCTAAGATATCACCAAAAGAGATATCTTCAGAGGGGGACCGTGGGGACCTATCTGACTCATCTAAGTCAGTATCTGACGTGATGGATTCCTGTGGGAAATCGAGATGCTTCCTCTTGCAAATTCTCTTCCTGGGAAACTCCTCAGTGGGAGCTTCTGGGGTGGTACTGGAAGAGCAGGGCTCACCTGATGGGGGACCTGAGACTCCGGGTCTCTAAGCTTTTGAGGGATCAGTGAAGCAGAGGCAGACACAGGAAATTTAGGGGAGGAGATTGCTGGTACCATTGACATGGGTGTCCAAGGGGACAACACTCTCCTCATGGCATCGAAAGCCCCACAGCTCCGATCCGAAGAGATGCCTGGATTCATAGAAACAGGCAGTCTTCACTGGACCGAAGCTGTGGGCTCCGAGCCCGAGGTAGGTGAAGAACTCACCTGAGCCGAGGGCCCGAGAGGCAGAGCCGGCACTGAAAGATCGATATGACTATCCTATCCAGACCCAACTGACGAGTGTCAGCTCCTAGACTCTAAGGTAGGTACCGAAGAGGTCAGAGTAGTCAGAAGCAAAAGCCCCAAGGATGCTGGTTTCGGTGGCTCCACAATCATCTGTTCCGAATACTCCAGCTCCAAAACTTTGGGTCGAATCGGAGGAGGAACTGAAGAACTGGACTGGGTCTTAGTTGGTTCCGAAGCCTTAAAGGTCGAATCCGACAGAATTTTTGCTAGCGCCTGGGACTGCAAAAGCCTCTGCACCACTCGATCCGTATCCTTATTCGATAGTCTTGAGGACCGGGAAGCAATAGATGAGGTCTCTAACTGCAAAAGTGGAGATTTTAAAGTAGGAGATACTAGCTCCAACACTGGGGACCGGCTCCTACTGACAACAACCTCTGGTTCTGTAGGCTTTGGAGCCGAGGTGGCAGTCTTGCTATAATTAGAAATCAATGAACCCTTTTTCAGCTCTGACCCCAAAGACGAACTGGAAGATAACGTTTTTGCAGACTTAGCAGGTTTGTCCTTTTCCAAGGCTTCTTGAAAGGAAGATTTTAATAGACCTCTTACCATTAGTTTACTCTTGCATTCATGAAGTACGCGAGAACTAAAACAGTGACAGATGGCACAATTTTCCTGAAGGTGAGGCTCACCTAAACAATAAAAACAGTTTGTGTGCCCATCTGTGACAGACATATTTTGTCCACATTTTGGACATTTCTTGAAACCAGATTTAGCTTTCTCAGACATTATAAAGCACTCTTATCAGACGTAACAGCCCCAAAGAAAAAACTTTTAGGGCTCCAACAATAAAATATAATGTATAACACCACAGCACACAGTCTATAGTAACAACAGCAAAAATAGCCCCAGTAAGACAGGGTCTAACTCTAGACTATGAGAACTACTATAATAACTATAGAACACACAATGCTATTCAAAGCGCAATAATTATACAACCCTAACAAAACCACAGGGCTGAATAAATATACAAGTTGAAGTAACAGTAAAAAGTGAATTACTACTGCCCTAATAAAAAAATGGGCTTACTAGTTAAAGCAGAAAGGATAGAGAGCATATATAATTAGTCCTAGAAATAAACGGCCTCAAAGGTAGAGAAAAAATGCACTCTAGACTAAATATGACTACTAAGAAAGATAAAGTATTTCAAGTACCTAAGTCTAATGTAATAACTAACACTAAGAAAGGTTTTATAGAGAAAAATTTCAAAAAGGTTTTCACAATACTGGCTAGAGCTGTTCGACAAACACCCGATCTGTTATAGCGGCAAATGAGATCTGAGGGAAGCACTATTGCATCATGGGATAGGGAGTAGGCCACGAGCTGTTTGAAGACCTCGAGCTTTAGCATCTGGCCGAGTCAGAGCTGAGGATCGGCTCCAAACTATCAGTGAGAATGAAGGCGAGATGAACAACTTCACATGAAATATTTCTGAAGTATGCAGATAACACAAAAGTGCTGATAAGCCTACATGAACAGGAAGACTTTATAATGATATAGGAAATAAGATCCCTGTTGTCAAAAATCAAGAATGTGAAATGGCACAATAATGCATGTAAGTAAAGTAAATGTCATATGCTTTGGCAAAATGACATATCTGGCAAACTACCACATAAAGGAACAGACCAAAGAAGAAAATAGCTGAAAGATCAAGGTGTCTCATGAGCATGGAATTAAACTTTGATGAACAAATAGATGCTGACAGCAGGAAATTAGACTGTCATACTGCATACTGAGTTACAATTCCGCGGTGGTACAGCAGTAGCGTTGTTACCTCACAGCAAGAGGTTCTCCCATTCGATTCTCAGCTTGGCTTGGGAGTGCCTTCTGTGTGGAGTCTGCATGTCCTCCCAGCGGTTGGGTAGTGTTCGAAAGACATGCGTGCATAAATGAGTGTGCCTTCGTTGAAGGTTGGGCATCGTGCTGGCACCTCGGCGTTTCGTAAAAATCTACTGCCAATCATTAGCGGACCGGAGTTCCGCTGTGGTGACCCCTTACCAGGAAAAAGCCGAAAGGCAACCACCACTACATACTGAGTTACCTAAGGTCAAGAGACCAAAAGCTAACAGTAGTAGTTTTTAATTCCATAGCACACTGTGCACTTGAATATTCATGCTCAGTTTTGCATCAACATAAAAGAAATAAAATAAATAGAGAAAAGACACTGAAGAAACCATTCCTAAGGGTAAAAGCTAAGAATTTTGAATCAAGACTACCCGAAGATACAAGGAAGACAATTTATAACTACAGTTTAAAGCATGCATGTTGAAGATATGTTTAGAGAATTGAGTTTAATAAATTTAAGTGAGGAAGTACAGTTGTGTAAGTAAACTTACCAGAACAGTAGATGTTCAAAAAGATCACTGTTTCTGTAGCCTAAGCAATACAGGTTATATCCTGTCAAAGATAGGACAACTGGCCAGTATCCAAAGCTTGTGGGCACTTTCCACATGCTGTAACCACTAAAAAGCTTGAGGAGAGCCGTAAAAGGTCATTGGTTAGGACAACAATCCTTCAGAACTTTTTTTGCCTCAGAGTATGGGAGGTTAAAGCTCTGCGAAAATATATGCACCCTGGCATAAAACTTAACAAAAGAAGGGGAATGGAGGATGGATGATTGAGGGGGGGGGGGTTGCTTCCCCTGCAACAGGGATTTTTTCAGACCCCTACTGCTATGGTAAGTTTACTTATACAACCATTCTATGTTCATCATTAGATCACTGCTGCAGTAGCCTAAGCTATATTGATTGAATACTGGAGCTTAGGAAGAAAGGGAGGCTGAAGAACGATCAGAGTCCAATAGCCCCTAAAGAACAGCCTTACACAGCCTGCCCTGAGCCTTGAGAAAGAGTTTAGTATCAAGTGCTTTATAAAGGTGTGCATGGATGACCACATTGCTGCCTAAACTAGTATATTTCTACAATTCACCCCTTTTTTAAAAAGCTGTGGGAGTAGAAGAAGACCTATTAGAGTGGGTCTTGATCTTGCCTGGAAGTGTCTTATCTTAATAAGAATAACAAAAAGAAATAGCATTAAACAACTATTTAGAAATTGTATGTTTTGGCTCTTGTTGTCAAAATTTCTTACCTTCACAATAAATCAATATTTGTTTAGACTCTCTGAAGCTTTCTGTTTTGTCAATGTAGTACACAAGTTGCCTGTAAACATCCAGAGTGTGTAGAGCTCTTTCAAACTTTTTTGTGCTTCTGGATAGAAAACAGGGACATGAACAGCCTGGCTCTATATAAGTTCTGGAACCACTTTAGGCATAAAACAAGGAAATGTTCTCAAAGCTAACCTATGTTTATGAAAGATAAGATAGGGCTGAATCACAATAACAGCTTGTTACTCTAAAACTCCTCTTGCAGAAGTCAGGGCAATGAGTAATACTGTTTTTCAAGGTAAGAACTTCAAATCATCCTCAAGAACAGGTTCAAAAGGAAAATGTGTTAACTTTCTCCAGTACAAAATTCAGGTCCCAAGTAAGTACCACCTGTCTTTGAGATGGATGGATATGTAAAACACTTTTCAAAAACTGAATTCAGGCAGAGTAGAAGGTGGGATATGTGAGCAGACAAGCAAAGATGACTTGAGAGCTGAATCTTGACAGAAGAGTAAGAAAGACCAAAGGATAATAACTCACATAAATACTGTACAACTAGAGATCCCTGTCCCTTAAAGGGATCCTGGTTCTTTGTTTGGCACCAATTAGAAAATCTTTTCCACTTAGCCAAACACATTTTTCTAATAGCAGAAAGCAGGTGCCTAAAAGGTATCACAATTGTAGTATCCAGGCAGTGAGTTGCAAACATTGAATTTTAGGGCATATCAAACAACCACAGCCTTATAAGTCCATACTGTGAGGAAATTTATGGCAAATGCCCTTGGCCAGTTTGAGAAGGAAGGAAGGAAAGACCACTACTGCCTGGGCCAAAAGGGAGTTATCAGTATCATCCTTACAGAATCCTTCTGAATCTTAAGAAGAAACCAGGTAATTATAGGAAAGGGTGGAAAAGCATATAGGAACATCCTTGTCTATGGGACTGAATACATGGCTGTCTTCCAGGCCTTTGTGCAAGGAGTCCTGGAGCAGAATCTGTCTGTCTGTTTGTTGTGAATGGAGGCAAACATATCTACTTGAGGTAGACAGTTGGATCAATTGCTAGATGACTCCTGGGTGTAATTTCCATTCATGGGTGTCTGCTATAACATCTGTTCTAATGGAAATTAAGTAGTCTAAAGGGTTAGACTGTATTGAATTGCTAGTTCCCACACTATCAATGTTATTCTATGAAGGGAGTAGTATCTTCCCCTCCCCCCATTTGTGTATTTACCACATCATGGTGACAAATGGTGACATTGTCTGTGATTATTAGTAGAGGGCCTAGAAGCTAAAGATGTTTCAGAGATCTAAGATCATTATTAGGGCCATCATTTCTTTGACATTTATGCGCTTTAATTTGTCCTGTATGTTCAACAGGCCCTGAACGTTCACCCCTCCTTGGATGCATCTCCCCACACAAATTCTGAAATATGTCATTACAGACTGAGTAGGGACTACAAGGGGAAGAGAGAGACCTCTGTTGAGAAACAACTGATTCACCCAACAGAGGAACTCACTTTTTACAAACCCCAGTATTGAACTTGAAAAGTAGAGGGGGTGCTGGTATAGGGTCCAACTGATGTGATGAACCATTGAATTTTCATCATATAAAGCCTGACCAAAGGAATGGTGATAATCGTTGTGGCCATGAAATCTAGAACCCTGAAATATTCCCTGGCAAATGCCAGAGTGTGGAAAATGTCAGAAACTGTTCCTTGTAACATTCCACTTTGTATCTGTATAGTTTATAGGGCTCCTTTTAGTTCAGCATCTCTCCTTCCATAGACAAAATGAAACTCAAATACATAAAGTATTAGCTCAACAAAAAGTACCTTACAGAATCTCCTATTTCTTTGCCCTGGAAGCCAGATACTCCATTACCATAACTGTACTGCTTTACTGCTTTCTGGGCTTGAATATGGGTTGCCTATCATCACCCTGCGTTTTTCAAATAACACCACAGTGCTGCAGTCTGCTGACAGCCAAATACATTGATTTCTCCTTTTCTGCATAACTGAACACCAGTGTATTAGCCTAAATAAAATTATTGTCTGCTAGGCCCTTTCTACTCCTTAATACACTCTTCTTCAAACTTCCCCATCTCAGTCACTTTCCTCCTCTTCTCAACAAACTATTTAAAAACCTTCCCACTCCCTTCACAAATCCAACTCTGTTCAACTGAACAGGTCACCATTCACTCCTTCTATTTGCAAAAATCTTTCTTAAAAAATATCATCTGCCTGCTGAAACTCACTACCCGAAGACATTAAACAAATTGAAAATCTTGCATCATTCCAGAGGTCTCTACATTCCGATCTACTCACTGAAAGCAAATTTAACTGCTTCATGGCTGCTTTACTTCCATGTTTTTACCAAAATATGCTATTATGCAACTGACACATTATTATCTTTTATGTCACATTTATGTCTAGTTTATGCTTCTGCAGCCAATATATGCCCATGTATATGCCTGTATATCTCACACTTGAGGCTACATGTATTTTGTCTATTTTGTACCTACAGATGTAATTACCTGTATTTTGTAATTGCAAATGTAATTATATGCATTAAATTTTAGGATAATACCTGAGTGACTTACTTCTATCAGGATAATACCAGACTTGCCTGTGCACGTTCAGACTATGAAGAATACTTTCTCTCTGTTTTTTAGGTTCAAGATAGAAAACCAGGAGATTAATGGCTTGATTCAAAGTAGCCCAACAATATCTGGCATAAATGAAGAATTTGTTCTTAAAGAAACTATAGCTACATGGAAAGCCAAGTAAGGTTCATCCACCATAACAGCTTCCAATTCAGATACTCACCTTGCAGTTGTCAGAGGAAAATGCAATACAGTCAATCATGTCCTAAACCATAAATCAGTATGTTGAGCTGGTTCAAAGGAAGACGCAATGAGATCCTGCAGCACACAGTTAAGAT
>NC_056731.1:378149667-378159667 GCF_019279795.1 Protopterus annectens
TTTTACACTCAAAATATGACACTTAAATGTTAGCAGTCTATTACACAATTATAACCTAAACAGAATTATTTTGAGTACACACAACACAACAAATGCACACACCATTATATTATATATATATATATATATATATATATATATATATATATATATATAAATATATATATATGGGTCCCCTTCACATGGTGGAGCAGTTCATATAATCGACACTCATTTGGTCGACAGTTCATTTGGGTCGACAAGCAGATTGCCCCCCCCCCCAATGTTGTGCAACCCTGGGTTGATATATATAGTTGGAGGGGGCCCCCCCTAAAAAAAATGTGGAGTCGAAATGAACTGTCGTCAACCCAAACTCGACCAAATATGAACTGTCAACCATGTCAGGTAGACCCATATATATATATATATATATATATATATATATATATATATATATATATATACGCATAACATGCAAATACAGTATTGCAGATGATGCATCTGCAAGATTTACAGTCATCTGCAAGATTTCTTTTACTAGGGACATTGTTAAAAGGCAGCAAAACATATATCTTCTATATTTTTTTACTTCTTACAAACTATTTTATTACTAACAGAACACATTAAATGAACATGCCATAAGAATATGCAGCACACAGATGAGTCAGAAAAATGAATTAATAGCAGAAGCATAAATAAAACTAACATTTTAAACTGTTTCTATAATTATATGAAAGATGCACATTCAATGTATAAAAAGGAAGGCCAAAATTAATTCTTATTACCTTTTTGCTGAAGAAGAGTACATGTATCTTCTTGCTGCTTCATCCCTCCAGTTTTCAGATGCAGCATCAGCTGAATGCTAGGAACACAGAAATAGCTATGCTAGGAAGTTTTAGTTACACACTAACACTCCATAAGTAGCTACTTGCAATGGGTACACAAATCAAAGTTATGCACTTATCATAATGCTGGACCAGGAAGAGTATCTTCAAGCTTTAAAACGGACAGGACTAAGGCTATAACCATTAGGACAGTTTTGCAAATACAACTTTCCTGGCCTGCTAAGTGCCTTTCCAAAATTTTGTATTACCCTACAGAGATCCTCCTCTCCAGATCTGTGGTTAGCCAAACTAAGACATATAAAATAAGATAAAATTAACTTTGCCAAGACAGATGAAGGTGAGTGAAAAAATTACAGATGATGGACCTGCTCTTCCATATCTAGCATTATAGTAAATACACAATTTTCATACCTGGTAAGAGTAGGTCTATCCTCTCTAACTGAGAGAACAGACATTCCATACTGTTCATATTAGGAGACCTCTTCATGAGAATGTACCCTTAATAATGGTAGCCCCAAAAAGAAAACCTGGGTTTGGACATCACACCTATCTTGTAAACCTTTCAAAAAGTATTATGAGGTAAAGATGCAGCAGCTGCACAAATGTCATCAAGATCTGAATCTCTGAAAAGAACAACCAGTGCAGGCTCTATGGCTAGTTGAGTGAATTTCTGGTAAAGACGAATTGTATTTAAGATAGCTACATTTACTGAATTCAGCACGTATCTAGCGAGGGGTAGTCTTAGACACTTTTATGGCCTAATTTCTATGGAGAATAAAAAAAAAGAAGTTATGTACTCACAATAACGTTCCATCTGTGTTGCCCACTTTCATTCTTCCTCAACTGTTGGGTTCGAATCTGATCCTTGGATCCAACTCAGCCGTTACTTTAGCTCATGGCCACCAAAAAGCTCTCAAACTCCTTCCTTACCCATAATGCACCAAACCCTAACATACCTCAGATCTTGTTTGCTATTTGACATAAAGTAGGAAGTAATACTACAGAACTCCTTAACAAAAGAACCTATATCTGGAGATCAACATGGACAGGGGTGTCCTTATAAACTCTAGCTCATCCAAAAATCAATTGTGAAAAAGGTTGGGGGTTGGTGGGTGGGGAGTTGAGGAAGAATGAAAATGAACAACACAGACGGAACATTATGGTGAGTGTGTAACGTCATTACCCGATGTTGTCAGTTTTCATTCTATCCTCAACTTTTGGGACAGAGTCCCAACTACCTAAATTCCTGGGTGAATTCTAAGGAAGGATATTCTTGATCACAGTTGACCCAAAGGCTGCTCTTCCCCTTGAAACCAGATTCAGTTTGTAATGAGTAATAAAGGTACAAGAACTGGCCCAAATTGCAGCCGCACATACATTGTCCATGGAAACCCTAGAGAGGAACACCAAAGAAGTTGCCATGGAGTTGAATGGGCTCTTAAAGGTCATGCTACGGAGAGTCCTAATTTGTTGTAGATAAATGATATTTAATCAGTCAGCCATATGGCTAGCTCACCTTTGCAACTGGTTTTCCCAATTAATTTATTTTGTTCTATGCAAGTAAAAGCATAACTGTCTGCGAACATCCAACAAATGCAACATATGTTCACCTTTGTTTGTAAATTTAGGAAAGAAAACCGGCAAATTAATGAACTGATTGATATTGGATTCTGACATCACCTTAGGAAGGAAAGAAGCATTGGTATGTAATGTGACTCTATCCTTACTAAAGATCAAGTAGGGAGGTTTAGAGGGCAATGCTTGAAGTCCTGAAATTCTTCTGCAGAGGTAATGGCCACTAGAAAGATAGCTTTCCAGGTCAGGACCCTAAGATCACATTTAGCTGCTGGTTCAAAGGGAGAATGAATTAAGACCTGCAGTACCAAATTCAAATCCCATGGAGGAGTAGAATCTTTATATATGGGGTCTTAGCAGAAGTGTACCTCTTAAAAAATGCTTTACAAAGTTTAGAAGAGGCCACAGAAGAGTTTTCAAATCCAATATGAAAATTAGAGATTGCTGCTAACTGAACTTTAATTGTCGAGGAGCTAGCTCCCTCATTAAATATCATTGCCCAAAATTCAAGAATAGTATGTACAGGAGCTGAAAAAAAGGTTCAATGTGTTTTTGTTGTGCCAGCAAATGTTTTCTGTTTACTTGTGTAAAGTTTTCCTGTAGAAGACTTATGGGAAGATAAAAGAATACGACAAAAGGTTGAAGAGAGCATTGGCTGTCTGGCTATCAACAGAATTGGAGAAACTATGCTGTCAGCTTGAGGTTTGAGATATCTGGATGAATCATATCTGTTGGGTGAGACAGGAGGTCTTGAATCAGATCCAGAATCCAGAGTTGGTACAGCAGATGGCCATAGGAAGGGGAACCAAATTTGTCGAGGCAATGAGGATAACTTTGTTTTTCAACCTGGCAGCTTTCTGCATGAATTTTGGAATTATGGGAATTGATAAGTAAGCATAAAGTAGAGTGGAGTGTCAGTCATGGAGTAGACCCATCCCTCTGTGATTCCTCCAGAGGGGGAATTAGGGCAAAGTAGCTGCTGCATTTGTTGTTTAGGGGAGAAGCAAAAAGATCACAGCAAGGCTGTCCCCACTGACAGAAAATCATTTTTGTCACGTTCATGTTGAGAAACCACTCATGAAGTAGAAGAATGGACTTGCTCAATTTGTCTGCTATCACATTGGACTTCAGTGGAATATGCATTGCTATGCAAAAGCAGTTGGGTGAGACTGACCATTGCCACACTCTCAGTGCTTCTTAACACAAGGGGTATGATCTCGTTCTTCCTTGTTTGTTGATGTACCAAACTACTTACTTATTGTCTGTTTGAATCGCAATTGCACCTAAAGGGAGAGAATCCTGGAAGGTCTGCAATGCTAAAGGCACTGCTCTCATCTCTAGGACATTGATATGCAAACTGGCCTCCTCGGGGGACCAAGTGCCTTGGACTATTTTTCCCAGGAAGTGCCCCCTCACCCAATTTAGGAAGTGCCTGTGGTCACTATGGCCTTGGGTTGAGGGAGAATGAAAGGATGGACTTGTAAAACCTGATATGACTGAATCCACCACCACAGGTTTCTACTGCATGCCCGAGTAATTCTTATTTGTGCTGACATGTGCTAATAACAAATTGACCACTGTGTCGCTCGCATCCATTGAAGAATTCTCATATGAAATCTTACTAGAAGAACTAAGATTATGGCAGCTGACATTGGCCCCAAGGCCTGAAGGATAAATTGGCCTGAAATATTGGTACTACAAATTATTTTCCTGACGATGTCTTTTGCAAAAAGCTGCAAACAAGATCTAAGATATGTTAGGGGCTGGTGATTCATGAGTAAGGGAGGAGCTTGAGAGCTTTTGGTGGCCAACAGCTAAAGTAATGGCCAAGATGAATCCGAGGATTGGATCTGAACTGTTGAGGATAGAATGAAAACTGACAACATCAGATCTAAATATTTAGATGACGTTGCTGGTCACTTATGACCTCAGTCAACAGTGTGCATCCATATAATCTAACATATATTCCCCAGCATTTGACTAAGAATGGAAAAAAGGCAAAATAATTTACTGATAAAGGGCCAATGCCATTGCAACACTGCACATAAAAGATGTCGTAGTTCTAGAAAAATTCACCCTGTCTTAATATTTTTATAAATTAAGGGGATTCTTAAACAAGAGCTTGTAATCCTGAAATCCAAGTAGCTGATGTAATAGTTACCAAGGAAAGAATCTTCCAACTAATACAATTTAAATCTACTTAATATCCATTTTCAACAGGAGGCTACGACATTTTTTCTAGTACAAATTACAAGTCCCATAGGGGTATTGGGATTTCCCACAGGAAGCCTCAAGAAAAAGGCTCCTTTGAGGAAGACTTTGCATACTTTAAGATTAAAGAAGTTCAGTCTAGACCTTGAAGAAAGTTAGAGAGATATGTTACATCAGCTTTAATCAATTAATAATTGAACCCAGTTTCAAATATGTCTACAATATACTCCAGTACTACAGTATAAGAGTGAAAAAGAAATGATCCAATCACTTTGCATCAGCCCAGACAGAAATCTTTATCCATTTGCTCTTTCCTTATACATTTTTCCTAGCGCTGGGCTTTTGAGAAGATGAGAGGATCATGATCATCCTGCCAGAAGTATGAAGGACTATAGCAACTGACAGAACTGGAAAAGCCAATCAGGCTGCTGCAAGGTGTGTGAGCCTTGCCAAGTGGATGGGTCTGTAACATTCTTGTAGACTTCAAGAGCAATGGATTTTCCAAAAGGTGATGCAATAACAGGGGAAACTTGATTTGCCATGGCTAGAAAGGAGCTACGAGTATATCCTTAGCTCTGTGGAATTTTGTCTTCTGAACAAGTCTCATCAGCAGAGAAAATGAACAAAAAGTGTAGAGGTGTCCAAGGGTCAACTTACCAGTGAAGGTGTCCTTCAGGGAATCTCCTTTTCACGAAATAAGTGCTATACTTGGTGCTGGTCATGGTGGCAAAGAAGTCACAGAAGTTTTCTTTCATTTCTGCAATATTTTTCAAGCAGTCAAGGTGGTGAGACACTCCTTATGGGCCTGTTATTGGTATCTGCTGAGTTTGGTTGTAATTGAACTGGTCACCCCAGGAATGTAGATTGCACTTACAAAAGCAGTTGCTGGATATCACTCAGTCCCACATTCTCATAGCTTCCAGGTATAACAGATAGGACTGAGTCCACCCAGGCTTGGTGATATACCATTTGACTGCCATAATATCTGACTTTATGTGGAGACAGCTATTGTGAGTGACTTATGAAAGGCCTAGAAGGTCATGTCAAGAAGACTACTTTCATTTCCAGAATACTGGAATGAAATAAAATGATACTTTTAAAGATATCCAGACACTTTGAACTGCCTTTCAGTTGAAATGCCCCAACACCTATCTTCCTATTGAAATATCTACATTCCCACCCCAGGGCTGTTTTTACCACAGTGACAGTCACCAAGGAAGGAGAATAAGTAAAATAGATTGTCAAAGCAGAAATTATTTAGCTCTATTAACCAGAATGCACAACAAATGTAGATCCAATGAAGATGATATGTATTCTTAAACTATTGCTCTGACAGAAGCTACTGAAGAACTCAAATGTGATATCCTACACGAGGAAACATGAGGATGGCTACTGTCAAGTGACTCATAGCTGTGAGACAGAAATGCATTTTAGATGTCATAGATGCAAAAAGAGATGACACCTTGGCTTGGAAAGACTAGAGTCTGTCCACAAAGCGTCTTGCTTGTTTTATTTTGTAAACAAAGCACAGTTTATGATGTTAACAGCTCAGTAGGTTATAACTCTGGCTTTGCCCAGAGGAAGGGATAATGTCATGAAAGACTTGCTTACTGATGCTAGGGTCTGAACATCTGAAGTCAAGAGATAGTCATCCTGAAATGGAAACACCTTGGCAATCTGCATTCTCAAATGATGTGATACCACTGACATGCATTTGGCAAATACCTTGGGAGACTGAAGTGAGACAGACTGGTAGTGGTGAGAACTGGAAATGGCTGTCACTAACCTGGTAGCAAAGAATCTCCTCGATTCCTTTGCATTTCTGATAAGGAAGTAAGAGTCCTAGAGGTCCAAACACATCCAGTATTCTTCCACAACAGCAATAATAATCAACTGTATCAAGGACAGTCAAGAGTTTTTTTGGGGACAAAGGTACATAGACTGCTTACATTCAAAACACAGCCTAAGGTGGATCTTTTGGTACTAAAAGGGTGTTGGAATAAAATCCAGATCCCTTTTGGTCTGTGAGACTTCTTGCATGGCTCTTTTGTTTACCACATTTAAGACCTCTTCCTTTGCTGAAAGTATCCGATGGAGAAGGATATCTGTCAGAAGTGGACAGAAAGACGAGAAAAGGATTTCTTTAACCCCTGGATATTACTGACCTGAACAGTTTAAAAATTGATTGTAGAGTCCATGCTAATGGATGGAGAGAAAGATGGCCCACAAATGTCTCTAGATAAGCTCAATTGGGTAAGACCTTAGGGTTGCTGCTTGCCACCATTAGGAGTACTGTAGCTCCATGAAGATTGCTGACAGTGCCTTTTCAATATCTCTGAAAACTGACTTTTGTTGTTGTTAACCACTGTGGAAGCACATTTACTGACGACTCCTTTGCATCTGAGAGAAGGAGTATTGAGGTGGTTGTAGCTTAGCATTAACAGCTGTGACAGTCTTTCTTTCTTTCTTTAGCTGTATGTGTTCCTTCACTTCAGGCCTGTGTAAAGTCAGTCTCTCCAATGCCTCATGGGAGAACCTGGATGTAGTACCTTTTTTCTACAAGTAAGTAGATAATTTCCTCTACCCTCTTATAGTCAGGGATTTCTCAACATAAGAATGGAGAGCTTTAGTACATATCATGTTAGTGCTCTCAGCAAAATTTGTTTAATGGAGCCATAAGTGCTGTTATTCAGCTCTGATTGATCTTGCAACCTTGGGTAAGTATCTGGCAGCATTGTACAAAACTCACATTGTGGATTTTGTCATCGGTAACATCACTGCAGATTAGTGTGGCAATTTGTGCTTGACCAATTGATCTGGCAGCCTGACGATGATCTAGTACATTTCTTCAGAGAAATCACTCTGGAAAACTACTATGTACAGCACAATTGACCACACCCAAAGAAAAAGTGAAGGGCATATACAAATACTTCCAAGTCATCTATTGGTCTGGAATCTATAGCTAATGGGTAGACCGCTAGACTATGGGTTGATAAGCCCTCTTTAGAGGAGCTGTAGAAACCAAAGTTCCAGTTTGGATGTTTCTGATGAAAAATCTGACTATAAGAGGGTAGAGGAAATTATCTGCTTACTTGGAGAAAAAAGGTACTACAGCTAGGTTCTCCCATGAGGCATTGGAAGCCACTTGTAAATATCTACCAATGCAGGAACCACTAAGTGAGGTTGTCGGCATTACAGGAAGGCCTTCCTTGATATCTCCTATGGGGAAGATACAGAATTAATGAGCAATCTCCTTCTCTGGTGCATCAACATCATCAGCCCCATAGTCTCCCCAAACTTGAGTTAATAAGGAGGCGACTCAAGGGAAGGGAATTAGCATCCTCATCATCATCTAAATCGACAATGGAAGATTCAGTGAATGAATCCATGGGCTTCCTCTAGCACTTGACTTTCCAAGAAATATTTATTTATTTACTGGCATTTGTTAACCGGGTTAGTCCAGCTGGGCCAGGGACCTTTTTTCAGTGGAGACTCGAGGAGAAAAACTCCAGTTACAGACAATTAAAGTATACATAAAAGTTTAGTTTAGTTTACAATTCAAAAACAATTACTTTTAGCAGTACAATTCAAAGAAATTCACTGTGATAAGTTAAGAGACATAATAGGGTAAAATAAGTAATACAAAAAAGTACAATACTTCAGTATTTTTTTTTGCATATTTGGTGTGGCAAGGTGTATAATAAGTAGTAGTATTTTAGGAATAGTACAAATTATGAGGTGTGAGAGATGAGAGTGCATGAATGGGGTGGAAGGGATATCTGGAAGTGCAATATGCTAGTGTAAAATACGTGGGGTAAAATATGCTGAGCAGTTGTATGAGATTGTGGAATAAGGAACAGTATTGGAGTTAGGTAGGGTCCTGACAAGTACAAGTTTTGGTCTTTATAAAGTATAGTCTGAGTTCTTTCTCAAATTGTATAGGGTGTGTAATGGAGCGCAAGTGGGATGGAAGCTTCAAAGTTCATGAGTCTGAAGATGATGATGGCCTTCTAAATCTGAAACAAGCCAGGAAAGCACTGGAAAAACCTTGGCCAGACCTCTTAACTGTACCTATTTTGTGAGGTACATGCTTATTTTCAGGCTTTATTTACCTCTTTGCATGATGTACCTAATTTTTGGAGGGATGTACCTATTTTCAGCCTTGATTTATCCCTTCACATGGTTTTCTTAATCTCGCACCTATTACATACAATTTTACATTTGTTTTGTGCACAGGACACCAAACTACTTGACCAACATAGTGGCGGCACCTATAATTTACAGAAAGAGAACCCACATTTTACTCTTCCCTTTTCAGAAGCAAAAATAAGTGACTTTGTGAGAGATTTTTGCAGTATCTTTTATTAAGATTTACAGCTTTTACACTGTGTTGCTCTTAGTATGTTTATATTTTTATCACTTGCAATTTTTTTAAATTGTGTTTGAATACTATCCCATAAACCTACTTGAAGAGGACTTATGTGCTATTCAGTATTCAAACTATATGCTAATTAGGTGTGAAGATTTTTTTAGTTGTAGTACCTACTTATCAAGAGTCATTGCAGCTATTTTTTAGTGTCTGCAGGTTGAGAAGAGAGACCTTGGCCTATCTCTCCTGAAAAACAGTTTATGACACTTTGGGCTTAATGGCAGTTTTTGATGCAGAACACAATACCAGCACAAAATCTTGGCAATATGTGCTGGTCATTTCAGCAATAATTGATGCTGGCTTGGTACAGAGAGGTGTGCTGAAAATCAGCTTCAGCTTTAGGTTGTTTCAGGAAAACTGGCATTGTGTCTCTTGGTACCAAAACTGGTACATTGATCCTGAGGCCACTGTTAAGACTGGATGGATTGCCATCAGGAACACTGATGTTTACTGCAGATTCTAAGTTAAAAGTACTTGGCTCAGACTGTCAATGCAAAAAAATGTTGATGTCTCAAGGTCTTAAGGAAGAGCCTGTTCAACAAAATCCTTTGTACCCAACACAGATTCCTAAGCTACAATGTTTTTCTTTGTATAAATTCAATGACTAATCTTTCTTATGCCCAAGTGTTGAAGAAAAAAATTATATAAAAACCAGATACACTGATTTACAGATCCCATTCAAAACTCAAAAGAAATTCTGTTTTCGTGACATGAAATCTGGGAATCTTACCCTTGATTTTTTAAATATAATTTCCAGTCCTTATGCTGTTTGAGCATAGTGTTTTTCTAGTAATTACACAAGGGGCTCTTAAATAATGGGACTGCAGCTTATGTTCAAGGTCTGTGTATATGTCTTTATGATGTGTATGTAGAACATGTTATCCGTTTGTTCATATGACTATGTAGTGTGCGTACTTGCATGATGATGATGATGATGAGTGTCTTTGGGCTTGAATCTTGA
>NC_056731.1:378164667-378179667 GCF_019279795.1 Protopterus annectens
AATAACTTTCTGAATCAGCAATCAGACCTAGATTACTATACTTTTTCCCAAATAATAATGTGTTTGTCTAGTAGAAACTGATATTCTTATGGTGCACTGTAAGACTGAAAATAAAGTTTTTATCTAAACATAAATGCACATACTATTGCTTTTTATACTGAATTTCTCCTTAACCTGCACAATCTTTAGGTTACCCCCTGGATGGCCTATTGATCCATTTGATTCCCTGTCAAGTCATGTTTCTTGCACTCCACATCCCACCATGGCGATAACTGCACTTTTTGTTAGGGGATACTTTGATAATCTCACCTTTGTTCAGACTATAAGGA
This sequence comes from Protopterus annectens, assembly GCF_019279795.1. NCBI lineage: Eukaryota > Metazoa > Chordata > Ceratodontiformes > Protopteridae > Protopterus > Protopterus annectens. The sequence continues at coordinate 378,164,997 of NC_056731.1, forward strand.
CAAGAGAGAATACTAAACTCCCAGACTACTGTCATCCATGGTAGCCTTGTTTTATTTTGTTTTGTTTAACACAATCACTCCTCTGGCAGCTAAGTCACTTAGCTCTCTACACTTCCTTACCAGTGCATTTGTGTGCTTCTGTAGAATTAAACATGGATGTAGGGCATAATCACAGCTTTGGGTGGTGCTATGTCTTCATCATTAAATCTCTTATGCTGTATGCTGTGTACCTCTTTTAGCAGGATGTGCTGGTATTGCTGCAGACCAAACTGCTTCCTTCACCTCAGGATGGATGAACTGCATTTGTCCACTCATTCCCACTCCTCCTTGTCCACTCTTTCAGTAGCCAAGTCAGTAACTGTTCCTGGGTCATCTGGATCAAAGTCAGGAGTTCATCCCTCTGTGCCATTGAGACAGCTATCTGTATGCACTACTTGAGCCACTTAGGCTGAAATTCTTGGTGCTCGAAAAATAGCTTGCCATCCTCTTCAATCATCCCATAATCACTGCATCACTTTAGCAATTCAAATGCATGTCTTTTATATCATTAGCCATTGGAAAGCAGGCTGTTTACCTTGATTTGGCACATTCTGGAATATAATTCCAAAAAGCTGATTTGGTAGATACCGTCTCATCTGTTTGACCAAATCTGTAGGTCTTTACATTTCCACACTGATTACTAAATATGGAAATATGTTTCTATGCTTGCCATTGAAATAATCTAGTGCTATGTCTGCATAAAATTGTTGAACCATTGTCATACTTCTTCAGCAAAAATTTAGAAGCTCATCAACTATTACTGAAATACAGATTTGTGTAGACATAAGTAAGGTCTGCCACTTGAACCATTGCAGCTCACACAAACACATGTACTGATCTCATCAAAGTCAACTCAGTTATCCTAGGTGCAAGATACACCCCGGGATTCAAGAAGCTCGGCCCAAGGACAGTTTTAACCTTGCGCCGAGCATCCTCACTACAGATGGCACAGCAGCACCATATGAATATGTATGAGGGCGCGCCGCCGCACCCTCAACGTGCACAGGAAACGTGTGCAAGTGTAGGGGGCGTGTACAAGTGCTCTACGGAGGAGTAAACATGCCCAGACACTTGCAAAACTTACTATGCCTACTAGTAGAGCTTGCCCCTAATAGTAAGTCAGTAATTCAGTGTCCGTGGATACTGAAATGTATGTTAAGCATACAAGAGTGTCCACGAACAGTGAAATAAAATCGAAGTAGTAAATACGCAAGCACGTAGTGGAATGTTGAGCCCTGTCCCTAGAACTTTCACAATTAGATTCCCTGTGTCCCTATTATACATTTAAATTGCTGCAATATCGAAGGTGTAAACAAAGCGCAGAGTGTCTGCGCGTCGCTGCCCTTCGCCGAGCGTAGCTTACACATCATATTCATTCAAACAGAGAAAAACATGCAGAATCAACGTAAATGTCAATAGTGTAGTGTTTAGAGCATCCGCCTAACAAACAGGCATTCACGGTTCGAGCGCAACAATAGCGCATATCATTTTCCATGTGGAATGAATGTCGTTTTGCCATAAAACCGACATAAGATTATCGCATGAGATATTTAACTTAAATATCATTCAAGCAAAGTGTCACTGTCATAATGAATAAGGTACTAGTAAGCAGGTGTAAGCACAAATAAGCAGCAGTAAACACATATAGGTACCAGCAAGCAAGTCTGAGTGCACATGCGTGGGTCTAAGCAGTGCCCAGCATAGGAAATGTATATAAGTATATACAGATATATAATATAAATATATATATATATATATATATATATATATATATATGAAGAAAGAACGACGTAACAATAAAGCATACAAAATGAATGAGAAGGGAATCAACAGCAACCCCAGTATTATATAACATTGTCAGCGTATGTCATATCCAGCTGGGCAGGAGTGAGCAAAGCACTGCTACTCACACCATAGGCAGGATATTACCAGTGGGAGTAACACTGTTGATTTGCTAAGTCTACTTTACACACAGAAGGTAGTCCCTGGTGGGACTACCCAAAAATTGATAGACCATTTGGCCATAAGACCATTACACAAGCAAGTGCAGGTATGTTCAAGAACTAAATGGTGAGAGAGCCTGAGAATACATGGGTTGGGACAACATACGTATAGGGCCCCTAACGCTTGGGAGAGGGCGTGTGTGGAGGCGTGCCATGGCTGCAATAACAAGTGGACAATGGATGGTATGCGTGTATTTTGAACACGGGTGGGGTGGAGGAACTATGGGTATGAAATTATGGAGCCAGGCATGCCAGGGTTGAATGGGCTGGTTCTAATTGGACCGCCCTGTGGAGGTCAGCGAGTTCGTTACAAGTATATATGCATACATACATGCAGACATCAGTATGTAGAAGTACATTCTCTGTAACACATTCATTCCATTTGCAAACATAAATAACGTGAATGTGCCCTTACAAACCTCGACAGTAGACAGAATAATAGGTTGTGCAGAAGAGGGATGGAACGAAACTGCTAAAACGCAGAGATGTGTACAATGTCCAAAGTCAGTGCTGTGCTGAAAATAATCAAATGTGAGGACTTTCCCATAAATGGAATCATTCCTGTGATCTGCCTGCTATGGAATACCAATTACTAAACCGGTCTATTTGTAAAAGAAATATGCCGAACACATACATAATTAGACTCTCATGTGTAACGTGTGCGTTACCACATAGTCATACGTATTAATTTATTGTAGTGTCATGTTAATGGGAGTAAGGATGTAATGAAGTATAGAGTATAATCTTGACATAAACACATGCGTGTCCCATGTGGGACAACCCAAAAACTGCAAATAGTATTCTTTTGGTCGCTCATGTCACCATTGTTTGTGGACTAAACGTTTGGGAGTTCTGAGGATACGTGGAGTGAGTCAACTGATGAGATGGGTCTACAGGAGTAGGGAGTGGCCAATGTGTAGTGGTGTGGATACACCGTGAATCCGACTGGAGAATGGATGACTGCAGTGTTAGGGAGGTGTTGGGGTGTGTGTTTGGAGAACCAGGAGCCATGGGTATATATGCAAATGAAGCAGCACAGCAATAGTGTATTGGTTAGAGCAACCGCCTAACGAACAGACATTCCCGTACCGAATCCCACTGCATCACATACCATTTACCACCGGTAATCTGTACATGAACATATTGCAACATCTGTCTGCTGTATAACCTGCAAAATAGCAATTAAAAGGTAACTGGAGTGAAGTGTCAGTGTCATAATGAATAAGGCACTAGTAAGCAGGTTCAAGCATATATAAACACCAGTAAGCATGTTTGCACGGGGTATGCATTGCTTTACAGGCACACACACACACATATATATATATATATATATAAATATATATATGCATATATGTATAAATATATATATAGATATATATATATATATATATATATATATATATATATATATATCTATATATATATATATATATATATATATATATATATATATATATATATATATATATATATATATATATATATATATATACACACATATATATATATATATATATATATCTATATATATATATATATATATATATATATATATATATATATATATATATATATATATATATATATATATATATATATATATAGATATATATATATATATATATATATATATATATATATATATATATATATACATATATATATATATATATATATATATATAGATATGGTTGCAGACATATACATATATATATATAGACAGCAAAATATAAATATACATGTATGCATACATACAGATATATCTGTATATAGTACTGTAAATATATATATATATATATATATATATATATATATATATATATATATATATATGTGACTGTAAATATACACATGTATATAGCTAGGATATGATATAGCAGTTATGAGTAACATATGTTCACAGGCCATGCATATGGGGGTGACGGTTCCAATAAACAAACGTGTAACACTAAGCATCAACCCCCCCCCCAACCCCCAGCTAGGCTGGTGAGACATACAGACACACAAAAAAGGTAAACACACCACTGCTTCCCAGACCACCGGCAGGATACTACCAGTGAGAGAGACCTGCCAGGTCTAATCTTGAAACATAGACATCGATGTCCCTTGTGGGACACCAAAAATTAATGATCATCAGAGGCAGTCCCGGTAATGACTTATCAAACCAGGTTGTAGATGTACACGGACCAGTAGGTTGTGCAAGCCTAACTCATGGGTCGACACAACGTACGGCATGTGTCCCGACACGGGGAGAGTGGGCAGTGTAAACAGGAAAGAGCTAGCCAGTACGACTGGTGCAAGGCAAAAGTACAGTTTTGTACCTACCATAAATGTAGATGTCCGATAGGCATGCATCTGCAGTCCTTACAAATGGGTTGTCCTGTCGTCAGGCAGCCCTTCGGTCGGCCGGATTCCAAAGTCTGGGTCTGGCCTCGGCTGGTGTCGCACTTCACCCGACGTCATAGCTGCAGTTCTTCGGGTATAAAGGCATCAGCCGACGCCATCTTCCTCAGTGTTTCTTGCCCCAGATGCCAGGTGCCCTCTAGGAAGGCTAAATTTGGATAAATGCAAATGGTTCCAAATAGTAGAGAGCAAACAAAAAATAAGCATGTATGTACATATATACAAACAAATACACCATAATAGATTTCCCCAGCTAGCTACAAGATGGGCAAATACCCTAGGAGTACCACAGAGGGGAAGGAGGGTGGGTAATCCTGACTGCAGATGTATGCCTATCGGACATCTACATTTATGGTAGGTACAAAACTGTACTATGTCCTTCAAGGATGCATCTGCAGTCCTTACAAATGGGTAGAATACCATAGCCAAACTGGGGGAGGAGGAGAAATAAAATTATGGTGTAGTTAAAATCCCTTGCAAAACAGCAGTGGCAAAACCTGCTCGGGATCTGGAGTATAAAGGTAAATTATAATGCTTGGCAAATGTATGCACGGAGCTCCAAGTAGCAGCCTCTAAAATGTCCTTGGTAGCCACTCCTCGTAAAAAAGCTGTGGTAGTGGCTGTAGCCCTTGTAGAGTGAGGCCTGATGTTTTCTGGAGTTTCCTTCCCATGGTAGGAATAACAAAATCTAATGCAATTCCCTATCCACTTAGAGATTGTCTGTTTCGAAATTGCTTTTCCTTCCATTCCTGTTGCATATGCTACCAGTAGCTGGTCAGTTTTTCTATTGCTCTTGGTCCTGTCCAGGTAGTAACGTAATTGTCTATGTACATCCAAGGTATGCAACAGTCTTTCTCCCTGTTCTGTGGGTTGGGGAAGAATGTAGGTAGGTGGATAGCTTGATTTAAAGATACCCTGGAGACCACCTTTGGCATAAAAGTAGGATTAGTTCTCATGGACACTCTATCTTGATGGAAGATCAGGAAGGGCTGTACTGCCATTAATGCCTGTAGCTCGGATACCCTTCTTGCTGAAGTGATTGCAAGCAGGAAAGCAGTTTTCCATGATAAGTACTGTAATTCTGCTGTTGCTGCTGGTTCGAAGGAGGAGTGTCAACTTTTCTAGCACAAAGTTCAAGTCCCATGCTGGCAATGGTGGCTTCCTAGGTGGTTTTACGTTTTTAATTCCTCTCAGAAACTGCCTGAGTAGAGGATGTGAGAAGACTGGAGGATCCAAGTTGTATTCTGCTGAAATAGCTGATGCATGAATCTTAATGGAAGAATAAGACAGGCCGTTGTGGAAGAGCTCTGCCAAGTATTCCAGGACGTTAGCTATGTTTACCAGTGCCACATTTTCTCCTTTTGCTGTACTCCAAATGAGATATCTTTTCCATTTTGCTGAATAATTTTTTTCTTGTTGAGGGTCTGCGAGCCTCCAAGATAATGTCTTTAACCCTTTGAGATAAATCTGGGTTATTTGGTCTTATGCAATGCTCCAGGCAGCCAGCTGCAGTGTTTTCAGGTTTGGATGTAGGGTTTTGAAGTTGTTCTGTGTTAACAGCAGGGAACAAGGGGCAGAGGCCATATTTGTTCTCGAGACATGCTCCTCAGTAATGGGTACCAATGTTGCCTTGGCCAGTCTGGAGCTATCAGGATGATCCTTGGACGGTCTTCTTTGATCTTCAATAGCACCTTGTGCATCAAAGGAAGAGGTGGGAATGCATATGCTGTCAGGTTTTTCCAACTGAAGGATAGGGAGTCCACTTTCCAAGCAAGTGGGTGGTACGTCCTTGTGCAGAATTTTTCAGCTGGTGGTTGTGGGGATGCAAATAAGTCTATTTCTGGTAGTCCCCATTTACCTGTAATGGTTTTGAAGATGTCCGGATGCAGCATCCATTCGTGAGCATCCGTGGTAGTTCTGCTTAGGATGTCTGCTAGTATATTTTCTTTTCCTGGCACAAAAATTGCTTGTAACTGAATGTTGAAGCTCAGGGCCACATTCCAGAGGTCCATTGCCATCCGGCATAGAGGGTATGAATGTGTGCCTCCCTGTTTGTTGATGTACCACATAACTGTGGTGTTGTCCATCCTTATCAGCAGTTGACCCTGTTGAAGAAATTGTCTGAATGCCTGAATTGCCAGTTTTACTGCCAGCATTTCCTTTTGATTTATGTGTAGGTGCAGCTGGTCTTGAGTCCATAAGCCTTGTATGCACTTGTCCATCATGTGTGCCCCCCAACCGAGGCCTGAGGCGTCTGTTGTGATGGCCTGGCTTGGCTGAGTGTTGTGGAAGGGCAGTCCCTTGTTTAATTGACAGGCCTGAGCCCACCATTGGAATTCTTGCTTCAGGCATGGAATTATTGGAATTTGGGTTTCTAGGCTGTGCTTGTGCTGAGACCATAAATTCCTTAGGTACCACTGTAACTTTCTCATATGTAGTCTGGCATTTGGAACCAATATTATGCAGGATGCCATGTAACCGAGGGCTTGCAGGACTTTTCTTGCTGTTAGCAGGTTCTGCTTTGTTAATGCCATGAAGTAGAGAGGAGTTGCTCCTGTTTTCTACTGTCAGGAATGCCATTTGTTTTGATGTGTCCAGATCTGCACCCAAGAAGGTTATCCTTTGGGATGGTATCAGCCTTGACTTTTTTATATTGACTGTGTATCCCAGGGCTTGTAGTAGATGAATGACCTTTTCCAAATCTTTTGTTAATTTGTTTTTGTTGTCCGCTTGTAACAGGCAGTCGTCCAGGTAAGGGTAAATTTGAATTCCCTGAAGCCTGCAATGAGCAATTACTGATGCCAGGCATTTCGTAAATACTCTGGGCGCAGTAGATAAGCCAAAGGGCAATGCTGAGAATTGATAATGCTCTGATCCTGCAAGAAATCTGAGGTATCTTCTGCAATTTGGTCGTATGGGGACGTGCAGGTATGCCTCCTTGAGATCTAGAGTTACCAGCCAAGACTCCTTGCCCAGCATGGGAAGAAGCTGCTGTAGGGTCAGCATTTTGAATTTTGGAACAATGAGGTATGTGTTTAAAGCGGACAGGTTGAGAATAGGTCTCCATTGGTTTTCTTTTCTTGGTACCAGGAAGAGTCTGGAGTAAAATCCTCGCCCTTGTTCCATAGATGGTACCCTTTCTACAGCTCTCATCCTTAGTAAGTGAGTTATTTGTTCTAGAGCTTCTGTCTTCTGATTTGGAGGTAGGTTTGGCATTCCTCTCTTCCTTGGTAGAGTATGGAAGTGAAACCTGTAACCTTGGTCTATTGTCTGTAAAATCCATTTGTCTCCTGTGATGTAATGCCAGTTTACTGAAAATAAGGCTAGCTTCCCGCCTAAGGGTGCTTCTAGTTGTTCCCTGGTAGGCGGTGCCAGAGCCAAGTCACTGTGATTGTCCTGTGGAAGTGGTGGTGGCTGGATCTGTGGCTGCACCTCGCTGGTTGTTATTTTGCCACTGACGTCCCTGTAGGCACCTCTGGATTGACCCCTGCCTCTTGAGCGCCTATTCCTGCCTCTCGGAGCTCTGGAGGTGTCTGGAAAGGACCAATTCTTGGAAGGCCAGTTCCTGCTAAACCTTGGAGGCTGGACCTGCAAGAAATCCTTGACTGTCAGGACAGATTTTGCTTTCTCTTCCACCTTCTTCAGCACCTGCTGTGCAGGGGAGCCAAACAAATTGAGCTTATCCATGGGAGCATCTAGGAGCTTTGATTTAACATGGTCTGGTAAGGACTGCTCTTTTAACCATGCATGTCTTCTGATCACTGTGCCAGTCATGGCTGATCTAAAGGAAGCCTCCAGTGCATCATAGCTGCATTTTAAGGAATGATTACTGACCTGCTGAATGTTATGTACCATTTCCTGTACAGATTTTTTATCTAATGGGTCATCAGAGGTTAGTTTTTTAGTTAACTGGTCTAACATAAATTCCTGATACTGAATCATGTGGAATTGGCAGTTCAAGGCCCTAGCTGAAAGAGTAGCAGAAGTGTAAACTTTTTTACCCCATCTCTCTAAGGCCCTAGATTCCCTTTCAGAGGGGAGGGGTTTTTTGGCAGAGGTAGCTGCTACAGCCTTGGGTCCCTGGGAGATAGTTTCGGGATCTGCAAAATGGGCCTTATACAAATGATAATGTGTGTCTGGAACCCTGTAGTACCTATCGGGTTTAGCCGGGGCCGGAGGTAGAGAATCAGGAGCAGTACAAGCATCATTAAATGCATCATCCACAACAGTAAGTACTGGAGGAATGGCTAAAGGCCTATGCTGTGGCAAATGCAAAAAGGTTCTAAGCCTTTTCCTAGAGTCTGAAAAATCCTGGCCCTGCCATTGAAATTGTTCCCTCATAGCATGCAAGGTTTCCCCAAAAGAAAATTCCTCAGGCGGAGAGGCAGAAGGAATGGACTCTTCTGCATCAGAGTCCTCATAAGGAGAAAAGGGGCCCTCTGGAGGGTTTGAATTATCTGAATCATCCGAGGAGTCATCTGAAGAAACTGGCTCAGGGGGCTCTACTCTAGTCCTCTTCTCTGGAGGTGGGTGAGAGGTCCTGTCTGGATGTGGTTGGGATCCCCGGATCAAAGAAATGAGATCCTCTGCTAGACTAAGGATTTGTGAACTAGAGCTAGGCCTTTGAGAGGGGGTCCTAGCAGGCACAGTTTTGGTAGTTTTTGCTGCTTTAGCCCTGGCAAAGGCCTTAATCGACATGGATGCAGGAGGCCTAGCAGCTCCACGTGCAGGGGTGGAAATATCCAAAGGGATAGTGTCAGATAAATCCTGTGAACCTGCAAGAGCAGGTGGGATTTCAGTAGCAGATTCAGCCAAGCTAGATGAGGCCTCGGTAAGAGGTAAGTTTTCGGCCGAAGGAAGAACCGTGGACTCGGTTTCAGCCGAAACCGAGACACTCGCGGTTGGCTTAACCGCGGTTTCGGCCGGAACCGCAAGTGTCGGTCCTTTTCCTTGCGCTTTTTAGAAATTTGCGTAGTCGGAGTATCCGACGGCATAATGTAAGCAAAAGCGGAGCCGAAAAACTCTTCAGCAAATTCCGACCGACGTCTAAGCGTCCGTCGGTTGAAAGAAGCACAGGCTAGACAAGCTGCTACGTCGTGGTCTGGGCCTAAGCAAGGTAAGCAGTAGGAGTGTAAATCTTTATGAGGTATTTGTTTCCCACAAGTTAAACAGTTATTCACTTTTTCTGACATCGGCTGAGGCAAGAAAGAGTCCCCAACGGGGTACTTAGCTTTTTAGAAGTCTTCGGTAGTAGTAATCTCTGGTTCTGACCGGCCGGCACTTGCGAACAGCTTCTGCTTCGGGCGCCACGCGGCAAGAAAGACTGAGGAAGATGGCGTCGGCTGATGCCTTTATACCCGAAGAACTGCAGCTATGACGTCGGGTGAAGTGCGACACCAGCCGAGGCCAGACCCAGACTTTGGAATCCGGCCAACCGAAGGGCTGCCTGACGACAGGACAACCCATTTGTAAGGACTGCAGATGCATCCTTGAAGGACATCAACCTTATGTGTAACCAAATGTAAAGCCAGCACCTAGATGTATGAAAAAATCTTTATTGGAACTAGACCAGTTTCAGCACATAGCTTTCATCAGTAGTATAAACAGAGGCAATGGGAAAAAAAACCCACCTTAAGTACCTGTTCCAATCCAAAATTCTGACATCATATCCTGTTAGGAAATTAAAAACACATTATAAATATATTATGCAAAAGAAATTATTACAAAAAACAAATTGTGATTAAATAAAAAACACATAAATATACAGGGCACAAAAACTTAACAGAAGAATCATTATAATTTATCATTAAGTCCAGGGGAAAAAAGAGCACCTAATTTTACTATCCATTTTCTTTCTTTACTATTGAGTATTTTAAAGGACTGGTTGCCTGTAATATTATCAATAATAGCAAATGAAAACTTGGCAGTAGGATGATTCAATGTATGTCTATATAAGGCATTGGTAACCCGGGCATTTCTGATCTCACCCATATGTTCAGACATTCTAACCCTAAGTTGTCTGGATGTCTGACCCACATAGAAGGCTTGGCAAGTACATGTGGCAAGATAAACAACCCAGTCCATACTACAATTACCAAAACAGTGTATATTATAAAGTTGTCCAGTATTTCTGCTGGTAAAAGTTTTAGTTTTGAATATATATTTACAAAAGGAACAATGTCCACAAGGATATGATCCAACCAATTTGTCCTCCATAAGAGTTAATTGTCATCTCGAAAAAATGATTTTTTGTAATGTGAAAAATGAGACCCTAGGGTTTTGCCCTTTTTATATGAGAATAAACATCTGTCCCCCAGAAACATATCCAACTTCGAATGAGTTTTAAGAATATCCCAGTGCTTATTAACTATGTCTAAAAAGTTCACTGTGTTCCTACCATAAGTGGTCACAAGCCTCAGAGTATCCTGATTGTCACACTTATGATGTGGTTGATATTGTAATAATGTGTCCCTTGATCTATTTTTTGACCATTGTAAGGCTGAATTGACATTATGTTTTGCATAACCCCTTGCTATAAATCTATTGGCTAGATCTTCATGATGTTGTGTCAGATCCTGTTGAGAGGAGCAAATTCTTTTGAGACGCAAAAACTGAGATTTGGGAATATTATTAATAATATGCTTAGGATGGAGACTGTTGGCATGTAGCAAGGTGTTGTATTCAGGAAATTTACGATATACACTAGTTTTTAATGTGTTATCAGGCTGGCGCTGTAAGAATACATCAAGAAAATGGATTTCATTTTGATGATAATCTACCGTAAACTCAGCGCCCCATATATTTCCATTTAGATGTTCTACAAATTCATCCAAATATTGGATGCCTCCTTTCCAAATTAGCCAACAGTCATCCAGGTATCTTCTCCAACTATCAATCTCAGGCAAATATAGATTATGAAGTTCATCATAAATAATGTGCTCCTCCACATATCCCATATAGAGGTCAACATAAATTGGGGCTTAGGCACCCATTGCTGTCCCTTGTATTTGCCAATAGCAATCCTGCTGAAATTAAAAAAACATTTTAGTAAGGATGTGTTCAGCCATGCAAATAAGAAGGGTATTAAAACCAGAACGATGTATGTTAGCTCTATTCAACCAAAACTCCATAGCAGCTAATCCCGCCCAGTGTGGAATACTGGTGTATAATGATTTTACATCAAGGGTGCACATAAGCCAATGGGGTTCAAGTTGGGAATCCGAAACAATTTGCAAAAATTCAGTAGTATCTTTAAGTCTAGCTGTGATGAAGGGAAGTAATGGTTTAAGTTTGTCAGTAAGGAATACTGACAACAGTTCAGTAAGTGATCCAATGCCTGAAACTATAGGTCTACCCGGTGGTTGATGAGAGGATTTGTGAATCTTGGGTAATGAAGTATAAGTATTGTTTAGCAGGGTCAACAACTGTTAGATGTGTTTTGGTATTAGCGCTAATAATGCCTTCCTCAACCGCATCTTGTAAAAAATCATCAGTTTCCTTTTTATAGTTAGGAGTAGGGTCAGTGGGCATTTTCATGTAATGACGAGGGTTAGACAACTGTCTATTTCCCTCATCCCAATAATGACTACCACCGCACCGCCCTTATCAGCAGGAAGAATGACAATGTTAGTATTGCTCCTAAGATCCCTGAAAGCATGTTGTTCAGCTTTTGATAGATTATGTTTGATTATCGTATCTGAATCTAAATGAAAATGTAGATCTTTGATGACAGCTTGCTGAAAAATGGACACATATTTGTCCATCTGTGGATTGAAATTGGACTGATGAAATCTAAATTCAGAAGATCTTTGAGCTTGTTCTTGGTGATCCTGTTCCCCAAAAAACAATTTCAGATTAATTTTTCTACAAAAAGCTGTAATATCAGAAACAAAAGTACTCTCATCAATAAAAAAGCCAGGGATGAATCCTAGACCTTTATTAAGCAATGCTTGTTCATCAGATGTTAAAACACGTTGTGAAATATTATGTACATTGGTGCATTGAGCAACTATTTCACTATTGATTGGAATAGGTCCTCCAAACTTTTTACCCTTATGTTTCCGTCCTCCCCTGTGTTTCCTACTCCTAAAGGGTGTTCAGAAACACGTCCCCTTTTAGAATCTGGCGAGTACTCAATGTGTATGGGTTCTGTGTCCGTGGTGGAGGACTCCTCATCGTAGGTTGTGTTTGAAGAAACACCTTTTTTTTAAGTATTGATCTTGGCCTCTTTTTGCGAATGGTAGTGGCATTTTTGGTACCATCTGCAAATCTTACCCCCCTATGCGACTCAAACTGTCTACCCCGATCATAATCTTCCTTATCCCTTGAGAACGTATGCAGTTTTTTAATCTTTAGATTGTTTTCAAACCCAATGAGTTCCTTTGACAGTTTGCTAAGGCATTCTTGAAAACTAGTCTGTTCTTCAAATTGTTTAAGATCATTACAAATTTTTTCAACTTCACCAATGTTTGGCTGTACCATTCTGTCATAAAAAGATGCCAATATATTGACAAATGACATAGAGGCTTCTTGCTGAGCTTGATACCAATCTTTAAGTAAAGTGTCATCAGGTATACTAACCAAAGGCTGTACTTTAGACCTGAGACCTCTGGGAGTTATATTTTGATTTTGATAGGCTTTAAATAATTTCAAATGCCAAATATTTGTCCGTAGTGTTTTAACTTTTTTGCTCAACTGGGTAAATAACAGATTTTAGCCGTCAACTGGATCTGAGTGAAGACTTTCTGTAGAGCCAACATGCATCGACCTGATGCCAAAAACCTGAATGTCATCCTTATCGGCACAAAGCCCAGAGAGTAATTTATGAAGATCCATGACAATAAGTTGCCAATCTGTTACGTAACAGGACAGGCTGTAATAAAGATAAATTTAAATTGAAACTCTGCTGCTACTCAATAGTATAACCTAGGCAACTGTCAAGGAATAAAATAAAAATTTCCCAAAATTTGGTATGCACAAGTTTGAGCCGCAAATGGAAGAAAGGGATTGCCGTATGCAAAACCAAACCAAAGACAAATCACCCACTTAAAATTTTACAAGAGGACAATCATATACCTGTGGTTAATATGGCACCAAGAGACACAAAAGTGTATCCTATTAGCAAACCAAAAAAGGCCACTATTGTATTGCTACTCTATAATCGGATTCCTTTTGTAACAAAAAATAGGACTGAACTTAGGGGTTATTCCTCTCATTCTCAAAGGTCAATTAGTTCTAAACATTAGTTTTGAAGTGATTATCAGATACAAATTTGAATACTAAAAAGATGCCCATCCGCTTCTAATAGGGTGGAATGAGTATTCAAAATCATAAATGACATCTATTGGTGTACAAAATGCATAGATATTATGTTGTAAAAGAATATTTTTAAAAGAAATATCTGGCTGAACAGATCAATATGTAAGATATCAGTAGTCACCATCAATCACATGAGCTGAAGAGTGGGCAGTGTGTAGTGGTATGTTTATACCCCACCTGCACCCACAGTAAGGATGAGTGCTGTAGAAGAATGGCAGGTGGGGGAACTATGGGTATGCAATTATGGGCCTAGGCGTGCAGGTGTTGGCTGGCGCAGTCGTATTAGGACTGCCCCGGGGATGTAAGTAATATTTCGAAATGGGCATAGCTGACGCCCATACCTCTCAACCCCTAAGAGCACATCCACTGGACAGGACATTAACCATTGGGGGAACAAATAGGGACCATACCTCTGAACTGTCCCCAATTTCCAGGGATGTCCCTGATTTCAACTGACTTTCTAACACTGTCCCACTTAATCCCTCCTAAAACTTGTGACATTTGGAGGAAAGGTGGTGAATTACACGTAATGAATAATGATAACAATTAAGAGTTATAAACATCATTTACTTCAGAAAATGTATATGAATTCATATGCTCAGAGTCTGTCAATGTGCCACGTTAACAGCACCAATAATTTAAATGTATCCCTGATGTTGTTAGGCCGTGTCCCTGATTCAGTATATATTTTTCCCCAATGGTATGAGAGGTCTGATAGGGACAGAAAACACATATTCCACTGACAACCTTAAAAAGATGATAGAATATTAGGTATGCAGTAGCATGACTCGGCTGAAGGATGTGGGTTCCAAAACCCAATTACTTGTTTGTAATGAAGAGTGCCAGTTCCCATGTATTAGCCAGACAGGTGCAGATTGTAAGAGGAACACACCAATAGTATGAATCAA